>NW_020173727.1:0-143358 GCF_003031525.2 Neophocaena asiaeorientalis asiaeorientalis | reverse complement strand
TTTCCTCTTACTCTGACTTGTTTTGCTGCTTGGCATTTTCATTGTCTAAAATTTGGTTTTCTATATATTGACTGTCTGATGCCAGAATGTTAGCTCCACGAGGGCAGGAATTGTTTGTCCAGTTTATCATTGTGCCTCTAGTACCTACAACAGTGCCTGAAACATAGTAAGTAAGTACTCAACAACAATTTCACTTTGGGGGTCTCAATCTTGGCTTGTTATATGATGTGTTTTCTAACGGAAATGATGGATGAAGTACATAATTTATAAAGTGTATAAATTATCAATGATTTTCCATGAGTTAACATGTTAAGTTTTAAAAATTATAGCACTCATGTTTTATCTAATTTTGAAAGGAGAGATTATTTTTTTAATCTCTTAAAAAAATAAAAACAGGGCTTCCCTGGTGGAGTACTTAAGATTCCACCTGCCAGTGCAGGGGACATGGGTTCAAGCCCTGGTCTGGGAAGATCCCACATGCTGTGAAGCAACTAAGCCCGTGCACCACAACTACTGAGCCTGCGCTCTAGAGCCCATAAGCTACAACCATTGAGCCCGCGAGCCACAACTCCTGAGCCCACGTGCCACAACTACTGAAGCCCACGCGCCTAGAGCCCATGCTCTGCAACAAGAGAAGCCACCGCAATGAGAAGCCCACGTACCGCAACAAAGAGTAGCCCCCGCTTGCCGCAACTAGAGAAAGCCTGTGCACAGCAGCGAAGACCCAACGCAGCCAAAAATAAATAAAATAATTAATTTATGAAAATAATAAATAAATAATAAAAACAGGTAACTTATCTGCAAAAATAAATAAAATAATTAATTTATGAAAATAATAAATAAATAATAAAAACAGATAACAACATCAGGTAACTTATCTGCATAAGTATACTGACTAAATGTCCCAGTGACAAAGTGTGTTGCATCCAACTTTATTTTTTCATTGAAACCCACCAGACTTCACACCAGAAGTCTTGGTATCTACCTTGGCACTTGCTTATAACTAGAATACTAGTAAGCTGGAGCCCTGTACCCCTCACCACACTACTCACTACTACAATGTATTTGCTTCTCGTTTTATGCTTACAGTCACTTCCAAGCCTACTTTTTAACAAAAAAAATAAAAGCCAAAAATATCTTAGAACAACCAATATGCAAATACCTGTACCAAATAAAAATCATCCTATCGGTATTAGCATAAATCACAGCTCCTGAAGCTAGAGAGTGACATCACTTTATTTTTCAGTAACATTTTCCATATGGCATGAAGTATGGCTCAGAAAGTAGACATGAAAGAAATACAAAAATTCTAATGAACCAAAATGTTTATTTTTAAATAAAAAATTAAATATTTTAAAAACAAAAAACTACATTTTAAAAAACATACAGAGTTGAGACATATTGTACAGAGGAGTACAACTAAAGGTGCTTTACTTTTCAGAATCAGATTATATGCTCCAAGAACCACCAGCTATAATAGTTTTTCATTTTAATTTTAAATTGTTTAAGAAATAACCACATTACACATAAATCAGAAGGGGCTAATTATTCCAACAATTTATTTGAATAAACACACTAAAAAAATTTTTTTTTAAGTTTAGTAGGAAAAGTTTTTTTTAAAGGCCAGCAGCTCAGACCTGACTTCATACAGCAGTTCAAACTGCAAGAACATCACCTTTCCCTTGTGGGTGTCTGTGCAGTGTCAGGAGCAGAATGCCATTCTGAGGTTAGGCCAGGTATTTTGACCAAAATTTAAATTGACTAAGCCACAGGAGTAGGCCAAATCACTGGGTCTGCTCCATCTATCTGTGGATTTTCTCATTATGCATATATTTTAAGTGAAAATAAAGTGATATAAAATAAGTTTTAGTGACCTCACATGAGTAACTGGTTGGTGAGCTGCTTTTAAGCACTTGAAATACTTTATCCAGGCACCCTAAAGTCTAAAGGAAAATGAAAAACAATAAATACAACTTTAATAATATTCCTGAACTTACACTGAAAGCAGAGAATTTATTGTTGAAGATTGAATTCCTCAGAGAGACAGCAGGTATTGGGAGTAAAAGTTGAAGGGAAGAAAACAGGATGTGTATTTACTACAATTTTGAGGTGAACCAGTGAAACCTTACTATTGAAGGCAGACCCACTGAGATAGCAGAAGTTTGGGCAGGGGTAGAAGTTGAGGGGAAGAAAACTAGAAAAAAATTTTACAAATTGAATTTGTAGAAATCCCTTCAAACCAACAGCGGCTGGAATAAATACAAATTTTTTCATCCTCCCATTTGAAGATAAAATAGTCCCAAATGTCTATCGAATATGTGAGAAAAGTTATTTTTGATATCTTACAAGGCCTCAGACATAATATCTTCCTCATGGATGCTCCAGTGTTACAAAGATACTCTTTCTTTTGGTCAACCTATGTAATTTTTAAGGATATTGAAAATTACACAGAGTTAGAGTTTCTATTGTAATATTTCATATGAGAATAGTCCAAAGAAAAGACAGCTCACATTTACAGCTGGATGAGGGTTAAAATGTACATTTTATATATTTGTTCATATGACACAACTAAAGAAATAGAAATAGTGATGTACTTTAAAAGTTATTTAATTCATCCCCCCTACTTTCAGGCAGGATTTTTCCCAAATTATCTTTAGACTGTTGACTATCTGTATTAGTTTAAACATCTGTAGAGAAGGAAATTCCTCAAACTCCCCTGGTATTCTATTCCTGTATTAACAGCCCTACTTCCAAGAAACTGGGCTTTGGTCATCACATTCTAATTAGTTACCAGCCAGCTTGTCTAGCAACAAGTATTTGCTAAGTACACACAGGGAGAATGTTATTCTATTAGGTCTTTGATGATAGGCCTTCCCGGATAGTTACTCCTAATTGCTTCTCCTCTCAAATACAACTCTAATCCTGGATTCAAATATTCTTCCACTAACCTTTATTCATCCCAGTATGGACTCCCTATTACAATGGATAATTATGACCATCCTATTAAAATCTGAATGCTTTCTTTACTTATAGCAATATAGTTTGATTTTCAAAACAATTTTGAAACAGTGTGTTATTTCAAAACAAGGTGGTGCTACCTCAATATTTCAAGTGAGGAAACTATGGCTCCAGAAGAATAAGTAGCTGCACAATTGCTAAATGGTTGAGCTTGCCCCTCCCACAGCAGCTACGGCAAATCAACCTTAATTTACCACCTCACCATTCACCCCTTCTTGCTCACAGATTATTATAAAACTATTTCTCCAAAGCTCATGTGGCTGGACTTCATTAAACTTTCTTTTCTTTAAATCTCCCTACACTTCCAATTTATATCTGGGTTCTCATTTTTTTCTCTTCTCAAATACTAACTCTTTTCAGTTTACCTGTATTCTAGATTATTCCTCTGCCTCCTCAAACCTTCCCATTTAACATGAATGTTGGATTTTAGCACTCTCATCTTGCCACCATCCCCTGACCTTCAAACATCTCAAAATATCTTTTCTAAAGAGAAGAAAAAGAAAAGAAATAAAAACCTTGATCATAGCCTATTTATTTCTTTTTCTATCTGCCTTCCTATACTGTTCCGTCCAGTTACAGAAGGATCTCTCCTTGACCTTCTTCTGTCCTTTATAGTACTGACACAACCTCTTCTGGGAATTCCTTGAAATTCACTTCCTCCCTGTAGAATTCACCTCTTGTCTGGCTCTACAGATAAGTCCCAAATCCAGTGTTCCCCAGCTTCTGCCTTCACTACCAAAGGGTTCATCCAATTGCAAAGTTGCAATGATGACCTCTAAGCTGAGGATACTAAAATCTACTTTCAAGCTTTAATCTTTCCCTTCAACTCAAATCTCTCAGATCCAGCTATTGACATATCTCTTTTCTTGGGTGCATCTTAATCATCTCAAGCTCACTGTATTTGAAATGAAGCACATTATTCATAACAAAATTACAAACTTAATCATTTCCATCAATGGCGACTAAAGAACTTGATGAACTATCTGTATTCATCCCTATTCTTCATACTTCTCTCTATCCTGCATACCACCATCAGCTTAGTATCTCTAAAACACTGGGGGTTATTTTTGTTTTGTTTTGTTTTTTAAACCATTTTTTAAATTGAACAAAACACTTTTTTCATAAATCACTTATAGCTTAAGAATCTTTAATAGCTTCCATCACCATTTGCATCATGCTCAATCTCTTTTATCCAGCTTTTCAAGTTCCTATATCAAAAGATGCTTACTGGGCTTCCCTGGTGGCGCAGTGGTTGGGAGTCTGCCTGCTGATGCAGGGGACACGGGTTCGTGCCCCAGTCCAGGAAGATCCCACATGCCACGGAGTGGCTAGGCCCCATGAGCCATGGACGCTGAGCCTGCGTGTGCAGAGCGTGTGCTCCGCAACGGGAGAGGCCACAACAGTGAGGGGCCCACGTACCGCAAAAAAAAAAAAAAAAAAAAAAAAAGGATGCTTACTGATCTACCAAACTGAATTTCTAATCTGAAACTTAACCAGTTTACTTACAGACCCATATCTCCTTGCTTAGATCACCAACTCTATCTATAATATCTGCCACTATCCTTTCTAAAAGTCTAAAATTCACACCTACTTCAAGACTTAGCCTCTTTCAAAACAGCTCCACTGATTCATTCTAAAATATAAGGTAGACCAATGTCAGTTTCCTATTTTTGATACTATACTACAGTCTATGAAATATCACCATTACGGAAAGCTGGATGAAGGGTACATGGGATTCTATGTAGTATTTTTGCATCTTCCTGTGAGTCTGTAATTATTTCAAAATAAGAAGTTTAAAAAAGATATGATGGGCATCAACTATATATATACCAGGCATAAGTAGGATGCTGTGCTCACAAAAAAGAATACAATATATCAATATATTGAGTCTTTCATGCACTTACTTTCTATCTGGAGGTATTATGGACTGACTTATGTCCTCCCCAAAATTCACAGATTGAAGCCCTAACCCCCAGTATGACTGTATTTGGAAATAGGGCTTTTAAAGAGGTAATTAAGGTTAATGAGGTCATGAGGGTGAGGCCCCAACCCAAAAGTACGAGTGTCCTTATAAGAGGAGGAAGACATACCAGGAGTGTGCATGCACAGAGAAAAAGGCCATGTGAGGACACAGAGAGAAGGTGGCCATCTGCAAGCCAAGGAGAAAGACCTCAGGAGAAACCAAAACTATGAGCACCCTGATTTTGGACTTCCAGCCTCCAAAACTGTGACTGAAAATAAATTTCTGTTGTTTAGGCCACCCAGCCTGTGGTATTTTGTTATTAGTTTGCCCTAGCAAACTAATACAGTGGTAAGGGATGAAATAAAAATATTAAACAATGGTACCCTACAATAAGTACTGTAAAAGCCGTATGACCAGAGACCAGGGAAGCACAGAAGAACAAGTAGTGCCAGGAAGGCCAACGAATGCTTTGTGGAATATCATTTCTTCTGGGTCTTCAGAAATTAGTGGTAATTTTACCACCAGCTAAAGACTGACTCTCTAAGTCAAAGAAACTATTTAAAAGTATAGAAGCTTACAAAGTATTTGGAAAATACTGAGAAATTCAGTATTAGTAAAGGATTTTAAGGAAGAAAGTACAGAATATAAGGGTAGAAGGATAATGTGGGTCTATTTAGTAAGGAGCATTGTATTTCAGGCTTAGAACTTTTGATTTACTGTGGTAGGTAACACCTGTGGAATATTTTCAAGCAGAGAAGTAACATACCCATATCCCTGTTTTTCCAAAGAAACTCATATTCATGGAAAAGTATAAATTCATTATGGATGTATACAGATTTAGCTACAAGAAAGGAAAATCCATACCATTAGCCATCACTATGCACTTCCCCATGCCAACCTCACCCCCAGGCCTAGGCAACCACTAACATACTTTCTATCTCTATGAATTTGCCTATTCTGAACATTTTCTATGAACGGAATCATAATATATGATCTTTTGGACTGGCTTCTTTTACTCGGCATAATGTTTTCAAGGTTCATCCATGTTGTAGTTCTTTTTATTGCTAAAGAATATTCCACTGTATGGATATGCTATATTTATTTATCCATTCATCATTTGAGGAATATTTGGATTGTTTCCACTTTTTGATTATAATGTTTCTATGAACATTCATAAGTTGTTTGCTTTTGATGGTAGTACTAAAAATAAAAGAGGATTTTTAATACAAGAAGACTATTGGTAGGTCATTTTAGTAGTCTGAATAGGAGATAAGAGCATTAGTAATGTAATGGCAATGTGGACAGTGAAAAGAGATATATTTGGGAGGTGCTACCATCAGGTTTTGGTAACTGACTGAACATGGAGAGGAAAGGAAACAGACTCAAGATTGTTTCTGAAGACGCTGGCCTGGGCATTGGGTAATATCATCGACTGAGATCAGGCACACCGTAGGAGATGAGTTTCATTCAGGCATGTGGAATTGGAGAGGACTGTGGGGTACTACTGGAGACATGTGAAACCTGGAAGACGCCAGACAGAAAGGTACAAATTTAGAGGCACATAGAATTCAGGTGGTAGTTGGATCAGATTGTCCAGGAGAGCATAAAGATGGAACACCAATAGTCAAGAGACAAAAAGTAACAAGAAGGCATAAAGCAGACTGGAAAAGATAAGCCTGCGGGGGCCAGGAACAGTTTCCAACAGTAAAAGAGAAGCCAAGAAATGAAAACATTTTAAGAAGGAAATGGTCTTACTGAAAAAGGCTGCAGAGCAGTCAAGGGGGTTGTAGGCAAAGTGTTCACCCAATTTAGCAATTATGTAGCCACTTGGGAAAAGGTTAAAAAAGTGCTCAGAGATCAATATCTTGCATGATTTGGCCTACTTTTGGAGAGGAGAGGCAGAGGTAGGAAGGAGGCAGAATCCATAAACTAGCTGCACAAAGTCCTGCAAAGTACTTGGGTTTGTTTATCAGAACTGAAATACAAACAGGCCCCATAAATACAGGTCATTGCCCTTGAATAACATAAAAGTCATTAATTTCCTGATTTATGACACCAGTCCTTGTTTTTTCCTTACCACCATTTCTGATACAACTATAGTCATTTTATTGTTGGCATTTTCTATCACAGTCTCTTTTTACAAAAGTTATATTCGTTATTTGTACGAAAATGTACATATTATATGGAAGAGAAATAGCAGGAGGACACTCAGATACCACCTATAACTGTGGCACCCAGGATAATTATCATTAACATACACCTCGGTTTATATGCTTCTGGACCAGATTTTGAGACGTGTATCACTGAAGCTCTGTCTTTTGCTTTCTGCCTTTACTGACTTACTTAGAAAGACTTATCCTGCACCTCCATGTCTATTTATCTACCTCGATTTCATTCTGTGTTTTTGTGTTTCCTTTTTTTTTTTACACTTACATCTCTTATCCATCTGAAATGTATCGTGGCACACAGAATGGGCTAGGGAATCTATTTTTTCTCCAAATGGTTGGCCTGTTCCCAGAAACATTTTTCAATTAATTCACCTTATCCACTCTCCATTGCTTTGAAATGCCACATTAGCACATGAGATCAGAATTCAGGCTAGCACCTTCTAAATTCTTACATACATAATTTTGGGGAGGGGGGGATTCTCCTACTTATAGATGTTCTAATTATCCCAATTGTAATCATAAAAAAGCAAAAGCATAATACAAAGATATTCACTCAAAAACTAATTGGCCACTTATAAAATTAGTCTCTACTCCAGTATCTTTCCACATTTAACACTAGAGGAATCCCCATCTGCTATCAACTTTTTGTATTGGTTCATCTCTCACCAACTGTTGGAAACTGTTGCAAATACAGCATAAATGGGCTGCAGAGGGAAATTACAAACCTTGCAAATGATGCAAGATGCAATGCAGTTAAAGTGTTGTTAGAGAACCGCTTGTATCACATGCAAGGACAGTACCCGGAGAAAATCTGGCAATTGAAGACAGGAATAAAGACGCAGATGTAGAGAATGGACTTGAGGACACGGGGAGGGGGAAGGGTAAGCTGGGATGAAGTGAGAGAGTGGCATGGACATATATACACTACCAAATGTAAAACAGATAGCTAGTGGGAAGCAGCCGCATAGCACAGGGAGATCATCTCCTTGCTTTGTGACCACCTAGAGAGGTGGGATAGGGAGGGTGGGAGGGAGACGCAAGAGGGAGGATATATGGGGATATATGTGTATGTATGGCTGATTCACTTTGTTATAAAGCAGAAACTAACAAACCATTGTAGAACAATTATACTCCAATAAAGGTGTTAAAAAAAAAAAAAGAAAAGAAAATCTGGCAATTGGTCCAGTTAACAATGAAGAGAAGAAAATTGGCTAGAATGATGACATGATAGATGTTTCTGAAGAAAATGGTTTGCAGATCAAAGAAAGATCCCTAGGAAAATGGATAATGCCTTGGAATATTTTTTCCTAAAAATTACCTTCTCTGTGAAGGTGCTAGTTAGGCCAAATTTGAGTGTCCATCATCATACCAGAAACAAAGCAAAAACAAAAACCTCACGCAATTTCTTCATTGCTGTCTCTAAGAATTGGCACAAAATTGCAGGCATAACATAAATTCTGGCAAATATATGATAAACTTACTGTTGATTTTAACTTTACTCTTTTTCAAACAAATCTTTTGTTTTCCTAATGAAAACAATGAAATGTTGGTTCCAGTTTCAGGTAGTCTTCTTCTGATACCAATTAGTCTCGAACCTTCCATACTTTAATCCCTCTAGCAATCTAAGGTAAACCTCAGCCTCAAGCACCTGCAGGGTTGCAGCAAGTAACAAACAAGTATGAGAAAGCCAGCCAGGCAACTAAAGGCATTCACATTCAGACTTTTTTTTAAAACACTACCCTGGTGGCCCTCTGTAACTCTTGTTCTAAGGGTAGAATACATACCACTGAGATTAGAAAAAAGACATTTAATGAAAATGCAATATTCCCCAGCTGAAAGATGTGAATACAGAGGTACAGATAAGAAAAATACAAGTTTGATGGTTCTGTAATAAAAAGAATACCCAATAAAGATTAGGCTAAATCCTGATAGAGAAGTTGAAGGTTGATAAAGGCAAGCAGGAGAAATGTGAGGCAAAGAAGTCCATAAGGTAATTCCCAGTGGGAAAGATTTTCAAATTCTGGACGCCAGGGAGGATGTTGTCATCATGGCCTTTACTGGAGCAAAGAAAGGGCACATCCAAGGTGCTGGGTTCATAGAGTCATGAGGCTAGAGAAGACCAAGAGTTTTTTTATTCTGAGATTCATCTGCAATTTAATAGGGAACATGGTAAAATTACACACATCCCTGCAGCTTAACATCAACCACTAAGTCACTTCATCTTCCTAGTGCCTTCGTTACCTCAGCTGTTAAGAGAGGGAAGTAAACCAGATGATTTCTGAGTTCCTGCCCAGCTATTAAAAAAAGATCATGTCTGTGAAAAATGCTTGTATGCTTACGTGTTCAGTAATCTACTCCTTTCTAATATGCCACTTTACCTTCACATATTCTGAAACAACTACTAAAGCTGAACATCAGAACTTTCACAACTACTGGTTTGAAGCAGACATAACTCAGAAATAATCTCTGTAATAATGGTACCATGTCACCTACTGAGATAATAAAAATTAAGCACAAAGCAAATACAGGGTAAATCCTTATTATATTCCTCATAGCAAAGAAAAGAGACTGTGTGAAATTTCTGCCCTTTTCCTCCCACAATCTTAGGCCAATTTAAGTGAAAACAAGGCCAGATCAAGAATAGCTCACACAGGAGGAGGCTCTGGCTAGAAATATATTTGTACCGTGTGGTCTGTGTGGTCTAGAGGGAAGCACAGTGTGCTACAAGATTTGGATTCTAGACCTAACCCTTCCGGTAACCATGTAACTCTGGGAAAGATATTTAGCTTTCCTTAACTCCATTTCTATTTGTAAAACAGCAATAATTCTACATGTTTCTTCTACCTCAAAAACGTGTTAAGTACAGAAATAAGTATGTGAAAAATTTGAGCTCTACGGAGGAAAGGTATTATAGGCAATAATGGAGCATGGTAATGACGAAGAGCACTGATTTAACAAATTTTAAGAACTCGCTATCATGATTGCATATGGCAGGTGGGAGGGAGAGTCACTCAACTAAAGTCAGAAAGTGGGTCATCATTAAGTAAAAGCAAGCAATTATGACCGCGACAAATACGCACAGCCTCAATCTCTCCAACGGGATGAACTCGGCTAGACTAGTGTGACAGGCACACACTTGGCTTCCAGATTCCTGGTTTGTGGACAAACACATTTTCCACCTTCCTTCATTTCTCCCTCCCTTCCTTCTCTTCCTCTTTCCTCTGCCTCTTCCTTCCAAACATTCAGAAATTTTACATCAAGGGTTTCTAAGGACACAGCCCTGAAGTTGCTTCCAAATCTAGTTATTTAAACAAATGTCTAAAGTTCTATGATCAATAAATGTGACTAAAGAAGCATCGTTTCTCTCCAGGTGTCCAGGTGTTTGCTCACAGCAATGCCACCGGACTCCCAGTGGCTGTTCCCAAAGAGGCTCCAACAAGGACGTGGGGAAGACAAGGCAGGGCTACCAAGGCCTGCACTGACAAACACACCAGCCAATCAGGGGGTCAGTCCATCTCTTTTTAAGCTTTCCCTTTTATGTATTTGGCCTTCTCCCTCAAGCCTCCTTTGTTTCTCCAATTGGCAAGAAAGAAGGGAGAGCCATATACTGATTGCTGATTATAGTGAATATTTTTCATTTACTATCTCATTAAGCTACATATTTATTTCTTAGGAAAATCATCTTAACAGTGGACAGAGATGGATGAATCGAGGCCCAAGGACCAGTTAGGAGGATGTTAACATGGGCAAGATGAAGAAGACCTAAATTAAGACAAACTATTAGAACTGTTTCTAAGTAGGAAGGCAATTCTATTCTGAGATGCCATATTAGAAATATTACTTTGGAATGAAAGTTAGGTTCTGCCTGTGTATGATTAAGGCAAAAAAATTTTCAAACCATAGAGTACAGAATCCCATGGTCCCAAGCCAGCCGTTCTCTCCACCCCAAATTTATAAGGCGAATTATGCATACATCCGTACAATGGTAATAATTATAGTTTGAATTTTTTGAGTGTATCTCTGTTCCAAGAATTGTGCTAGGTGCTTTACAAACCTATAATGCCCTAGCAACAAGGAAGGCATTATTATACCCACTTTGAAAGGAGAAACTAGACTCTGGAAAGTTAAGAAACATATCCAGGTCATATGAGCAGTAACATCAGCATGGGGGGGCGGGCAGTAAGTGTATGAAATGCATGTAAGGAGGAAGATGAAAAACTCCACACCACTTCCCATACTATGGTCCTTGCTTTAGGAGGAAATAGATGCTACCGCTGCTGCGTTTAATAAATTCACTTACTTATGCTCCTTGCTGTTGCCATAAAGAGAGACACTAAGTAGAGCTAAGCGGGACTTGGGAGTTGCGGCCTCTAAAGGACCGAATGCAGCGCTATTGACGGCTCAGCCCCTCTGACTGTGGGAAGGGCTGACTTGGATGCCCATGGTCATCACTGACTGCCCAGGTCTGGGCAACCTGGATCTCTCTCCCCCTGACACATAGAGGCCTCAGCCTTGAAGCCTGCTCATGTCTCCTGATCTCCAGTCTTTTTCTTTGTCTCTTCCCCCTTATTCTGGTGACCACAACCAGGAAAACAGCAGAAGGGATGGGACTCATCTGGACTATATTAGCTGCTTGTATTATCCTATTTACATTTATGAAATATGGTATCGTGAGATCACATTTAGTAAAATTTTCCTTAAAAATAGTTTTATTCTCTAATCTACTTTTTATTGGTTAGAAGCAAAACAAAATGGATCATATATTTAAAAGCAGAGGGAAGAAAAAAGACATACCATTCTCGAAATGTCTAGCAAGCAAATACCCCAAGAATATTTATCCAAGTGGTTACCCTGGGATATCTGAGGGGAAACGTGAAAGCAATTTTCTTGGCTATCATCACTTTAATATGAAATGTAAACCCCAAGTACAACCACAGGCACATTCCTTTAATTTGGCCAAAGTACAGTTGTGTTTTGGGAGCATGAATGGAGCTCTTACCTGGCATGACCATGGTCTGCGGAGCCGCTGCATCAGTACTTAGGCAGAGACGTCCACCTTTGGCTAATCGATCGCACAGCAAGGTGATATGTTTCTTCAATCGGCTTGTGTCTTTGGGTATGCTCAACTGGCTGCTGAGGTTCAAAGCCTGCTCCTTGGAACTCTTCGATAGGCAGGTCTTCAAAAGGTGGGAAATAGCAGCATCCACCGTTTCTTCCCAGCCCTGGATGCAAAAGCCAATTTGGAATTTATGCATAGATGACAAATGAGCAAAGTAAGCACTTTACTGTTAATCAAGTTATAAGAGTATGAGTGTTTTTATGTCCCACTGTTGGGGACTTGTTAAGAGCTTGGTGCCTGGAATATTCCAGACCAGTCTGGTTTTAAATTCTAGCTCTGTCAATTGTTTGACTTTGAGTACATTACTTAATTCCTCTTACTTAATTCCTTAATTACTTAATTCCTCATCCTCATGTACAACTGAGGATACCAATAATATGTATCTCCAAGGGTTGGGGCGATTAAATGAGATGGTACATGAGAAGCTTTTAGCCCTGTGCCAGGCATGATAATCATCATCATCTCAGGTGTATGTATGTTTGATGATCCAGAGAGTGAAGCCCTAGGATTATAGTTCATTTTGCTGCTGAAGGAGAACCAGCCAGGACAAGGAGAGACTGGGGGAAACTGGAAGGGAGAGAAAACCCTGATGTCTCTCTCACCTATTGGTTCCACAGCCTTGGGTTTGTAGGCCAAAACCAGAGGAGCTCTGTCAAGAGGGATTTTGGGAGACACAAGCCTACCCAGTCCCACTCCTGTGCCCAGGTGACCAAAAGTGACATGAAGTGAGGAAGTGAGCCATTTACCCCCATTTGCTGGGAACAGTGTGGCTGGGCTGCAGTGAAGACCATGAGGAGTGCAGTGTCACCTTAGCACCCTGCAAGCTGTAATTCTAGGGATATCTATGGTGGGCAGGGACCGCGGTGTCATCACAGAGGATTGGCATGAGGAAGCACCACCCTCAGGTGGGTTCAGATAACAACAGAATGAGAAGTGGGAGGGGTCTGCTTATGCTCTCCAATCGGACATCCCCAGGGGGCCCCAGAGATAACTGGATATGAGTTTCGGTGGGTCTGGAGGTCTTAAGCAGCAAAATAGAGAAGTGTGAATGAAATCTGGGTATTATCACCAATGTGATTGCATTTGTACCCAGAGGCTGGTGAGACTTAGAACACCACAGGCTTGACAATCAAAGTGAAATTATAAAGGATGATACTGAATGACTATCCTCATAGAATACTACAGAATAGTCCAAGCCCCTCACATAAGGGGTGAGTAACCTGAGACTCAGAAAGGAGCCCCTGGGTGACTTCACTGTTGGTACCACTCTATCCTCAACCTTATCAGTTGAGCCACCTTTCAAACATGCAAATCGGATTACATTATTCCTAAACTTCAACTCCTAAAGCCAAATGCTCAGTTTAGCATATAAAGCACTTTCTGCTCCAGCTCCTGCTCCGTTTTATTCTCTCCCTGCCCATCTGCACCCACACTCTCACCCTGGCTTCTACACATGCTCGGCCCTCCTGCTGCAATGCCCTATCTCCACTTGTTACCTGGCCAACTACTACTTACGACTCAGCTCAGGCGCTGCCATCCAAGCATCGCATTCGTGGGCCCTCTCCAGGACTCTGAGACCTCACACAACCAGGTCCGCCACTGTACTCCTCACCCTGTGCAGTGGCCACCGTCTGCAGGCCTGGTTTCTCCAGTGCCTGGAGGTCTCCGCACCCCTAGCACTGTGCTTGGTCAAGAAATGTGTTTGCTGGACGGAGATGGTGAACTAGGATCCTAGCATTGGGAGGACTTTAGAGATCTTTAGTCCAGTCTCACGGGACATTCCCTGGAATACAGTAGCAACCATCTGCCTAGGTATGCTTGTCCCCAAGATCCAAAATTACTACGTCTGGGGGCAGTTCATTCCTTTCAGGGACATGTGTAACCAGCAGAAAGCTATTCCTAAACTGAGCCAAAATCTGCCCCTTTGGCCCTTATTCTATCCTCCAGAGCCATGCAGAATAAATCTAACCTCTCTTCTACATGACAGCCCTTTATATCTGTGAAGACAGCAATTCTGTACCCTCTCCTCCAGAATAAACATCCTCAGTTCCTCCAGCTCTTCCTTATATAAACATGGTTTCAAGTTTTCTCTCCATCCTGACCACTTGTCTTTGAATGAGCTCCAATTTTAAACACTTAAACATTTATACAGCTAACTAGAGAACCCCAAACTGACCCCAAGACACCAGGCTGGAGATGGGAGTGCAGGGTGGAAAGAGCCACCCCCTGTTTACCGGGAGTTCTCACTGCCAGCCTGGCCTCTGGTTGCCTCTGCTCTCTTGGCAGCTGTACCACACTCCTGAGTCACAACGAGCAAACAGATGATTAAGCCTCAGGCCTTTTCCACACTCACCACACATCTTCCTTGTAGGCTTAAGCAGCTGGTTCTTTAGACCAAAGTGCAGGCTCTGTATATATCCACTAGAGAACTTCCCGCTGATTGCCAACATCAGGATTTTTTACTCTATTGACCCATTATAGATGGCAAATTAGGAAACGAATTAATTATTTTTAAATGAGACGTCAAAGGCTATAAAAACAGCTTCCCATCCCAAACCACTAAAGAATAATAAACCGCTGGTTACTACAAAGACATCTCTATACAAATATCAAAACCTAAACCAGACAAATATTTAAAATTGAATTGTATTTCAATAATAATGGGAAGAGGTAAATTAAGACAAAATAGTAACCCAAATGTCATTGGAGAGGACATATTTTCAAGTTGTTTTTGAAGCCACTGATGACGACCTCTGGAGTATAAGAAGGAAAAATCCTTTGTATATAATTTGGCATTTGTGTGCTCTGTGGTCATTTCAGCATTAAAACAGTTCCTACTATTTTATAGACTATTCATCTAAGCAAACTACTGTTTTCATAAGTAGGTTACAGTAACATATTAGATAATTTAAGTAGATATGGCATTTACTTAATATAGAGGTACTACAGAATTTCCTTTCCTACTGCCAACTTGCAGATCAAGTCAAAAACCATGTCATGTTTAGGTATTTGGCATGGATATTTCTTTAATATAATGAGGCATGATGCCAATACTTCAAAAATATTGTTACTGAAATACAGGGTTATTATCTGGAGGGCCTGAATTGCTACATAAACTCAAATATGATAATAAAAAGGAATGTTTATGAGACAAAAGGAGAGCCTTAAAAATGCAATGTGAGGGCTTCCCTGGTGGCGCAGTGGTTGGGAGTCCATCTGCCGATGCAGAGGACATGGGTTCGTGCCCTGGTCCGGGAGGATCCCATGTGCCGCGGAGCGGCTGGGCCCGTGAGCCATGGCCGCTGAGCCTGCGCGTCCGGAGCCTGTGCTCCGCGGCGGTGGAGGCTGCAGCAGTGAGAGGCCCGCGTGCCGCTAAAAAAAAAAAAAAAAAAAAAAAATGCAATGTGATAATCCACTGATCAACCATGTAGCATACTTACCTGATAAAATGTGAAACAAAACTATGTGGAAATCTAGAATCTCAAGTATGAGAAGTACATTAAAGATAAGCTATTTTAACCACCTTTTTGGTGTTTGAATCCATTACCTTTATTTACAGCCCTTAAATTGATAAGTCCGATATTCAGTTTTAATGTCTAAACACACACACACACACACACACACACCCCATATGCACATACCTGACCTTTATCCTTTAAAGTTGAACACCAATTGTACTAATAATTGAACATCAATTGATGTTTATCACTTGAACATCAATTGCCTCTCCTAATTCCAAGAGTAAAAGAAAATCTTAATTTTGGTAAAATGGTGCTAAAAACCATCTGAAAGGGAAGAAACTACTAAGCAAGTGTTCTCTGGTGATAGCTGATATGATTTTAGTTCTCAAATCCATAGTTTAACTCTTAAAGTCCCAGTTAACCCATGTATGGCTTTTAGAAAACGACAGTAGGTGTGAAGTTACAGCTATAAATGTGTGACTAAATCCATAAATAAATTTAAATGTACATGTTACTCTGTTTTACCTTCTTCATGGCCCTTGTCAGTACTAGAAATTAATTTATTTACTGGGCTTTTTTGTGCTTACTATATCTAGTCTAGTATTGACAATTGGGGTTTTGCTTTGTTCCCAAGGTTTAGGCTCTACCCCATGTGGTAACTTAACTTTTGTCTTAGTCCTTCTACCCGAGCCCCTACGTTGGGAGCCTGCTTAAAGGGTCACTCCTTAAAGGACTGGGCTGCCTTGCTCCTCCCAAATCCCCTCCAAGGAACTAGACCTAAGGCTGTAGCCCTGCTGCCTGACTTCAGTGCCAAGTTGCCTGCTGCGTGCGTTCCCCAACATGGCTTTTCATGTTTCACCTGCCTGTGTGGAGGCTCCTATATGCCATGCTGGTCCCAGATGCTTCTCTGTACCAGTGTGATGCCCTGTTTCTATGAGGAAGCTTTTTAAATTCAAGGCCTTAGCCTCTGCTAGCCTGTTCCTCCTACTGCCTGAAGTCAACTGAGCTATGCTTTTTGCTATCCAGAGACTGTACAGCCATGGCTGAGTTTCTGACTTCCCTGCTCTACTTGCCCTGCTAGTCTCCACTGGTCATTGTGCCTAAAAACCAGTATAAGCAAGTGGCTTTTCAGAAACGGTAAGACGCAGGAAGTTTAACCAAGTTTGTCAAGTTAATTTCCTAGGGTATCAATCAAAATAACCAAAGAAAAAAATAAACTAAAACAGTATTCTCATGCCACCTGCAAATTAAAACAGCCGAGTTGAAGATAACTGCCCCAAGGCTTCTGGATTTTGACTTAACCTCATTCACCTCAACAGCCTCTTCCCTGTATGACCTTAGATAAATCACTTAATCTCTGTAGGGTATATCTAAGGTCTCCATAAAACAGAAATAACACTATTTGCCATGCCAATTTTACATGAATGGTAAGGCACTCAAACCTTAAGCAGAAGATACTACGGCATAAGCATGTATATTCAATCCTACTTTTTTTAAATCAGAAAATACAAATACACAATTGGAATCCAATGTGAAGAGTAATATTTTTTTTTTTTTTTTTTGTGGTACGCAGGCCTCTCACTGCTGTGGCCTCTCCCGTTGCAGAGCACAGGCTCCGGACGCGCAGGCTCAGTGGCCATGGCTCACGGGCCCAGCTGCTCCGCAGCATGTGGGATCTTCCTGGACCGGGGCACAAACCTGTGTCCCCTGCATCGGCAGGCGGACTCTCAACCACTGCGCCACCAGGGAAGCCCAAGAGTAATATCTTTAAACTTTTATTCAAACAAATTATAAACTTCTGCAAACTTATGTTTATAATAGAAACACTACCACATCTGCAACTATAGTAGTATAGGGAAAAACCACACAATGCCATGGTAGCATTTGTTACCAAATGTGCACATAGTTAACTCTAAGGGAGAGAGGAAAGGTTAAAAAAAAAAAAAAAATAAGAAATCTGTGTAAAGGAACAAATGGAGATTGTGTACCCACATCCCAGGTTTCAGCTGAGGAGAGAAGACTCTCAGAAATGGCCCATCTTACATTATACATTTGAAGGTAAAATGACCTGTACATCGTATTCATTTACTTGAAAAAAAGTTGTATTAAAAAGAAATAAATTTCTTCTTGAATAGATGTAAAGGATTCACAATTAAAAGTCTTTGGTATTTATGACTGATCTTATGATTACTATTACTTTGTATTGTATCATATTATAATTATCCAAGATAAGGAAAAATAATCAAATGAAGGGTCATTGTAAACTTAGTTCAAGTTTACAAATAAAACTTAGTTCTTTAGTTGTAAATTATATATTTTGGAAGATATAAGAATTTTTCAGGATTTATCTAGGTTCAGATTATTTCTAAAGAATAGATTTTATTCAGTGAATCTTCCTTCATGCAAAGGAGGGCTTGAAATGTTGAGCTATTTACCTTTGAAGAGTAAAATAACTCTTTGAACCTGAAACAAAATAAAATAAAATTTAAAAATGAAACCAAGCTGTATGGGCTACGTGGCATCTTAATGAGTTTAAAATTATGTTCAGTGGTTTTTATAAAATAAAACATTGAAAAAAATCAGCTTAGGGGCTTCCCTGGTGGCGCAGTGGTTGAAAGTCCGCCTGCCGATGCAGGAGACGCGGGTTCATGCCCCGGTCCGAGAGGATCCCGCGTGCTGCGGGGCGGCTGGGCCCGTGGGCCATGGCCGCTGGGCCTGCGCGTCCGGAGCCTGTGCTCCGCAACACGAGAGGCCACAGCAGTGAGAGGCCCGCGTACCGCAAAAAAAAAAAAATCAGCTTAAACTTTTTCAACCCATCACTAATAAAATGAAGCACTCCCCAATATCATCATCTTTTAATCTTAAACTGAAGTGATTTACTGGACTTCAGTATTGTCATGATTCAAAAGCTGTAAAAATCTCATTCAGATTTCAACCAAAAGTAGAACATGGTGCCAGCCTTATCAACACAGCATTGTGAAAAATGAAGCACGTTGCTTCCTATTGGATGAAAATCTAAAACCTTTTTGAGAAACAGAAGCTAAGCAATCTTCATGGAGTTTAGCAGCAGTATAAGCAGAAAACACAAGGTTGCTAGTCTGATACTTTTTTTTAAGTTACGTTTTGCTAAGAAATTTGCATTTGACCTGTACTCCCATTCTGACACCAAAGATATAGACAGAGGAAGGAACACAAGTAGATTACCTGAATGATCATGAAACCTGATCCTGGAGAGCCATATTCAATTTTAAAACAAAATAAAACATTAATGATGTCCCACATAGCCAATCATTTTTTAAAAAATAAATTTATTTATTTTTGGCTGCGTTGGGTCTTCGTTGCTGCGCGTGGGCTTTCTCTAGTTGCGGCGAGCGGGGGCTACTCTTCATTGCAGTGCACGGGCTTCTCATTGCAGTGGCTTCTCTTTGTTGCGGAGCATGGGCTCTAGGCGCACGGGCTTCAGTAGTTGTGGCTTGTGTGCTTTAGAGCACAGGCTCAGTAGTTGTGGCGCACGGGCTTAGTTGCTCCATGGCATGTGGGATCTTCCCGGATCAGGGCTCAAACGTGTGTCCCCTGCACTGGCAGGTGGATTCTTAACCACTGCACCACCAGGCAAGTCCCTAGCCAATCATTTTGACTAAGCATTAAAGTCTGCTTCAGGCAAAAGCTTCCAGTCACATGCACTATTCAGAAACAACTTACAAATATATTAAGACTGGAAAATAAAATTGATAATGAATATTCCAAGGGAAACCTGCTTCTGGTGATGGTAGATTAGATCATTTGGACCAATTATCCCACTGAGAATAACTAGAGAAAACATATACAAAAATCACTTCTTTGAAGGTATAGGAAAGCTAACAAGATAATACTTACCAGGTCAAGATCCAGGGGACAAGGGAAGCCCAGGAAAATGAGTCCTGAATTCGTGGCTGCTTTTTCCCCTGAGGTCATTAGTTACCTGGACTAACATGCAGCTTTGGTCCTTCACTTATTCACCATCTCAGGCTATGACTTATGCTTGCTTATGTATTTCCATGTAAGAGGCAGCATGGCTCATGAGAAGAGCACTGGGTTAGAAGTTGGAAGACCTAGCCTAAAATGTGGCACCTTTCCTTACAAGCTGTATGTCTCTGGGAAAATTATTTTAGGTCTCTGGGTCTCAGTTTCCTTATCAGTTAAAAATCAGAAAAATAATTTCCTTTGCCAGGTGCTTTTAGATTTAATGAGACATATTTAGCAACTGTAGTTACTGAATTCCATGCTATTATTCTTACTTCTGGGAGTTGTCTCTAAAAGTTGATCTTTCGGGGGCTGGTTCTTGTGAATAATAATGACACTAGAAATAACAACAAGAGAAAAAACTGTTTAGGACCTCTTATGTACTAGAAAGTACGCTAAGAAATTTACAAATATTATTTGTAAATAATTATCTTGTTAAATTGGTATTGTAACTTCCAACTAAGGTGCTAGATGCAAAGCATTTCACCACAAATGACACAATTATTAAAAGTAAGAGCTGTAATGGGATCCAGGACTGTATGGCTCTAAATTCCATGCTCTTGGTCACTATACTACAGACCACTTTTTTCCCATTTCATCATGTGTGCCTTTCAATCTATTTTCATCAGATCACCTTAGGCAGAAAATATCATATGAGGTCTTCCCCCAGAAAATTTATGGTCACAATTAACATATTCATGGAACCAAAATTCAAATCAACTTCTTTATCCAAGTGAATAATCTATACTGTATACAATTAAATAAGATTTTACTGCATAATCAAAAAGCACTATGATTTGTGCCAGTTTGGATGGGTCAAAGCTTTTAGCACCTGCATAGACTACTGTAACTAACATCTAGGAATGGCCTTGGGACACCACATCCCCTGAAAACATAACAATGGTCCGACTTGACTCTGATGAGTCTGAGTTATAGATGCTCATTTCAAGGACTCATTACTGAGAATACTTGGGAGAGCCCATTCTTACTATGGAATCAAAAGATTCAGGGGGGCTTCCCTGGTGGCGTAGTGGTTGAGAATCTACCTGCCAATGCAGGGGACACAGATTCAAGCCCTAGTCTGGGAAGATCCCACATGCCGCGGAGCAACTAGGCCCGTGAGTCACAACTACTGAGCCTGCGCGTCTGGAGCTTGTGCTCTGCAACAAGAGAGGCCGCGACAGTGAGAGGCCTGCGCACCGCGATGAAGAGTGGCCCCCGCTCGCCGCAACTAGAGAAAGCCCTCGCACAGAAATGAAGACCCAACACAGCCAAAATAAATAAATAAATAAATTATTTTTAAAAAAGATTCATGGGGTCACAGACTCCCCAAATACCCATATATCTGACAGAGCCTGGGGAAAATCTTACTGAAGCTAGGACAAGAGAAGAGCCATGTAAATAAACTGAAGGCATCAACTCCTCCCTAACAACGCTGTGTTCTTAAAAATCTCAAAGAATAGGAAATAACCAAATTCAAGAAAAAATGTCCCAAAACACATGAAACCACTGATTTAAGTGTAAAGCACTTTTCTTTAGGATCCCTTTCTTTCTGTGTTTCTCTCTTCCTTTTAATTAGTTTGTACTTTTCAGGACCACCCAGAAGCTTCACTATTTTAAGATTTGCCTACCTACTTCTTTCTTGGTCAAAGCCACTGGTGGATCTGAAACAGCAAAGGAAGGTCCAAATACTAGATTTCTATTTCTATTTTCTTTCAAATAGAATTCAAGTCCGAAGAAAAAAATATAGAAAATGGGATCTGAAGTGACTGACTGTACACCATTCAATGTTCATGTCATTTTTCACAGCAATCAAGCTAAGATAACAGCAACACAGCAGCACAACTCTCAAAGTTAAATAGTAATTGTCTACATAATAAGGTACCTTCCCATCAACTCTGTGAAAAAATCAATTATATAGTTTGAGTTCTTTTTAGTGTTATGTGAAGCAAATAAGTAGATTAAATTTGTTAGCATTTTCTAATATAGAATCCAGCACGGGTACACATAATACACAATATTAATTATACTTATCCTTGTTAAAGTAGTCATATTGGAGAAGAATAAAATTTCAGTATGATCACCTTGTCAAAAGTTCCCCCACTGAGTCAGGTTTCTAATTTCTGTGAAGCTCCTTAGCTTGGGTTCAAATCTCACCTCTGCTATTTTTTAGCTACATGACCTTGGGCATATTTCCTCATTTATAAATTGGAAGTAATAGTTGTGAAGCAAGGATGTGGATGCAAGTAGTTTATCTGACAGCTGATCCAAGAGGTGCTGGTGGGAAGTGAGTAAGTGAGAGGGGGAAGGGGGAGAAGACAATAAACTGCTGGGCTGTGAGCAGTTACTGCTGTAGGTAACTGGTGCAAGCCTGCTGGACTACTCTGGGAGGTGGTGTGTAATGTACCTTGGACTTTGCCAACTGGAGGGATGAGGGAGCTGGCGTATTAATCTACCCACCCCCGTCAGTCACTGATCAAACATGTGGCTGCACAGCCTCTGCCAAACAGGGAGAATCCTCAAGCAGCACAACTGCAGGTGTCCAGCATGTAGAAGCTTTCAGGAATGGCGGGAGGTGGAGAGACACGGGTGAAGCACAAACAGCAGCCAGTACAGAGTGAGGATTAAATGGGGTAATGTATGCAGAGTCCTTGGCCAATGCGTAGTACTTAATAACGCTCAATAAGTTAGTTTTCTTACATTTCTTTGAATTGGGGGAGGCAGGCCTATATCTTCTGTGTGTGTATGAATGTGTGTGTGTGTATTTAATTTCTATCCTTATTTCTCTACAAAACAGGGATGTCTTCTAATTAGTGAAGTTTATTGGATGTGGTTCTGAGATTGCTAAAAATTATATAGAGATGTTTATGACTTTGAATTTACAGCCAATGGGTTAGAAAACAACTAACCACGGCACCTGATCACTGCCATTAAACTACAGAAATTAGATTTCATAGGAAACTGGAAAGTTTCACCACTTTAAATACAGAAAGTGAAGTATATTCCTGCTCCCAATATCAGTGATTTCATCCACATAGTCTCATTCACTGTGGTGGGAGAGAAGACCTGTGTTCCTGCAGTCCTCATAAATGACATATCAGTGAAATCAAAGCTTAGATTTCATAATCATGTTGTGCAATCTGCCAACTTAAGAGTGACAGCAACCTTCATTACTTCTCACAGTTTATTTGCAGCTTTCTCTTCAAGACGCAACAACTGGTAAGATCTTTCCTATTTATATGAAATCTGCTTCTGGTTAAGGATGCCTGCTCCAAGATGGAACACCAAGGCATTGCCCTTTCCTATAACTTCCTGTCCCCAATTCAAACCACTCACAAATTTCCTGTTAATAAAAAATGACTGTAATTAAAATCTTTTACTCTGTGCCTACAATTATGTTCCATCAATTCCAGAGCAATTTTTTCACATTTTAACATCTCTGAAATAGACTGTGTCAATTTCGGCGGCATCTGACAACCGCTGGCTTCCAGGCACCAGTCATGCTATTGCTGTCAGTGCCTGTGTATGCGCAGTCTTTGTCTTAGCTGTTCATATTTTGTCACTTCAATTGATGGATGTGCAATGGCCATACTTTCCTGTCAAACTGATTATCATTTAAAATATCAAAATTATACTATGACTCATCACTGAACAAAAAAGTTGTGTGCACGGAAAGGCATGGGAATAGAACAGTTGGAAGTATAAATTTGACATTAGTGAAGCAAATATTCATGACAGAAGAATGACAACAATTCCATATGTTCTTTCAAAGCAAAAGCTAAGTGCCTTCCAGGATGTAAAACAAGAAGATACAGACAGGAGAAATGTATTATGTTTTGTTATAGAGATACATGTACACATATTACTATCCTCTGTCAAACAATACAACTGAAGTAAGAGAAATTGCCAAATCTGTGAGATAGATGTGGTTTGATTAATTAATGTATCACACAGGACTATTGTTAAAGCAGTAAACATCAATTTGCCTAAAATTTCTTGCTAACTATTGATAGAAGCTTCTTAACTTGCACCAATATATGATTCAACTGAAGGAAAAAAACGAAGCTTTGAGCTTAATCAAAATGGAAAACTTTTAGAATGGATATTAGGGACTCAGAAAAAAATCATGAAGGCAACAATGGTACACTCTTAAGGTTGCATCAAAATGCTCTTTGTGGCACACAGGACAATGCTGTGTGTAAAAACACGGATAGGGATCACCTGTAGTTGAAAGGTGACTTAAGAGAATCAAACTTTGAATGTGAAGAAGTTTCAGGAATACCTTAACCAATTTATGCTGCTTTCCTCTTATTGAGGCTCAAGAGTAAGATGTGATAAAATGTCTAAAATCTAAAATCTTTCAATAATTAGCTCAAATTTTAAGTGATAAAAAACACTATGTCATAGTTTAATTGGCAGTGTTTGGTTTTTTTTCTAAGTGGTCCATAAAATAATGCTGTCACTTACAATGGATGGCATTCTATTGTTGAAATAGTAGTAACAAGAGCTAGTAATTCTTGGAGACTGTATACGCCCAGCACCACGTTTAGCACTTTATGTACATTTCCTCAATTAGTCCGCCTATGAACCTTAAGAGGTTTATAAAAGGTGTCCTTAACATCTGCACATCTCCGACAAGTAGTTTCCAAATGAGTTCACATGAGTAATATTTTTTTAAAATACGGTTTAGCACTTCTGTGGTATTATTAATAATAGCAGTAGTAGTAGTGGTAGTGGTAGTGGTAGTGGTAGTGGTAGTAGTGGTATTCTGGTCTTCCAGTTGACATAGATAACTAAACATCAAGACCCTGAACCTAAAAATGATGGTGAAGACACCAAAAGGAGGCTCAGTACATGGTCCAGTTCACTGAGACCAAATGAGCAATGTAACTTTCTTACTTTGTGTAGGAAATAGAATTTGGATAAGTATTATTGAAGAAGAAAAACCTTACTTTATACATATTTTTATTCAATGTTTATTGTGTTTCAGTAAATCATGAATAGTAGACCATAGCCAAACCTAAGGAAAGCCTGATTACATGGAAAAAAAAAAATACATAGTAGAGGAAAGGATATACCTGAAATGTAAAGAGAAATTCCACGTGTAACAGCTCCTCAGATGCTGACATGGCCCTTCTCCCAACCTAACTGTGTGAAGGGCAGTGAGTTTCTGGTTCTGAGCACCTCTGAACTGGCAGATTCCTCACTCGGCACCAACTGTGTTTTCCATCAAACTCTGGGCATGTCTTCATGAGAAAGGCATTGGGGAGCCAAGTTCACTCACTTTCTTTATGTCATGTTCTTCGTTTGTACCATTTATTTACTGGTTCAGTAGGAATATAAAGAGAAAGTAAGGTGAAATCAAAGCTGGATGGCCACTCTCAACTCTCTTCGAAGCAGAACCAGTCCTTGGGGTCTGGTCTCGTTCACCAATGTACAGATAAGGAAACCAATGCTTAAAGAGTTCTGTAATTTGCCTAAGGATGCCCAGTTAGTTAAGTATTTGCTCTAAACGGGATGTGAACCCCAGTCTGACATAATATTCTATTCAACTGATATACCACAGTTTGTATTTTCCAACTTGCGGTATTTCATAATTATAAATATAAACATTATGGTACCAAATGGATTTTAGTTTACTACTTTCAGTGCATTAACTTAGATTACTGGTGCCCAAGTGTTGGATTAGTTTTATGACCCACATTTTCCTCGAGGACTCTCTGGAAAGACTATACCAGAAATAGCTGGGTGTGTCTATTTCACTACATGTCTGTTAGTAGTATTTATTACCAAATTTGACTAAATCAATAAAGGTGAAGTGTACCTAATAGCTGTTTACACTTGCATATATTCACCACTGGTAAGACTGAAAATTTTTACGTTAACTGATTTGAATTACAGGATATGTGAATGAAAATATGTATAAATATTTATGTGTGGTGGTCTGGCTATCAGTTTACCTATATCTTTTACCATCTGTACAGGAAAGATCAAGTTTTCTCTTATAGAATGCCCCCAAAATTTGAGGTTGCTTGCAAAAAAAAAGGAGTAATTCAAAATGGAAATAGATTGCTTCCTTTTTTAAAAATGACTTTTAAAAGGCTACACAGTTGTTGGAGGACATCTGTAATTGTGTGAAACATTATGAAAGTAAATGGGGTATCAAGCAATCCACAGATCTTATATCCGACTATATGCTTAATTTAAGCTTTAATTCTGTGGGGATATAAAAGAATCTGTCCTTAAATTAGAATACAAGACAAGCACATATTCAATTTTAGAGTATAAAATGAGAGCTAAATTATGTCATACCCCCAAGTGAAATTCACAAGAGAATGAAAGCCAGAATAAATAGGGAGGAAATGAAAACTGATCTGCCTCTTAAAGTGGGTAGATAGAAGGGTAAAGAGAGGACACTATTTTAGGTGAGGAAAAAAAGCTCTATTAGCCCTGCTTGATGGAAAGAAGCTGCGTATCCATGCAAAGTCAGCTTTCCCAGAACAAAGTGGGGAAGCTGGGAAGTCGCAGAAAAGGAGTTTCGGAAAGAAGATACAGTGGAGCCAAGTGACTGAAAGTCCTGAATGCCTGGCACTGGAATCCAAACTCGACCAGGGGCAAAGAGAGCCATGGAAAGTATGTAAGCAGATGTGTGACAGGAGAGCAGTGGGCTGAGTCTTGCAGAGATGTGCAGGGCAAAACGTGGGTAGAAAGGCAAAAACATGGGTAGAAAGGCTACTTTAAATGCCACCACAGAAAGCCAGGTAGAATAACAAGGATGCAAGCCAAGGGGGGTTCCCAGAAACATTTCCAAATGAACAACCACAGGCTAGGGTGACTGACTAAACCTGGAGGTGCAGCTCTGCGTGTGGTTACAGCAAAGAGGGAGCGCCGGTTTTAGAGGAAAGAGTCACCAATTTCCAGGTGTACATTTGTAAAAGAATGCAAGGTCCCAGAAATGGCAAAATCATCTCTTTGTAATTAGTAGACTCAAGTTAGGCACAGTAAAGGTACTTTAAGGAAACTGAACTAAGTAAATACACTTCCAGCCAGGAATCAAATTGGTAAGCATTATAAGCATGGCGATGATTATTATTTTCCTCACTGTGGTAGCGTGAGTTTTACTTACTTTACTTATTTATAATTAAATCAGACCTTATTTCACAAAGGATCTCACATACAGTGAGAGTGTAGCTTCAAATAATCAATTCTTTGTTCGTTTACTTAGTCTCTTTATTCTTAAATGCATGAATAATATTAAATGTGTCCATTAAAGCACTGTTTCATATTTGATATACATAAGGAAAGATTAAAAAATTACACGTCACCACCTGTAAATGTATTCTACTTGGCTCCTATTCTGATGTATTTCAACCATTTCAGTTTTTAAAACTGCAAGCAGGCCATCAGAAAAGCTCTGAGATACATTATATTCAACTCTAGTCAAGTATTACATAACACCAGTTGCACCTAACTAGCAACAACACAGAGTATGTGGCCATTATGAACATAAAACTAATTCTTTCATGTTTATCTTGCTGGCTAAGATCATGGGAATTACCAAAATATTTACTTTCTGCACTATGTTCCCATAGACAGTTATAATTGTGATGATACTTTAGCAGTCATAAAGGCAGGCTTGATACTGACACCAGACTTCCTCCTTTTGTTTGCCTTTCAAGAAGAGGTCATTAATAATAGTAATGATTAGCCATCTCAGTCATCACTCAATCCAGACAGGCGGCACAATGGCCCTTGCATCAAATCTGACCTGTGACGTAGAGGTCTTTAAGCCTTGTGAGTGAGTCTTGATAAGTCCCTCCACACAATAGGATTTCCTATTATAAACATCTGTTTTCTCACATGAACCATGTTGAAAATGTTAAAAATAAGTTTTTCTTTCCATATCAGTTTGTAAAAGGAATAATCAATCAAAAAGTAAGGCTGAAGGTCCAAATCTCCTTCCCCCACTGATGTAAATTTCCATCTTAACTTTCCCAGGGGATTTTAAAGTTCAGTACTAGGGAAGGTAACTATTAAACCTCTAAAGGACATAATAAAGCTTTTCATTTTTCAAATAGCAGATAACAGCTACTAAAGATATTAAATGCACTTTGAAAGAAAAGAAAAAGGCAAGATGCTATGCAACGTGCCAATATTCCTTCCAACTCTAGGACTGTACGTAATCAGGTCCCCAAACCAGTGCACTGCTGCTCTTTAGAGATTCCTCTGGAATCAGGTGGAACACGTGAACATTTAGAGCAGAAGAAGTTTGCGACAGCCATTTGGAAATACCAACACTGCTTCTCCTTGTTTTCCTGCCATCTGCGGGACTTCATCGTACAGAATCTTAGTCATCTAAGCTGTTTACTAGGAAAATAAGAAGCAGATCTGTATAGAGATTAGGAAGGGCAAAAAGGATTCAGCCACATACCAATTCCAAGGGACAGTAACTACCTAGAGTGCTGTATTCAAAAGGATTCTGAGGCCATGGTGTCAGCTCAACAGGAAAGAGTCTATGATGATTATAACGTCTACCAAGGCCATATGAAGGGAGAGTAGCAGCCCTTGTGCCAGATTCTTGCCTCTCCTTTATGCAGATGCACACATCTCCCTAGAGAATTTTCTTGTTCCTGGGAAAATATATGGTTATTGTGAAAATGACCAGGCTGATCCCAGAATACCAGAAATAAGGGCTGCTAATGCAAACACCATGGCATCTTTTAATGTCAGTATCCTACCCTGCTTTCACTAATTTGTTAAAATGTGCTTAAGTTATTAACTCAACTGAAAAAACCCTTTCCCTCTTAATGACCGATAGTGCTATGCAACAGAAACTTCTGCAATGATGGAAATATTCTGTATCTATACTGTCCAGTGTGGTAGCCACTCACCACATGCGGCTATCGAGCAGCTGAAATACAGCTAGTGTGGCCGAGAAACTGAAATTTTAATTTTACCTCATTTTAATTCACTTAAATATCCATTTAAATAGCTACACGTGACAAGTGGCTACCATATTAGATAGCCAATATGTTTACAACAGAATATGACTAGAATATGTTTGCTTGTAATGTTGAAGTAAATCCCCAAAGGATGGGTACCAAGTCTACTTGGTTTATTGAGGTATGCTAAGTGCCTAGAACACTGCCTGAAACATAGCATGTGCTCAATATTCATTGAATGAAAAAATGGATAACAAATGAACTGGATAAAAGATTTTTCCTCTTAGGTCAATCCCGAGGTATGTGTAGTTTTGCAGCTTTTGGTCTCTGTACAGCATAATGAGGGGGAGATGTGTGTAATATCACAATTAAATACTCTCTCAGGCTCAAACCAGTAACACATTGACCTAAGCAGACTTACTTAGGTAAGTCTAAGGAGACTGTATTTTCCATAGAGCTTCAAGTGGATAGAGGGTCAGTAGAGGCATATTTAAATTCTGCACTGAGGATCCAAATACTCTGAAATATCCTCAGAAAAGTAAGAAAATTCATTTTAGAGTTTCCCTAACAGGTACTCTGATAGAACACTATTTTAGGTAAAACTTTTCCAGCATCATAGGAAGACAATAGGGATAATACTATATTATCAAATCCACCGATAGAACTATGTTTATGACCTCTTTTTGGAGACACCAAATAAAACATTTAACATTTTTCTTAAAGTGATAGGGAGTATCCCTACAAAAACACATTTGGTATATATAACTTTCAGCAACTTAAAAAATCACATATAATAGTCAGCAACACCAGCATTTATTTGCCCTCCAAAAGTACTGAGAAGTGACAAAAATGGAAAAGTGTTACTAAAGAGACAGCTCAAAGAAAACACTGATGAATTCTGTTCCAAAGGGGATGGTATTTTTTTAATACTGATAATATAGTGTGGAGAACACCACCTTTCATTAGCAATAATGAATTCTAAACATTTTTGCTTTGTGAAACCGAGGCTATTAAGAAGAAAATATTCCAGAGTTGATTATGGTATTTAGCCTGTCTTGTGACACATGCCATCTAAATAACAATACAACGAACGATTGTGCAGTGCTGTTTGAACCGCAAATAAAACACCTTCTGAGCACTTTCTCTTACCTCTCAATACTGTGGGGACATCTGACCTTGAACTGAGAGTCTCTTCTGAAAATGTTGCCCACATGTCTAAAGTTCTCCCTCTCACAATGTATTCTGCCATCCACCCTCAACCAAACCGTCTAAATTACATTCAGATTTTTGTGGTATCATAATAACTTCAATATGGGATATATTTCAACATTCTGGTCAGAGACTCCTTTCTTCCCCGCCTCACCCTCCTTCCAAGTTATTTCAGGTTTGCATATTTCATTTTCACGTCTCAGCGGGATACCCATCACATAACATTTATTTGTGAGGTCTAAAGGCATAATGTGGAGGATTGTGAACCAGCATGTCAAAACCACATACTGCATGCGTACGTCTTAAAGAATGAAAAAGGATTCCTTTTTTTCTCAAGATATATAAGCTGTCTCAATAGTATAAGTCCAAAGTGAATACCACAACCTAATTAAAGATGAAGAGCATAACAAGCAGTATTAAAATGTCTTTTTTGATTCATTCTTCTCCAAGTTATGTTTTTATCAAATGTCCTGTCTCATTAATGACTTCGATAGACATAACAAGTATACACACCTTCTAATCTCATCAAATTCAGAAGAGAGTTGAAGTAATTTTTTCTTACATGACTTGGGAGGTATGACAGTAGAGAATACAGAGGCAGGGTAGAAAGGAGCTTTGAGAAGATGCTCAGTCCATTCACCTGCCTACAGGGATGAGCATACTTACATACTCCTGGCAAATGAAGCTGTTTTTAAAGACCTCTGGAGTCAGAAATACCACAGTCTCTCTTGGGACTCAATTCCTACATTTGAGAATGTTTATTTCTAGGAAATTCTTCCTTTGGGTCTAAGCAGGCTTCAGGGCCAGCTTCAGAAGCATGCAAGCTGTGTAACTGCACAGGGCCCTGTGCTCAGTTTAATGCTTTGTTGTCATCATCTTGAAATTCTTAATAATTTAATCTTTGAATTTGTGTTTTGTAAGTGAAGTCTGATAAGACAATGAAGCGCGTGTGAGAAGGGAAAATATGTGCAATATGCATGCCTCCTCCCTCTTTTCCCCCCATTCCCATACAGCCCCATAGCTCAGAATTCCCGTGGCCCCAGGATGAGTGGGAGTTCACAGAGACTCAAAGTAAGCAGGAGGAAGCCCTATTCTGTCTAGACTGATTAAGCGAAAGAACTGACAGCCCTGAGAGGCTTTTCATTTGAACCAGAACTTGTTTTGAATTAAGAAAGAAGGCAATAGATTCAAAGAAACAGGAATGACTAAGGAAACCCACTACACTCCTGTTACTTCCCTGTATTAACCAACCACTTACACTGAAAATGATAACATAGAAAGAAAGGGAAATGGAGTGACACAGAGCTCCTTTCCCTTCAGTCCTTCCTTCCTTAGCAGGAAGCTGAAGGTAGAGAGTGTTGGTAGATGTGCACTGGTTAAGAAGTAAAATAAAGACAGTTAAGTTTTGTGCAGCAATTCTGCAGTTCCATAAGAACAAAATGCATATGAGCTACAAAATACAAGTTGCATATATTGTATGTGTATTGTATAACTGTGGCAATTCTTTAAATTTTTCTTTATTTAGAACTACATAAATAAATAGCAAACAAAAATACCACGATGAGAGAGTGACTACAGAAACTAAAAAGCTATGTGTTTAGTACCTGTTTTAACAGCACTTTAGCATATTTTCCTACTTTTTTGAACAAGGGATCTGCATTTTCATTTTGCACTCAACCTCGTAAATTATACAGCTGGCCCTGCCCTGCTTCCTCATGCTCCAGACTCGATCCACTGCATCTGTTCTGCCAAGTCACCTCTTGTTAGCTTCCACCCTTATCTCCATTCATTCACCCCAACAAATGTCAACTGCGCTATGGTCAGGCATTGTGCCAGGCACTGAGAATATAAAAATGAGTAAGATATGATTCCTGCCCTCAAGTGTAGTCGAGGAGACAAATCACCATGAAAAGGTAGTAATATCTACCTTGCATGGCTTTAGTGAGGACTATAAATAATACATATAAAGTAGACAAACCACTACTAATGATGATTAGCACTCTATCCAATTATCTCATTTAATTCTTATTACAATTTATTGGACAGCTAACATAATTGTTTCCATTTTAGAGTTACAGAAGCAGAGATTTAGATCAGCTAAGAAACTTGACCAGAAGGACTTTGCTGGAACCAGCACCTCAAGCCACCCAAGTCTTTTTGACTACTAAATCTGAGTTCATAGTGATAGTGATAGTTAATACTTATTAATATAATCTTATACAGATGGCCAAGAAGCACATGAAAAGCTGCTCAACATCACTAATTATTAGAGAAATGCAAATCAAAACTACAGTGAGGTATCACCTCACACCAGTTAGAATGGGCATCATCAGAAAATCTACAAACAACAAATGCTGGAGAGGGTGTGGAGAAAAGGGAACCCTCTTGCACTGCTGGTGGGAATGTAAATTGATACAGCCACTATGGAGAACAGTATGGAGGTTCCTTAAAAAACTAAAAACCGAATTAACGTATGACCCAGCAATCCCAGTACTGGACATATACCCTGAGAAAACCATAATTCAAAAAGACACATGCACCCCAATGTTCATTGTAGCACTATTTGCAATAGCCAGGTCATGGAAGCAACCTAAGTGTCCATCGACAGACGAATGGATAAAAAAGATGTGGTACACATATACAATGGAACATTACTCAGCCATAAAAAGGAACAAAATTGGGTCATTTGTAGAGACGTGGATGGATCTAGAGACTGTCATACAGAGTGAAGTAAGTCAGAAAGAGAAAAACAAATATCATATATTAATGCATATACGTGGAAGCTAGAAAAATGGTACAGATGAACCGGTTTGCAGGGCAGAAGTTGAGACACAGATGTAGAGAACAAACGTATGGACACCAAGGGGGGAAAGCGGTGGGGGGTTAAGGTGGTGGTGTGATGAATTGGGAGATTGGGATTGACATGTATACACTAATGTGTATAAAATTGATGACTAATAAGAACCTGCTGTATAAAAAAATAAATAAAATAAAATTCAAAAAATATATAATCTTAACCATTCTATTCTTTAATTTCTATTATTACAGTGTACATTTCTAGCTTCTCAAAGGTCGATTTTAGCTGTAATTTTATCAATCTAAAAATAATGTGTACTCTAAATTTTTTCTAATTTATTTTTACTGTTTTGTTAAGGATATAAAATATAGCTTGATTTTTTTTTTATTCTAACAACCCTTTGACCCAACTGTAGAAAATTAGATTCAACTGACAAAGCTTGTGATTTTCAAAATCGTGTTCATGACTTTGTTGCTAAAATACCGTATGCAGGTTAAAAACATGTCTTTGGACGCAGACAGACTTTGGTCCAAATTCTGGCTCTACCGCCCACTAATTTCAGAAAGGTACTTAACTCTCAAAGCCTAAATTTTCCCATATGTAAAACAGGGATGAAAACAATACCTTAACTATATTATAGGTCCTTGTTTAAGATTAAATGAGATAATCCTTGTGAAACACTTAAAAGAAAACATGGTACCTAGTTAACACCCAAAAATTTCAGTTTTAGTACTATTATCTTTAGTACCATGTTTTCACATCTGTGTTTAAAACTGGATCTGAAATGACTTTTTTGTTGAAACGGTTTCCTCCAATACAAAAAAATAAGTTCAAGCGTCTCTGATTTCAAAGAAGTATATATTTCTTTGTAAATAAAAGCATGCGTTAACGGCACCCGGTAGTCACATACCTCAATGATTCAAAGCATCTAAGATGTTTATATCATCCTTCACCAAAAACTCCAAATGCATGCTCCCATTTTTTCCCTTTTTGTTCTAAACTGCCTATTCAAAGGATCAAGAGTAAAAGAGTTTATAAACTACATATAAAGAATTACATAAATGTAACAAAATATCCCTGTCATTTAGCGAGGCTACTTCAGTTCTCTCTAACCCTTGAAGTGACACTTAAATTTAAGAACGTTGAGCAAATTAAAATGGCTGAACTGTTTTCTCTCATGGAAAAGGAAAGGATTAGATAATCTGAAGGTTTACTGCCATCACCCTGGCGGTCAAATGACTGTTTCCCTGGCTTCAGGGAAGTGATTGAAGAGTATATAAAAAATAGACTGAAGTGATTGAAGAGTATATAAAAAATAGACTGGATACCACATAAAAATGGACTATATACCTATTTTTTAAATAGCTCTAGAAAAAAAAAAGGCCTTTACTTGACATTTTTATTATGGTTTGAAGAAAAGGAAAACAGGATTTGGGTAAAAAAACAAAACAAAACCAAGCTTTCATTTGATACCTTAGAAAACATGATAGCCATGTGATACTTTCCTAAAACCACCACCTTTTTCAATAACTCTGGCTGCTACCACTGCAGGCTTGTGGGTCCTTACCAATTCTTGAGTGTCCTGCTGCAGTGGCAGAAATGCCGCTTCCAGGATAGCAATCTGGTCGGCGCTCAGCTTCTGCCACAGCCCGATCAGCAGAATCACCAAATGGGTGGCACTTTTCAGCCTGGTGAATGACTGGAACAGATTGTCTTGGTTTTCCTCTACTGCGTCTGCTAGAGAGATTACCTGCAGAAATTACAAACTTCAGTTAGGGATAATTTCACCATTCTTGAGCCCTCAACAAATTACATTTGGCACACTCTTGTTTTTCTTTAGAACAGCTTCATGAACTTTGTCTTCCACAAACACAAGCTATGTTGAGTAATAAAAGAGTTATCATTCATCTGTTCGCTTCCTTCTTTTAAAAAAATACCCTAAGTAATTCCAAATCCATATGGCCAAGAGATGAAAATATCCACGAAATCAGCTTAATGGGGACATTGTTCAGTGTCTGCTTCACCAGCGATTCACCTTCTACAATATATGATAATATAAGTAACCTCTAATACAGTTATTATGGTCATTATTACTAGTCACAGAGATTGATCAATTTAAAAAATTCTTGATCAGTTTAAAAAATGTTTATCAAAGTAACTGCATTTACCTTGGAATTTCAAATAATAACTTCATAATATCCTTTTCAGAAAATAACTGTCTTCCTCTATTACTTATTACATGGTATTGGAATATCCAATATTTCTTTACTGTATTTAAAAGGTAGATAATGTTCAAACATTTGACCAATCAAGCAATGTCATTTTTAACACAAATGTCAGGCACCAGCCCACAGGGACCTGAAAGAAAAAAATATTCAGGGTCCATTAGCTTTACAATGCCAAATCTACTTAGGATAAAACTGGCAGGAGTGAGTAGAATTGGCTTTTTTTTTTTTTTTTCATCCTCTTGAATAATCCTGTGGAAAAAAGAACTAAAGTAACAATTGGATAGAACACTGAAGACAGCCCATTGGTGTTTTATTTTAATGTCTTGGTGAATTTTGTGCTCATTAAAAGTAATGAACTGATTAGCCCAGAGGCTCAAGGCACATGACAGCCCCCAGAACTGGAGTAGCAAAAGCCGGGGCAATGTAAGCTCCTTTCTACAAGTCCCCACCAGCTTGAGGGACTAGAGCTCATATGAGTTTCAGAAGTCTAGTGCAGATGATCCATTTGGTGATATTTCACGGCTTACTGACACTGGCCCAAAGGGCCTATTAAAAAATCATCAGTCAAACAAGTATAGTCTGCAGCTGTGTGGTCTCCCAAATTCCATGTAGGAGAAGGGCTATAAGGGGACAGTCCTAAGAGTATCTGGGAGACACTGGAAAAGAGATGTAGGTTAGAGAAAGACAAAGCACCTGAAGGCCCTTGCCTGACGCTCCCGGGCAAACCAGGATTCCTTGCCACTTGAAGGAGTTATGAAAGGCAATTACAATTCACATTCAGCTCTAGAGGGAGCCCTGGGCGTTGGGACCAAGGTAAGCATTAACAAAGCACACTGCTTACTGAGTGCCTACTACTGTGCTACTTTTCATTTGCATTCAAAGGTACGTGATACCCTGTAGCCCATGAGGATCTTATAATTTGTTGGACAGGAAACATACATACACAACCAATTAGTGGAAAGAAGCATTACTGTAATAATGTCCTTATTGTGCAGCACAGAAAGTAAGTGTGAAAGAAGCTAGCTAAGGGGCAGATTACTATGGGCCAGAGTTAATATCCCTGGGGCCTCTTTTACTCAAATGAGGCTTGGAACTCATCCCTTCCCCATTACTTCAAGAAGTTCCCTCGAGGAGATGGAGAAGTCACTTTCCTTAAACCAAAACACCTGGAATTATCTGCTTCCCCAGCCCTCACCATGATCACAACTGACTCCTGTTAAAAATCTAAGTTTAATTTCATCTTCTTCCTGTGAATGTTATCAATTAAGCCTCACTGTGGGGGCCATCATATTATGACACAGATGCTTATTGTCAATAAGTCCAAATCATACAAAGATCAAGGTGATAAACACCTCCTGAGTGCCAGGGATGTGCAAGAATTTGCAGGAAGCACTACAGGGAATTCAATGGCAACAGAGATAACCTCCATCTTCAAAGACTTTATAATGGAGAAAGGAAAATAGGTCAAGGAGGCAAACACTGACAATATAGGGAAGACCCTACAGACTATTAAGGAGGAGAATACCACTAACATTATGATCATTATGTTAATAATAAGCCCTCCAATTAATTGAGCATGAACTGTATGCCAAGCAATCTGCTCTGTGCCATACAGGTATCAGTGCGTTCAATCCTCACGCCTCCGCTGAGACTTAGTTGGCAAGATCTCTGTTTTATAGGTGAGGCCTCTGAGGCTCAGCAGATGTAAGGAATGTGCCCAGTACTGTACATAGGGTGTGCCAACTGTGTCTGTGCTTAGAAGTGCTCCATGCTTGGTTTAAGGCCCTGTTGTCTCTGTCTTGAAAGTCTTAATAACTTTATTTTTGGATTTGTGCTTTGTAAGTGAAGTCTATAGGATAATGGACCATGCACATGATCAGAGGAGATATGCTCATTAACTCAGAGAGTTAAGTGCTCTTATATTTGCATTTAAAACTGGCATTGCACAATATAAAGATTAATCATAGAATTCATGCTAACAATTTAAAATTTTAATTTTTCCTTACTTGAGATAACATTAAATAGGAAATAAAAGCACCACCAGAAGGTGTGAAAGAGAGACCACTGAAGAAAGGAAAGAACTTTATATTTTAGTAGCTGTTTCAATAGCACTTTCTTCTACCTTTTAACAAGGGCCCTGCATTTTCATTTTGCACTGGGAACTGCAAATTAAGTAGCCAGTTTGACCATCACCTAGTGAACGAGAAAGCAGGATTCGACTTGGAGTCTCTCACTCTGAAGTCTGCATGAGACCTGAAGCACCTTATAGGTTCGGAGAAGGGCCTAACTACTAGTGAGTGTGGAGGGCCTTGGGAAGGAAAAGGTGGAAGAAGCAGCAGTGGCCACTGGACCAGGCTCAGCCAGCTCCTACCAGCTCAGGAGAAAGGACTGATTATTCAGTTTTCAGGAATTTTGTGAGCCAGTTGTTAAAGATGGCCATTGCTAAAAATTAAATTATGTAAACTTAAAAATAAGTTACATGTAAACAAAAGTAATAAATACTCAAAACGCATTACTTCCTAATTATTTTACTGTTATCTAGGCCCTTGAGGTTATTTATGCCTGTTGCATCTGTATGTTGGCAACACTCTGCAATGGTGAGCTACTGCCCATTTCTTCCCAACTCCACATTCAGTGACCTCATGCTAGAAGCTTGCAATCAGCCATGGTGGAAGTATTTACAACATGCAAATCAACAAATGTTATAAAGTTAGGCTTCCCACCCACCCTGCTCCTCACAAATAGCCAGTTGGTAAGTATCTACCAGCATGCCACTGAGAAGAGGTACCTGAAATTTGTCCTCAAGAATAGATATTGGGTAAGGGGGCTTTAAAAGTGAAGGAAACAACCTGAGCAAGTGCATTAAAGCACAAATGTAGAGGCTGCTTGTTCAGGAAGGAGCAAATATTCCAGTTTGGGAAGAGCATTTCATGAGACAAAAAAGGTCATCTGGGCAACTGCTGTAGAGGAACCACAATGTCAAGGTGAAGAGTGTGCAGGTACTGGAGAGCCACAGAGTATTCTGAGTATGGATGTTATCTGATGGAGGCTGTGCTCTTAGTAGCCATCGGATCACAGCAAACATTTAGAGCATTTACTGGGACTTAAGTGAGGCTTTTATGCACGTTCCTCACTATCAAGGGAAAATTCTTACTAAGTGTAACAGCATGTCAGTTCGTGGACCCACCCAACTTGCTAAACACAGCTGTGGTGGAAGAATGACTTCTCAGTGAGACAGCAGCCCAAGCCACAGGATCTTTCCTGAGCAAGACCCAAAATACATCAATCCTGGAGAAGCATCGTTTCTCTAAGTTTCAGTCTCGCTGGATATATTTCTGTGCCATTGTGGAAAGAGTCTGCTATCCCCAAATGGTCACAGAAATTGGAAAGAAATGGGATAAACAATTCCTTATGTAAATTACCCCCAAGGAAAATCTTCCTGACCTACTGGCCAGCGTGAAATACTAAACAGATCTCCATGTTCTCAATTTAGTTTTACACGTAATAGCCAAGTTTACTTTGTTCTCCACAAGAGCCAAATGAATTTAGCAGAATTAACATAGTAAAAAGGGATGGAAAAACTAGACCCATCAAGACTTAGATCTGTCTGACCAGGGCCTAGAGGATCTCGCAGCTCACCTGGAACTGAGAAATGAGGCCAACCAGCTGCTAGGGCTTACATTTGAGGCACAGTGCTTTTTCAGTGCTCATCAGTGGCTGTACAAGATGTGTGTTCCCAGAACTAAAGAAAGGGAGAGGTTTAGGAAAAAATAAATGCTAACGATTTCAAGCACAATGTGTTGATGGCCTTTGTTTTGCTTTTTCAAATTGAAGGATTCCAAATTAAACGGAGACCCCAAAGGACATCTCTATCCAACTGCCATATCAATTGATGCCAAAGTAATGAGGCAGAGGCCCAGGGAGCTGCTTGCAGGAAAACGCTCAACTCATAAAGTGAGTGTGAAATTAATCCCAAATACTTCCAGCTGCCAAGATAGGCTCTAAAATTGGTTACAGGAAAGCAGCAGCAGCAACAGCAAAGTAGACATGAATCATACTATGTGAACACAGACATGTCCAATTTCTTCACCTAAACTGACCATCGAATCTGGCTCCCAATCTCATGTATGGCATACAGAACCCCACTACATTGCTGTTTAGCTGTCATTTACTGAGCCCTGAATGTAGGCCAGGCACTGGGCTAGTGCTGTTATACTCAGGTTATCACTTGGTCCTCATGATACCCTCTGAGATAAAAATCGTTGATCACCTTGGCTCCCACTTCCGGATGAGGAAACAGAAGCTTAGAGCTCTGATGAGCTTAATGCTCAAATGATGAGCACACTGCCTGTGGTAATGAACTAGGGCAGGGAAGGACAGGGATTTTAATGCTGTCTCCTGATTCCCCATTGGGTGCCCTTTCTTCTCACTGATATACAAACGTATACAGTTGGTTCCATAATGTAATCCGGTGGATTTTTATATTGATAATCAAACAATAACACTGAGGAAAAACACTAGTAATATATTGTAGCAATAACAGGTATATGTGCTTTAGTTAAGTTTTTCCATTGTTGGGGCTTTTAACATAGGTTGAAATTTCCAGGTTGGTTTCTGCCCAAAGTTACAGTATAATGGAAATTAGTTCATAATTTGTAAAGGATGGGAAGTTAACATAGTAGGTTTTTTTCTCTTAACAAAGGGAATTTAATTATGTTCTATATAACTCAAAATTATGAAGACTAGAAAACAGCTATTTCCTAGGCCTGCTCCTTTAGTGAAGCTACTTTTTTAAAAGGAATGATTGATTTATTTTCTATAAATCATAGAGTACAATGTTTTCCGTGGTCTAAGCAAGTTGATGGTATATAACAATAATTGTTAACATTGTCTTAGGGCTTTCTAGGAGCCAGGCACTGTGCTAACGTCCTTACAGGGATTCTCTCATTTCACTCTCAAAACAATTCTATGAGGTAGATACTAGTACTGCCCCCATTTAAAACATAAGGAAACAGAATTACAGAAAGGGTCACGCAGTTAGTAAGTGACAGAGCCAGAATTCACACCCAAGCCATCTGACCCAAGAAACGTCACCAAGTAACCTTGCCTGCATTAATTTTCTGCCTGCACATCAGTTTCATCATAGGCAATATGTGGAACAAATTCTATCAAAAGTTTCCCAATGGGAGGTTTCAGCTTTGCTGATGTTCCAATACCTCATACGAATTAAGATAGGTTTATTTTAACAAAAGGTCAGCATGGATGAACGAGTTAGGAAAATGGAGTTCCTATGATATGGATGAGTTTATATATCCCCCAGGACAGAATGCAATAGGCTGTGCTGGAACAGGCAATGGCCTGGGAGCCAAGAAGACAGAGATTCTAGTCCTGGCTTCCCTACTAAACAACTTTAGGTCAGTGTTCAATGTACTTCCCTTTTCAGGGCTCTATGGTTTCATCACCTTTAAAATGTAGGGGTGGGAAATATGATCTCTAATAACCATCATAGCTGTGTTAGATGCAAAAACTTTTAAATTACTTTTGTATGATTTATTTTGAACTATCCATGCTCCTTCCCCATCTATCCATCCATTTCTTCCCCTCTATTTGTACACATACTGAGTTTCTCATTTAATGTTTGTTGATTTGCAGCTTTTATCTATACAATACCAGTAAGAATGTTTTTCTTTGACTAATTCATAGGATTATGAAAATTAAATTAGAGAAGTAAAAAGATGAACAATACCAAGTGTTGGCAAGGATGTGGAGAAATGGGAACACTCATACCTTGCTAGTGGAAATATGGTATGGTCACTCTGGAAAACAATCTGGCAGTTCCTCAAAAAGTTAAACATTAACATATGACCCAGAAATTCCACTTCTAGGTTTATGCCCGAGAGAAATGAGAATATATATCCACTAAAAAACTTGTTCAAAAATGTTTACGGAAGCATTATTTATAATAGCCCGAAAGGAGAACAACTCAAATGTTCTTCAACTGATGAATGGATAAATTAAACGTGGAATATTCTTCAGCCATAAAAGAAATGGAGTACTTACACATGCTAAAATGCTTAAAAATATTATGCTAAGTTAAAGAAGCTAGTCACAAAAAGTCTTTTTTGTGACTGTCTTGTATTATTCATGCTGTATTATTCCATTTATATGAAATGTCCAGAATGGGCAAATCTATAAACATAGTAAGCATGTGGTGATTACTTAGGGCTGGGGTGGGTGGTAGACAGGAGGAAATGGAAAGTGACTGCTAATGGGTGTGGAGTTTCTTTTAGGGAGGATGAAAATGTTCTAAATAGATTGTGGTGATGGTTGCATAACCCGTGAATATGCTAAAAATCATTAAGTTGTCCACTTTAAACGGGCGAATTGTATGCATGTAAATTATATCTCAATAAAGCTGTTAAAAATAATAAGAGGGGCTTCCCTGGTGGCGGAGTGGTTGAGAGTCCGCCTGCCGATGCAGGGGACACGGGTTCGAGCCCCGGTCTGGGAAGATCCCACATGCCGCGGAGCGGCTAGGCCCCTGAGCCATGGCCACTGAGCCTGCGCGTCCAGAGCCTGTGCTCCGCAACGGGAGAGGCCACAACAGTGAGAGGCCCGCGTACCGCAAAAAAATATATATATATTAATAATAATAAGAGAAGTTAAAAGTACTATGAAAGCATAATTCATAAAAGGTAGATAAATTAACACAAATAAAGGTACTTTAAGAAACAATTTTGATATATTATATCAAATTGCAACTGGGGCTTAATGACATTCTAGATGATGGAATGATCACGTGACTCTGGAGTCTATTAGATCTAAATCTGAATGCTGGTAGTGCTTACTTACTAGCTGTACAACCTCTGGCTAGTTACTTTACCTCTCTCAGACTCAGTTTTCTCACCTGTAAAACAACACTCCTGGTTACTGTTTCTTAATATTTCCTGTAGTTGAAAGCTTATTTCAGTTTAGTAACAGCTGGTAAATTCTACTTTTTCTGTTAGACTAACAATGACATTGAAAAAGGAAGACCTTTCTCCTGGTACTTGAGGCACACTACCAACTACCGCCTCCTAAGGCGATGCAGGAGAGCTGATAACTCTGCAGTGCTCCCTGGCCCTCTCTGTGTGTCACTCAATGGGACACTGCTCATTCTGTAGCCAAGTTTAATCCAGTTTCAAGTAAAATGTCATGAGACCCTGTTTCAATATATTACTACAAGCTATGTAAGTTACATGTATTGGATTCCCTTTTTGACTTCTTTAGCAATTCTATTAAAACACACACGCACAGACACACAACTTTGCCTGATATGACTTGTGCTCTAGAAATTCTCTGAGGCTTGTTAATCAGGGAGCGAGACATTGTTTGATTTTCCTTTGTACCTCACTGAAAATGCTAGAAAAATTGGTGATGTGAATAAAATGTTTATGAAGTTACACCCAACATGCCCTCAATTTTCCAGTACTCAGTACACAGTGGGTGTCCCATAATGCTGGTTGAATTGGTGAACCTCAAAGTCAGTCTGCCTAAAAATCCAGCACAGGAGCCATACTAAACTACTTCTTAAATCCTGGACACAATCAGGTACTGTCAGGCTCCCAATTTGAATGGAACTCAAGTGATGTCACATGGAAACAACAGACCTACCTCAATATATCTGTCATGTACTTTAAAAAAAAATCTCTCCAATTCACCTTTAGCCACAGCTGTCTAACGCCAAGCTACAGACAGCTCTAATGACTGCTGAAATTAATTTATTCTTCACATGGCTGCCCTTTGGTTAAAAAGACACTTTAAATCTGGGGGAGACTTGGAAGCAGGCAAGAAATAGGACATGCTTCCTACTCAACCATGTTATTTGTCATGGCATTTGCTGCGTACTCCAACATGGCAAAGGCCTTGCAATAAGGAAGAAGAAAAAGTTTACCAGGTCTCAACTTTTACTCTGGCTGAAAAGATCCAATTTGTATCCAAGAGAATTATTCTTTTACCAAAAAACAGTGAAATAAGGTTCAAAATGAAAAAAGAAAGGGCATAGAGATGATTTAAATGCCAGATGAGCATATAAGAAGTGTTTCATTATCTATGTGCTGAACCTTTAGCTAGATAAAAGAGAACTTTGGGTTTTTACTTCAGAGGCATAGCAAGAATCTAATTCTTAGCTACTTTGCTACTATGTTATTTTGTATAAATAGGATAGGGGACTGGATTACATTCTATTGTACCTCACATGAAGTAAAAAACCTAAGATACCCCTATAATATGCATTTAGCTGAAACTTCTAAACCAAACCCAGGATTAGCATACATTTTTAACCATGCTACCATTTGGGGTAGATATTAAAACAACAGAGAAAGTGTACCCATTCAGTAAAAAACTTCAGTTGCACAAGTTATTTATCTTCATAAAAAGAGACCTGCTAATTGCCTAAATCACCTGATGCTTTGCAACAGCAAGGTATGATCTTTGTGACTCTTTGAAGCCCTGATGGTTTTTCTGGTCTAGGATTATAATTTTCCTTGACACCAATCTACACTTGCCAAATGCCTTGAGAATTCATAGAAAACTGGTTTTAGAAAAACAACTTACTCCTGAGAAATTTCTTTATACTATATACTGTAGAACCCTTTTTTTTTTCTTTTTTAACGTTCTGCCCAGAAGAATATAAAAGGTAGGCAGTGCTGGAATATAGACTTTGGCTGGGACTTTTAAAATATATACCATTGATACATAAAAATGTTAAATGAAAAAGACAATAAATCATTTATAAGTGACACAGAGACAAATTTTGCTATTTCTGCAAAGTTTATTCACCAAATAGACATGTAACTTAACCAGCTGAAGGGAAACTAACTCCAGTGCTTGGCTAATATAGTGCCAAAAATACAACTGGTCTAAACCTGATTACTGCTCTGACCACTGACCCCCAACACCAGGTGACCAAATTTTTACCGCTTTCCATAAAATTATCTACTTATAGCCAAGTGAAACCCCGATTTGAAAAATAATAATTAATGGACTCAAGTTGTAAACAGAAGAATGAATGCTCTCCGGACCACCGTTGCTCATTGAACAGATCGCTATTAAAGCTGGAACCTACGGCTGGCAACGTCAAAGCTCATTTTACAAACCCTGGAGAATGCCACAGTTATCACTGTCCAAAAACAACAACCACGAGGTCTGATCTGAATAGTTTCTAAGTTTAGAATGTTTCAGGCCACATTCTTACATGCAGACATGTCAGCAATTATGTAGCCACCCACACAGCCTTGAGTGCCATCTCCAATGAGGGGAAATGATGAATAGATGGGCAGTTGGCAGGTGTTCTAAGAGCATTCCTTAGCAAATGCTGACACATTATTCAGTGTGATCAATTAAGGCATGCTGATGATCCACCCAAAGGCAAAAAGAGAGACTGGAGACCCCAACAGTGCCAGTGATGCTACTGATCATTTCCTTGGTTCCAGAATTTGAGAGGTGAGCATGACATGTTCACAAAAAAGTGAAACTGTTGAGTTTTTTCTTTCTTTAAATCTTCCTTTAAACCATCTGCTTTTTCAGAGTCTGTTTCTCTTGAACACCTGTGAATTTTAATCATTTTTGCTTTTTTTAGATAAAATACATAGTTATACCACTACTATCTGGTAGTACTTTGGCAAGACATATAGAGGACTATATGGCTCAGACAACATGGAAATAATATAAAAGGCAATAAATGGAGCTTCCTGGTTTCATATGAAGTGAAACTACGATAAACTATGGGCATCTCTACAATCACAGGCTGTAGGGACATTATAATTGCAAGTGGCTTTCTTGAAGACATGTTGTGCCAGATTTCTACAGTTCTGTAAGCTCCTCCAGGTCAGAGACTATTTTATTGTTTGCTGTACCCTTCCCATAGTCTCTGGCTCACAGCATGTTTGCTGTACTGAAGTAAATTAAAAAGCCTAATAACTCAGTAGCAGAGTGTCCATTAAGATGCCAATTTACAGGAGCACTACTTGGGCAATGGAAGTCCATCCCTACATTCCAGGTGAACAAGACCAGAACCTACCATTTTTTAAAAGTTTTTATAGGCTATGTTATTTATTGGGTCTACCATAGATAGTAAATAACTAGGTTCTAAATTCATGCCTTCCACACGTAGTATTACAATGAATTACTAAATTCATTCAAGTCTTTGCTGCTAAGTTTATGTGGTGAGTGTTATAAAGTCTGTAATTTAACTTTAAAATACATCATCATAGACAAGGTCATATGATGAAAGAATGTGAATCAGCTTAAGCTACACTCTAGAGCAGAGTTTCTCAACCTCCTCATTAATGACATTTGGGGCCAGATGATTCTTTGATATGGGGAGCTGTCATGGGCACTGTTGGAAGTTTAGTGGCATCCCTGGACTCTACACACTAGAGGGTGTCAATAGCACCCTCCCCCTAGTTGTAACAACCAAAATGTCTCCAGACATTGCCAAATGTCTCCTTGGGGGCAAAATCATACTAGTTGGGAATCACTGCTCTAGAGTCTGCATTTGTGCTCAAAACAGCCATTCCAATCAGAAGCAAAGTTCACAAGCCAGAGGGGTCTACCACAAACACTTAAGCTATTGGTGTCTCTAGTAACACTGGAGACTTTCTAATTACCATAAATGAATGTCAGAAATGAGTTTTGATTGGTGCAGAGGTTTGATAATTAGCATTATGGGTTCTAGAAATAGATTCATTGACAAAATTAATGGTATTTAAGATAAGTAAATTAGCTGAATATTTTTACACTCATACTCTTCTTTGCCTGAACAGAATATAAGAATCCAGAAAGACCCTGAAGGGATATGGTCCAAGTCTTGACCCTAAGTGATCCTTTGTCTTGTCTTCGGAGCAGAAAATTTCTAGCTATCTGATGCTCATTATGAGGATAAATGGATCTTGCTTTGGATTACTGTCCTCAAGTGAACCTTTCCAGGAAGGTGATGTTCTAGTATCTGAAAGACATAGAGATGAGCCTTCCCCAAGCCTAGAGTATGAATGGTTGCATGCTTATGTGTTTATTTAATAAATGTCTTCACATGTAGCAAAATTTTACGTGAGACTTACTTTCGCTATAACAAGGAAGAAAGGTTGTGGGGAAATAGTTCATTCTTATTCATCTCAAGTATTTTGATGGCTATTATTACTTACTGAAAAGAATTTAAGAGTTATGCATGACCAAATTGGCAAAGGTAATGTACAATGTCAAGTCCGTGCTAAGTGATGAGGATATATGTGACTTAACAGCTGCCTGCAAAGAACAGTCTAGCAATAAAAACAAATATATTAATAAAAACAACAGCTGCTGCTTACTGTGTGTTCACTATGTGCCAGGCACAATCCTGAGAACTCCATGTATATTACTCCTAAACCTTTCAACAACCCCTCTGGGTAATTATTATCTTTGACTGATTAAGGAAACACGGTTCGGAGAAGTTAAACAACGTGTTCAAAATCACACAGCAGTTCCTATATTCAAACCAGGACTAAAACCTCTAAAGCCCAACTACTTCCCTGCATACCACACTGTGCCTGCCCATAGACATACACACACACACACACACACACACACACACACACACACACACACACACACCTATGTTATGTAAGTGGTATACAAATGATTATTGTGTTAATATGAGACAAATCTATAAATGACCCCTCCCCACCAAGGAGGGTGACTTTCTGGGGATGAAGGACCCACAGATTCCTTTGTCCTTCTTTTAAACAAATCCACATTTGAACATTTGAATGACTTTGGCTCAGAAAAGCATTCAGGAGTCCTGAATATCACTCCTTGCTGTATTGCATCTACATTTCTGTTACCTGCCTGGCCCTGTAGTCATTTGAGTTTGTAATCCCTGCAATAATCACAAACTTTTCAAACATAAAACAACTACAACAGGTATGACAAAGTAGAAATCAGGTGCACCACAAATGAATAAACCTGAATCTGGGCTCTCGTCCTGTCCCACCCCTCACTGTGGTTTGACCCTAAGAGAGGCCCGTAATCTCCTTAAGCTTCAGTTTTCTCCTCTGTGAAAGAGAGGCATTTGCTGTAAAGATCAAATAAGATACAACATAAATGTGTTTGTCACGACACCTAGCACACAGTAAGTACTCAATAGAGCTTAGAAGTATTAATATTATTATTATTCGTTGTTCCCTGGCTAAACATCTGATCAACATATTTTTTATTAAAACAAAACAAAAAAGGTCCCTCTAAGTCCAACACATATTTTTTCTTCCTTCTAAGTAGCTGAAATAGACTGTACATGGAAGACAGTATCTGATGAGACAGGTATGGGTTACAAGCTAGTTTTAAAAATAACTCACTTTCTAGTTTACTTAGCTAAACCAAACAGGTGTCAGAGGTTAAATCAGAATCCTCCAATAGAGTCCATTTACCAGAAATCGGAATCCATTTTCAGAGAATAACAAGAGAAAAAGATTATCATCACACCAGTAACTGATTCACACAGACACTTTTTGTTTAAATTCTTGGAATTAATATCCAAAAATGTGATAACAAGCTGAGTTTGGGTAAAATAACAGATATCACACCAAATCACCCAGAGAAGAAACTTTTAATCTGGGGATAGAATGCCATCTTGGCACTTTTGGGGTATGCATGAGTGATGGGAAAGATTACAGTTTGGCTTGGGAACCCTCAGGAAATAGTTCTTTGTTTCAGTTCTCCAGTGTTTTATACTGCAGCCATCATTTTAAGTCTCCTAAGAACACCTTAGAAAAGTAGAGTTTAGCAATCTTTAAAAATATATGATTTGATGATTAAAAAACAATTTTATGAAAGATTATACACATTGCTGGGGAACTGCTCACCACAAAAATTCCAGGATGTCAGAAATCCATTATGGCAGGAATCTGAGAATGAGAGGCTGACCGGTCACATCTTAGTTTACCAATATGTAGGATAGTTAGATTGTTTCTCTGGTTTTATAACAACTTTTGCTTGAACAGAGATAGGAGCAATAGAAAGGTTTTGGTTATCAACACTACTTTGATAAGGTATTAAATATCCAAGTTTTCCTTCCACTTATTGAAGAAAAACTCAGCAGCAACTTCAGCAGCAAGAGTTAGAATCAGATTCATTTTAAGAAAGAGGGGGGTGGGTTTGGACCAAATCTCTAGACCAATCTTCTACTAGTTGACTCTTCTCCCAATCAAATTTAATGTCTTTCAAGAAGAGAAATCTTTTGGGTTTTTAAAAAATATTTATTTGGCTGCGCTGGGTCTTTAGTTGCAGCACACGGGATCTTTGTTGCGGATCTTTTTTTTTTTTTTTAGTTGCAGCATGTGGGATCTTTGGTTGTGGCATGTGGGATGCAGGATCTAGTTGCCTGACTAGGGATCAAACCTGGGCCCCCTGAATTGGGAGTGCAGGGTCTTAACTGCTGGACCACCAGGGAAGTCCCAAGAACAGAAATCTTAACTAGGAATATCCACAAGGTTTTCTGTAATGTTCTAGACCAAAGGTTTTTCAACAGTTTGCCATTATGGCAATTTCAATTGGTTATTTTGATTTAAAGAAGTCTATCCTGAATGTTATAAGGTATTTCAGATATGCTAACCACTCACATATATTATCAATTAGTAGTAATGTTCTGCTAAAAACCAAGCAAACTCCATTCCTTAATATGAAACTACTTATCTAGAGGTCTGATAAATTCCTTTCCTCTGACAAGAAATAAACTCTAATATTAATGAGACCAAGAGGAGAAGAATTTAGCAATAACAGAATCTAAATTGGAGGGCTACATCATAAGACACTTACTATATCACCCAACAGTATTTGTTTACATGTCTCCATTCCCTAGATTATATGTTCTTCAAGACCAAGGACTACACCCTTATTTAAAGCTCATGACACTGTAAATATTCAATACATTCATCTGAATTCAACTGAATTGAATTTAAAAAGACTTTCAAAATCATCTAGTTTAAGCCCCTTATTTTTTAAATATATAAAAAATGCTAAAGCCCAGAGAGGTTCAGTGACTTGCCTAAAATCACATAGAAGGTTAGTATTAGAACCAGGGCACATTCACATCCTGCTTTAAGGATTTTAGTTACACTTTCTCATTAACTATTCAAAACAAGCTTTCAAATCAAGTGGAGTAAGCACCTATATCCTCAATTTATTAGGAAAAAATGCAAAATGCCAAGGTCACATGGCAGGTTTAAAAGTGTATTAAACTCAGAACTCCATGCCTTAGCTTTTACTCTTAAGGCACAGAGGATTTAAAACATGCCACTCTTTACCTACAAGGAACAAGCTAGGAAGGGGAAGTGAATTTAGTCCAAGTGCTCAAGAAAATGGGATGGCACAAAAGGGGGAAACATAGATGCTGCATAAAAAGAAATTGATATAAGGGGCACAGATGCAGTTGGCTGAAGGAAGGAGGAAATCTTGAAGCTGGTCTCTCCATAAAACAGGATCATAGTCTGGCTTTGTTTTGACTTTCTATTTTCCCAGAATTTTAGTAATTTTCTTCACTGTCACAGTTTTATAATTTTTATAGCTGATCTCATATACAGTTTACAGTCTATCACATCTCTGACATTGATGATTATTTTCCCTGTGATCACTAGGCTGTGATATTGGGTCATTAAGTTGAGATGTTTTCTTTATAGGAGAACCTGAGCCCCTACCTTAACCCTTTCTCAGGTTGGGCATAAGGTGTTTCCTAACAGTTGAGAACAACACAATTCATAAAGGGCAGAGACCAAGACATATAACCTGGCCATTCTTGCCAGAGTTACTGGGATGAAGGAGATCAAAATGTGGGCATGGAATAAAAGAGGAAAAGAAATAGCCCAGACCACTTCTTCCAGAAGCAAAAACCTGTCTCAAGTTTGCTTGATGTGACAGAAAGAACACAGGTCTTCGACTTAACAGTCTGGGTCCCAGTTTTGCTGTTTAGCTCAGGCAAGTCATTCTATTTTTCTTGACGATTCTCATTTTCCTAATGTAAAAAGTAGCAAAGTAATACTAACTTGCCTCACGGAGTTATTATAAGGGCCAATTAAAACAATGTATGTAATAGCTTTTAGTAAACTGTGAGATACAATATAAATGTTAGCTGTCACTATACTAGAAGAATAAGGAACTTAACAGCTCTAAATATTCTTAATTAATATTCTCCAAACTGAGGTCTCTATTAAACTAATTTACAAGAAAAGAATATAAACTCAGTATCTGGAAATATATAGCATCTACAAATAATATCTGGAAATAACAGCATCTGGAACAGATTACTGTTTAAGAAATGGGGATACCAATGAATTACAATGAATCCTTGGCATTTGTCCTTAAACTATTTAAGAGTAAAGATTTGCCAGATAATACAGGAGTAGAGGGGACATTCAATAGCCACAGGTGAGGATCAAAGGATTTTCAATACCAAAAAATTTTATAGAAAGATCTTTTGCTTTCTGTAACACTGGTATTGAATTTCAATATCTAAAATAAAATATAGTCATTGGCCTGGCACATTCACATGATGAAGACATCAGGTAAGAAACAGCCCAACAAATCACAAACTCAATCTGTACTCAATAAAAGACATTACTAGCTAAGACAATGAGTCCTGTTTACTTGGTTGGTGAGTTAGGCAAGGATCCCTGAATATGTAAAAATATGAAATCACACAATATTGGAGGAGTTTATTCACTTTAAAGAAATGATTCTTAACAGAATCCCTTTTATGTTCAGCAACTCTCTAAGTACACTAAAAATAGAATTTGATTGAAACAAATTTCATTTCTTTACAGGTTTTTCTCAGGAGCACACTGTCATGCAGCTGAATAGGAGATTCTCTGACCGTGGCTCCCTCACTCCAGCATTTCCTTTCCCAGGGGCTCTCTCTGGGGCTGCCCCAGCACATACATCCATGAGAAGACCATTTACAGCCCACTTGAATATTATGAATTTGAGGTGTTGTGACAGTTACCTTTATTCCAAGATTGCTCCTAATTTTAAGCTAAAAAATGATTTAGCCTAGATGATTTAGACTGAGAAAAAAAGAAACTGCCCCAGACTCAACTTTGGCAGAGAGTCCTGAACAGCAAGGTTAAATTATGTCCCTAAATTTTGGAGAAGACAAAGACTACTTTGGTTGTTCCCCTGCCATACCCCCCACCCAAAGAGCTTAAAAAAGATTAATTTCTAAAGTTAGGAAATCAGGCTTCAACCCACCATTGTGTGGTCATAAGAATTACACCCAACTATTCATGAATCATCAGGCACTGGATTCAATCAGTGAATGAATTCATCTTTTTTCCAGTGGCTATCTCCACTGCAGCAAAGAACTGGCAAAAATGAACAATTTGGGTAAAGTGAATCAATGGTCTTTTTAAGGTTCACACCTAATCAACTGTTTAATTTTGGATTTGAATGTATTCAACTAATTTGACCATTATCTTCCCACTCATGTCAAGGCTGTTATTTTCTATATCACACCATGTCTACCTTATAAAGACTGAGCAGAAAAACTCCTCTCAGACCCTGGTATTAGGAAGGTAAATCTGCTATTGAAAAACCAAACAATAACAAAAACAAGCAGTCAAAAAACTAAAACAAGAAAAAAGTGTCCTCTGTTTTTTTAAACATTAAGAATCTTTTAAATGGTTGTGATCTCAACTTTGTGTTGTTTAGAGATAAGTCAAATCTGTGGTCCATGTCTAGCAATGAAGGAATATGTTTTATACATTTCCATGCAGATTGTTTGAGACTTGTTGAGAAATCTACCTTGATTTAATGTACTTTTCTCTAGATTTTCCTGGGTACTACTGGGCTGACTCTACTAATTAACAACAACTTCTTTCTGAATTTAATTTAAGTGGCTTATGCCAGGCTGAGCACAATTAAAATAGTCTCAATAGCTCAATTAACATTAGCAAATATTTAAGTCTCAGCCCAATGTGTCATTTCAGAACTTTTCCTCTATTATTAAGGCCAGTAATGTTGATCATTTACTATGTGCCTGACACTTTGCCTCAAAAAGAAGGTTCCTGTCTTTAAGTTTAAAGGTGATACTCAGTAAAAGTTTAAGTTGAGATCAAATTAGCATCTATTAAACCAAAGGAAATATCACAGGGTACTGAATTCAGTGGTAAACTTCAAAGTGTTTCCTAGGAATGATCTTGATGAGCTTAATAAATGAAGCCTGGAGTTCTTAGTAAAGACTCACTGAAGGTTGGAGAACCTAACCTTCTTCTGTCAAAGAAGACTGGAGGTGATTCCAGGTAAGGTAAATATGCCAGTGAAGGCACAGAGGTGACTCTGTTTTCATAGGCCAGTGACACCATGTTTTCATACACAAATGAAGACAGCCAAGGGAAAAAAGCAAAAGTTATAAGATAGAAAGCCCTGGAAAATTCAATTATAGAAGGACATAATGAATCAAATCAAATATTTGAGCTTGGTGACTCCAAAGGCCAAGTGCCCAGTTTTTCCATCTTGGGCCAGGTCAATACAGAGTATAACTACTTCGCTTTACAAAATGTAAGGATTTTCTGCTCAAGGCCAAGGACCAAATTATTTTAAGACAGGCTATTAAACATTTCAGTCTATGTTTAAGCTATTTCACAGAAGAAAATAAAGGTGTTTATTCTTCATTTAGAATTCATGACTTATTCAAGCTATGAGATTAAAATGTAAAACTACCTCTTCCCTTGATTTCAATCCAGAATCTGGCTTACTAATCCACCCTTAAATAGGGATAAATAACATACTTTTATCCAAAGGAAATGAATAAATCCCATTTCCATTCCAGAACAGCCCAGAAACAAAAATGGTAAAGTGTGTATGGTCCAAACAAGAGGGTCTTAACCTTTGAAAGCCACTGAAGCACTAATGCTTTAAATCCCAACATTTCTGCCAGTCTATAGAACCTGGAAAGATACAGGTTTAATACCATGTAATTTCAACTGAACTGGAAATAATGTGGTTTCCAACATAGTTTCAGTAGACAAATTTAAGGCTGACTAACTCTTAAATTGAAAGAAACATTTTCTAAAATTAGTAATTAGAGGAGGGAAAAAACCAGTATAATTAGAAGCTCTAAAACTTACTACTAAACATAATATTATTTCCAGGATATCACTTTTGTCTCAATTATACAATTGTATTTTCTATTTTGAGCCATTCTTCATGGCATCTCATCTATGTTATTGGTTAAACTTTAAAAATAGGCCACCATGGCTTTTGAAAACAAAGCCCTCTTTTATCTGGATTAAAAAAGAAGAGTTACAACCAAAGGAGGGCCAATCACAATGGGATACAGGAGCATCAGTGATAGACTTTTTCTCCTATACAAGGCAACACAGTAGGCAACCAACATGAAGGACCTCCCGCTGCCATTCAGTAAGCATTGGAACATAACTGGAAGTTTCTCCATTTCCCTAATTCTTAATTCCTCAGTCTCTAAAATGAGGATATATCATACCTGTCCATTCTATTCAAGAAAATATGAGAATTGAGAAGACATTTGTTTTTTCAAGAATGCTGAATTCTGTGGTAGAAAAATCACAATTTACTACCAGCCTCCGCTTACTCCAGTCTCTTCTTTACCTGATCTAGTTCACTACTAGCTACTACTCCAGCTGCTGCTTCATGTATTTACATAATAGTTCAGAATATTAACATTAATAAGCCAATTTTCCAATGAAAAGTGTCCCAACCTACAGGGTGCATATCCCTCCCAATTTTGGTATTAACCACGCCAACTGGCTCAAAACCTCAACACCATATTTAACTCACAATTCCTCCTTGATCCGCTTTATTAAGTAAGACCCCCCCCCAAGTCCTTTCAATTCTGCCTTCAAAACACCTCCCCATATTTATTTCCTCCTCCCCACTCCAACCATCATTATCCTCCTCAAATCACCTCTAAGTTACTGAAAGAGACTTCAGCTAAATTGAAAAAGCAGGAAAAAGTTCACTCAGATTACAGTACCTAGAGAGAGCCATTATTAATATTTTGGGAAACATCTTTTCAGACAATTCTTTCTAAGACTAGCTACACATGTATAGATATATACACAAGTTCACATGATGGGATCATAGTTTAGATGTTTGCTTAATTAAATCAACATTATACAATAAATATCATACTATATAATTTAATTCTAAAATATCACTTTCTATATTTGTATTTCCTAACTGATCTGTTTGTATCCTCATTTTATAAAGAAAGAAATACATGTTGAAGTTGGAGATCTTGCCCATGCTATGGAGTAATTTAATAACAATATTTAGTCTTCCCAACCTTGCCAGTGTTTATCTTACCTAATCTCAACTTTGTTACTCTCCTATATCAGCCTCTTCATCACAAGTAATTTGGTCCAGTCATCATCTCCCAGACTCCTCAAGGATTTCCACGACCATACATTAACTTCTACCCTCTGTCTGACTATAAGTCCTTCTTATGTCCTCTCAAATGTGTGCCCTTCCCTCAAAATTAAACACAAGTATCACCTTCATTTATACATTCATTCAACATATATTTATTATGCGTCTACTATGCCCCAGTGCTAAAGATACAGAGGTGAACAATGCACCCATCAGCCCTGTCCCTAAGCAATCTACCCACTAATGGCCAAGAAAGACAACTAACAAATTGATAAAACAAAATGTGATAAACATTAGGTCAAGATACATGACAGAGAACTTTGCGGCACCCATCAGAAAAATCTCCTCTGAGAAGCTTGGACAAGACGTCCTAGACCATAATGTCTCCTCCCAGAGCAGATTTCCTCTGCCACTCATTTATTACCTATGCTATTCATTTTGAAACTTAGTCTATGCTCTCTTATACTGTAATTTACCTTTGGGGGTACAAAGGTCTTTCTCCATTTAAACAGTCAATTTCTTACAACTAAGAAACTTGCTTTATCCTTCTTTTGTGTTCTTAGAAATTAGTACAGAGCCCTGTACAAAATTAGTAAGTAATAGTATATTGTTATTGCTGCTGCTAATACTGCGAGATAAGAATTTGGCTGTGACTAGTAATTGCATGCTCCTAATAAGAATTTAGAAGAATTTTTATAATTTACAGCTATTCCTCCTATTTCTAAGTTGTTTCTAGAGTTCAGAATTTAGGTAACTCTCTACTGAGACTTTCCTCTCTGAGCATTACCACAGGAAAACAATGCTGTGACTCCTCCTGAGCTGAGCCATGTAGGACTAAAAGTCAACAAGCTTGGCACCCAATGGTCTGAAATCCTCCAAAAAAGACATAACTGCTTGCTACATTGTATAGCCATATTCTGAACCCTGCCTGACTGCTTTGCTTAATAACGTTGATTTCAGGAATGTCAGTTATTAGTAAATGGACAGTAAAGTAATATTATCAGTCAAGAATAAATTATGTTTGGGAAAACAAGAATACCATATTTAAACAGGTCCAAAAACCACTAATATCAACTTTGCTTCTCTTGCCTATTTGGAAGAACAATCTACTTTCACTGTTTTACAGACTTGTTAAGATTGTCTAAATGAAGGTTTACAAACAGTTATAAAAGCAAAATATGTGGCTCTAATGAATCATGTTCTGATTTATGTAGAATGAAAAGAAAGATAAAACAAACAACAAACCTGGAATCATCTCTCAAATTCAAAAAAAATTACAAATAAATTGCTAACAAATCTTCCTGATTGTTTTGACTAAAATCAAAGCTTCCCATAAGAACACCTTTTATTCTGAAGCAAAATTACATTGAATGTACTTTTTTGTGTTTCCCTTGATAAACATTTGAAATTCTTACTCTTTTTCAGTTAAATACGTAGTTCTAACTCTATTGCACCTTGCATCAGCTTTTACATTCTATATAATAGAATTCTATAGATATTCTATAAGAAGTGTAAGAATTACCATGACCATGCCAATCCCACAATCAGAAAATTACAGTGGCTCCCAGCTGCTTTCCAAATGAATAAAATTATAAAAACTGACATTTTCCTAAAAACCCTAACTTTTCATTTAGACTAAAGGTTTGTAACTTGGGCCCAAGAATGGGTTTCAGGGGTCTGTAAATATCCTGAAATTGTAAGTAACATTTTAGATGTTTTTATGTATTTTTCTGGAGGAAAGAGCCCAAAGCTTTCAGAGTCCCATTGGAGTCTCTGACCTCAAAAAAGGTTCACAGGTATCATAATTTTAATATTCTACTTTCATCACCTCCAACATATTTAATGGCCCACATGCATTATTATTTCACAGATCTGGAATTTCTAGCTGAGTCAAGTAAACCTACCTGCTGCTTGAAGCAAGGGACATATGATTTCCTTCACTTAAAATGAACTCACACTCACAAAGCTCTCTTTGAGATTCTCTGTTCTACCACTCCCCTACCAGGTCTCACCGACCCAATTCACCCTGATGTATCAGTGTTACCAATCTTCAACTGTTGACAGATGGCACAGCTAACTAACTAGTTAAGGACAACTAGCCAGTATGCTTGAACTAATGTGGGCAAATGTGTTCACAGGGATTTTTCTATGCCACATTCCCTGGGTAAACATGTTATAAGGATCTTCCATACAAGTGTTGAAATAAAACAAATTAGTGATAAAAACTGTAAGCATCTGAAGCTGGAATAATAGGATATTTTAAGGCAAGTTGAGTCTTACATCACACTTTATGTCACATCGCATCAGCATGCAGCTCCAGCTGTTATGGGATGATCTTTACTTACAAAATGAAACCCAATAATAATTTCTTTAAATTTATACAATAGCAATTAATGTTAAAATGCATAAATAATATGTGCAATCTTGAATAAAAGAAGGAAGTGATGCTTTTCTCTCTTTGTTATCACTTCAGTTTTACTTTGGGGCAAGATACTTGACAAATCTAACAAGCAACCCAAATATTTTTAGGAACTTAGCAGAAAATAAGAGACAAATAAAACAAATTTTCACATCTCACACCATATGTTTCCAACTTCTTAGATCTCTTATGAGAAATTTAGGGCTAATGAATAAATGAATAGTAGTGCAATCCATAGAAAAGTCAAACCATTGAGTTAGAAGAACTTTCTTTTTAAATGAGCATTTTAATAATTAACAAGTCATGATTAATATTTCCTGGCTTTTTTTTCACATCACTCAGAAGACTTCTCTCTTCTTCCAGAAAACAAACAAAAACAAAACACAACACATTCTGTAAGTTTCAATGGATATTCTTTCTATTTCTGACCTATTAGCTCTTGTGTTTGCACAACTTGTGGTGACCACACAAACTTTAATGAATTAGCTAAGGCTCTTCTAGAAGCCCACTGCTTACATTCAATGATTAAAATGCCCATGGTCAATAATATATCTATGGTGAACAAACTAATGTATACTTGCTTATTCACAGAGCTTTAGGACATTGCATGAATAACAGAACTGCCATGGGTCAATTAAACCAATGTAATCAGGAGAATCTTATCTTACTCTTCTTAAAATTGAAGTCCTGACATTCACAAAAGCTTTTTTAAAGTAATAATCTCTATTTTGGACCTAGAGATTATCATACTGAGCAAAGTAAGTCAGACAAAGACAAATATATGATATCTCTTATATGTGGAATCTAAAAACAATGGTATAAATGAACTTATTTACAAAACAGAAATAGAGGCACAGATATAAAAAACAAACTTATGGTTACCGAGGGATGGGGGGGAGGGATAAACTGGGAGATTGGGGTTGATATATACACACTACTATATATAAAATAGATAACTAATAAGGACCTACTATATAGCACAGGCTACTCTACTCAATACTCTGTAATGACCTATATGGGAAAAGAATCTAAAAAAGAGTAGATATACGTATATGTATAACTGATTCGCTTTGCTATACACCTGAAACACAACATTGTAAATCAACTATACTCCAATAAAAATTATTTTAAAAAATTGAAGTCTTGACATTCACAAAAGCTTTTTTTAAGTAATAATCTCTATTATGAGATATTAAGGTGTGGGCACGTATATTAATTTATATATGCTTTAAAGTAGTCAGACTTACAGTAAGCAAATTAGGAGGAAAAAGGAGGTATTTCAGGGAGCATACTTTCGAATGCACTTTTCTCTCTGATACATACTTTCATCCTTATTCCATGTAGAAACTTATTTTTACGGCCTAAAATTTTTCTCCATAGAGACAGGCTGACTCAATCAGTTATGGCTAGGGTAAGTTAACAGCAATAGTGATGATGATGGCTAATATTTATTGGGTGGTTATTATATGCCAAGCACTTCTCAGTGTTTTTGGTGTATTACTCAATCCTCCCAACAATCTCTTTGAGACGTAATATGTACCATTATTATCACCAATTCATGGTCAAGAAAACTGAGGTAGTGAGAAGTTAGATCATTTGCTTAAAGCCACAATGCTAGGAGGGGTATGGCCCACTTGAACCTGGGCAGTTCAACTTCAGAACTAGTTTTCTTTGTCTCTAAGCTATAAAGGGTCCCCGCTATAGTGAACTTGTTAACTTCCTTTTTCTGTTTTTATAAGAATCTGAAACTAACAGCTATCAAGGTTACACATTAGCATATGGGTTATTATTGACAATTCTAATAGATATTTTATTTGTACAAAATCTCATGCAGAGATGTAAATTTTTTAGGTCTGTATGACAAGACAGTTGTGGTTGGGCTTTGCATCAGTATGAGTTTAATCGAGAAAACAGAAACCACTTCGAGTATTTACAGTTCAAGGACTTTGATATAGGGTTTAATAGGTATGGAGGAGCTAGAAGCCAGGCAGGGATTGGGTGGTGAGGTAACCTGGAGACTAGCAGCAGTAGGAAGCTACTACCATCTACCTCACAGGCTGGAAGGATAATGAAAAGAAACAGAGATATCAGAGACCAGGGATCCAGGATCACCAATGTCAGGTTTGTTCAGAGAGAGCTGGAGCCCTGGAGGAAATGCAGCCACTAATGAGATGCTGCTCGAAGCAGATAAGGAAGGAAACATTGACATCAAAATTCATGCTGGCTTCAGGTCTCCTACCAGTACCCCCCAGCTTACATGGATCCTGAGAGATGTGGCCCACAACCCTCTATGACACAGATCTGAACTGGAAAAAGGTTAGGAATGGCTCAGTAACCACACAGGTTTCCACCACGCTTTATTACCTACATAAATAGTCGAAGTTCTAGTTCAAATACTATCCAAGAATAAATACTTTCTAAGCAAAAGTTCCATAAATTTACCAAAAAACAGGTGTTTCACATTTTAACTATAAAAGATAGAAAATAAATTGTCTGTTAATGATCTTTTGAAAAAGCCAACAAAATTTTATAAATATGACATTAACTCTTTTACAGACTTTGCATGAAAAAAATCCTATAAGAACAAAATATAGATGTCACCTTTAACTAAGGCTTTACTTAACAGAATGTTTTACATATTATTTGTCCACCCCTCTGTATTTATTGCCAAACTCTCTGTAAAATTCCTTCAATTTTGCAGTCAATATTATGCTCAAGAAAAATCTTAGAAAATTGGTATTCTTGTTCCATTTTCTGGACTCTTTTGGTCAGTGAGGTCTTTTTTCTCAGGAGCTCTGATGTGATCAGCAGTAGACACTGTTGGTTGCCTATCCAACAGAATCATTCCTCTCCCTTTTTTCCTCACAGAATAGTGACACTGCTCCCCAAAATGCTACAAGGAAAGATGAACCTATTCCCAGGTCCAGGGGATAGATCTGAATAGTGTAAGTCTAAGGGGGAGGGAGAAGCAGAGATTCTGTCCCCTAGGCAACATTTGGCAATGTTTCAGGCACTTCTGGTCATTGTACTAAAGGAGGAGCAAGGAGGCTACTGGCATCTAGTGAATACAGGCCAGAGATGCTGCTAAACATCCTACAACGTACAGGACAGTTCCCACACACATGACAAAGAAGTATCTAGAAACCCTGGTCTATTATTGAAACAGCATCAACTCGATCCTGAACACTCCATCAACTGGGAACTTGTTAGAAATGCAAATTCTCTGACTCTAACCCAAATCTGCTAAATCAGAAACTCTGAGTGTGGGACCTTATATTTTAACAAGCTCCCAGTTGATTCTGATACATGCTAATGTTTTGGAGTCACCGGTCTAAGGCTCCAGGAGCTGTCCATCTATGGCCCATAGGCCTGCCACCTATTTTTGTAAATTAAGTTTTATTGAAAGGCACCCACACCCATTTATTTACTTTTTGTCTATTACTGTTACAATAGCAGAGTAGAATAGTTGTGACAGAGACCAGATGAGCGGCAAAGCCCTTTACAAAAATGTTTGCCAACCCCTGAAAGCCAGTCATGGTAATTTTACTGTTCTTGCCAGTTACTGGTTTAGGAATGGACTGCTCAGGAAGGCATAAGATCATTAGGATGGGAGAAGAATATTGCTAGACATAATGGTGGCTCATTAGGGAAAACATCCTTTATTTCTAAGGAGGAGACAGAAAGGGATGTCCTCTTTTTTCCTCTGGATATTATATTGTCTGGATGTGATAGCTAGAACTACAGTAGCCACCTTGCAACCAAGGCTAGGGAAAGAATAATACTCCAAAGATAGGGGAAGTAAGAGAGAGAAAACAACCTGATTTCTGTATGTTAAAATTTTTTTCCACAGTGAGGATGTATTACATGAGTAATAAGAAAAAAATTAAAATTGAGAGGCAAAAAGACTTGATAAGAAGCGAAAAAAAAAAAAAAAAAAGGCTGAACCCAAATAACTACAGGAGTTTTTAATTACCTTAAGTCTATATTTTAGTGTACGTATGTTTGGGTCCCTAATGCATATAAATTCTAAAGTAAAACAATTCTGGTTTGAAGCAAATTAAATTTCCCCCAACAACGACAGTGAAGAGTAACTATTTCCTTTTCCCATCGCAACTGGAGCAATTTAAACCAGCAGAGGCCACGTTTGCAGAGATATAATCAAAGGCTTACCACAGGCAGCACACGGCACCAGCGCCTGCTGCTTGCAATCTTTTCTCCAAAAGTCAGCAACAACTAAAGAGACCACAACTTGGATTTTAATCAGTTCGAATTTGTGATGCACCAAACCCAAATGGATATTTAAAATCTTCAAAGTGTAAGGAACCTCATTTTCCACAGGATGTATTGTAGCCCAGCACATATTTATGTAATATATAATGCACCTGGCATTGTGTTAGGTTCTAGAGACAAAAAAGCAAGTAAGACATGATCCCCTGCCTTCGAGGAGTTTCCATCTGGTGGGGAAAATGATAAATATACATAGAGAATTATAAGACAAGGAATCACAGAACAGAAGTTTACAGTGTCATGGAAACACATAGGAGGAGCAGACACTCTAGTCAGAATCAAAGTCATGAGTGAGAAAATATTATGGAAAGTGCAATTAACCACACAAACACAAAGATTTTAGAAGCTGCTTTTGGAAAACAATTATTTTTAAATGTTGCATACAGAAGACTGTGAAGCTTGTATCATAAATTAATTTGAATGTAGTTACTTAAAACACATTAGCGTGCAGGCAGTATTTTTTTATTTCAAAGCACTGTTCTTCCTAAAAGGTCACTACACTTGATTTGTCTTCATTAATTCCTCAATATAAACCTGGTGGGGGAAGACATCCTCTTTCAAGACTGACAAGATGGTCTCAATTTCATGAAGGAGAAAGTCTTCCCAAGTACAAAAAAGGGTCCATCCCAGAGCTGGAGCTCAGCAGGACCATCCAGGTCCACACGGCCAAACTAGAGCCTGGGGTTAGATAGAGTCCAAAACCCTGTGGAACCGGGAATTAGATCAATACCCAATCAAGTCACCATGAAGAAGAGATCTGGAATGAATCATTTCATTACAAGTTGGCCCAAGTGGAAAGGCAATTTGTTATGTGGTTATGATCACTGACACTGTTGACAATGTTTATCATGCGGTGAGTTCCACAAAAAATAAAGTTTATACGTTCACCAGAAGAGAAAAACAAGGGTGATTAAAAGGATGGAGCTAATGCTACTGTATGTTAGGACGCAAAGAGCCACAGGATAAAAAGAGGCCATTTGGCCCAAATACCTCACACAACTAACTATGCCCTTAACTTCAACTATAAACTCTGATGGTCAGTGTATCCTGCAATTCTCTCTTTGCTAAAGAACTTCTTAAGCAGCTAACTAATGCCACACCTGCTAGGGACAGTCTGTTCATAAGTACTCGCCAGCCCACATGTTGTTTAACATCATGCCCTCATCTTATTAGACCTGAGAGGTCACCTAGCTTCAAGCTTACTTATTACATTTGGCCCACTTGCTAGAATTAGATCCAGAATCTTCTCTGAGAGATATTTTCTCAAGTATTACATAAGAAATCAGTGCTACATTTTTCCTGGAAAATGATCCTCTTTATGAATTTTGCTTTGCTATTATCTACTCTAAATATCAAAAAATAAAATCCTCCATGATCAAGGTCTAGGGCTTCATCCAAGATTCTCATCTACTCCTCATCTATTTCTTTTCTTTCAAAATTTAATAAGCTCACCTGAACATCTTCACAGTGTCTGAGATATGCCTATTGCCTCTGAAGGAATAAAAGTATCATTTCTCTGTACAAGTTATTATTTATCATTGAGCAATCACTCCTACACCCTCTTGCTTACTTCACTAATTCTCAGTCGGTACCTACAGAAAGATGAGATGAATAAATGTCTCTCTGGCAGTTACTCTGTGAGCCAAAAGGCATTAGAGAGAAAATGGGTTTTTGTCCTAAGAAATGACGAGGAGAACATCTCTGGGAGTAGATGATTTTAGGCACTTGTGGTCAGAGGCAATTCAGCCAGATGGAAGTCCTCAACCCAAGCCACCATTACCAGTCTGCTCTACCAGCTGTGCAGAACCCTGGGTTCCCAGAAAACCAACTTTGCTGACCTAGTAGCAGCTACTGGTTTTGAAAATTCCACTTTAACTGGAAATTTTCTAAAACAGTTCTGTAATTCTGGTTTGCTGACAACCAACCCTTGCAAATTTGGCAAGAAATCCCTCTCGCCCCAGCTGCCTCCGATTTCCTGTCCCTGGGCACAGCCTCCAGCTTGGCTGTTGGGCTCTACATAGCTAGTACTGCCATGGCCTCTGGCAATGAGGTGTAGTAGAAAGCACAGTGGATGGAAGGTAAGGAGACCTAGGACCAGTCCTGATTCTGTTACTAATGAGAATGCCCTTAAATTTCCTGGACATTGATTTCTGCATCTCTAAGCTCCCTTCTAGCTCTAGTCAGACAGTTATTCCACAGCAGTTAATAGGCACCTATTATGGGCTAGATGTGTAACAAGGGGTATAAGTCACAACTCCCACCTTCCAGGAGTTCACAGTGGAACAATCTTTAATTCTATACACAGCCAACTTGTCATCTTTTATGCTAAAAAAGAAATACTGCTGATAAATCCAAAATCAATTCCAACATCTCACTTTAGCCAACTCTTTTAAAACTTCTTCTCCATCAACTTCTGTACAAGCAAATAGGTGACGATTTTAGAATAAATGAAAGATCATCACTTCATCATTCTTCTTTTGTCCCACTACGATTGTCCACTTAAAAGTCAAGTGAAAGAATGAAACAGGAGAAACAAGAAGCTTGGATAAGTTAGCAATTAGATAATAAGCCCCTGGAACAACAAAAAGTCACCTGAATTGATGCTAAAGAAAAACATACTTCTTTACTGATATCAGCTAAAAATCTCACATTATTCCATATGTGAGGATGTCAAATTGAAAACTGATTAATAAATAACACTCAGGATGACAACCTATACCAGTATGTGGCATGATGACATTATAGAATCTTCTAAGACTCATCACCATCTATTTCTCACCTGAGTCCTATTTGTCCCCTCTTTTGAAAAGCATACTCAAAATTCAACATCTCCTGACCCCAGGGTATCCTCCCCCTTCAGTTTCATTCTGCATGTCCATTTAGCTGCTCAGATTTTCAGAGCAACAGAGTTGGTCCAAGGATTTTCTTGCATCCTTCATATGTTGCTTGTTGGAACAGGCTTCCACAACTGTTAATCTGAATGTGATTTTTCTTCTACAATAGAATTTTTAATTCTTCAGCAGTAGTATCTTATCATAGCTCAGGGTGAGTATGCACTCACTGCTATTTTCTGCCTCCCTTGGCTTTCCATCTTCCAAGTCCTGTTACACTGAGATAGAAGTCCAGTACCACTTTGAAAAGAGGGAATTCATCACCGAGCTTTGGCATCATACATATCCATAGAGGGAAAAAGCTTGCTATTTCCGTGGAAAACTAGAAATGATCTACAGGAGAATAATAAATAAATTAATAACAAAGGGGAAGAAATGGAATTTACATTAGGAGGTCAGGGAGAGAGCCTGAATATCACTAGAAAAGGAATATTTTTTTAGAAGGTTTGGCCATTATAAAAAAACCTAGGTTCTAATTTTCCACTATAGAAATAATTAGTTGTTTGACCTGTAGCAAATCATTTATCTGAGAAAAAGTATGCTGGTATTCACTGTTTACAAACATTTAGGAAGCTAATACTAAAATAAATGTGAAATTCTGGGGGGAAAATCATGTAATTCTATACTGTTATGAAAAAGCAAAGTAACACCACAGTTTGGTTTAGCAAAATAAGCATTTCTTGAGAGCGCCATGGCCCCTGGCATTGTGCTAGGTAGGCCCTCAGTTCCAAGGATGAGTAATATGTAGCCTCTGATCCTCAAGGAGCTTACGTTCTTTTTTTTCGGCTGCGTTGGGTCTTCGTTGCTGCGCACGGGCTTTCTATAGTTGTGGTGAGCGGCAGCTACTCTTCCTTGTGGTGTGCAGGCTTCTCATTACTGTGGCTTCTCTTGTTGCGAAGCACAGGCTCTAGGCGCGCGGGCTCAGTAGTTGTGGCTCGAGGGCTCTAGAACGCAGGCTCAGTAGTTGTGGCGCACAGGCTTAGTTGCTCTGCAGCATGTGGGATCTTCCCGGACCAAGAATCAAACCCATGTTCCCTGCATTGGCAGGCAGATTCTTAACCACCGTTCCACCAGGGAAGCCCCAAGGAGCTTACATTCTAATTCCAAGTTCACAAAGGCTCTCTCAGAACTAATCCAATCTAACACACGGACATCTGCTAGTTATAGTAATTAAAACAAAGGCTCCTTAAATGTGCTCACAAGTATATACTCTTGGGAAAAAGAAGATATTATTGTAAGAAAATCAAGACAACATAGCCAGCTGGTTTGTTCAAGGGCACACAATAAGGAAAAATGGAAGCAAAGTCAAACCCTAAGGCACTCTGAGTTACAAACCAGGGTTACATGCTTTCTGGAACCACTGAGGTCTAAGCAGCTTTTCTTTTCTTTATTCTTTTTTAACAGCTGGGAAAGTTGTGGGGTAAGGTGCCTGGTCCAAAGAAGTTACTCTTTTGGTTTTGCTTAGTTTTGCAAAAATTAAAAGGGTTTCAAATAGACTTCACATTTTTCGTAGTTCATTTAACCCTCAAGATAATTTCCCATTTTGTTAACTGTTTCATTTTGCATCTTAGCTGAGAAAACATCTTCCCCCTCTTAGTAATTTCTCTATTATTCCCCATCTAATTTAGTAATGATATTCCTCCTGTCTGTTAAGAGATAGGAGCTTTGTGATATGTGATACACTACATATCAAAGTTATTTAGCCAAATAAAATTGATGTTGATTGGAAAGCAGGCTTTAAAATATAGTCCAAGATCTTGTTATCCAAAAACGTGCAGGGATGTCTGCACACACTGACTCCACTGACCACTCCACAGGTCTGTACCAAATGGAATGCAACATAAGATAGACTGCCCTTGTCTGAGATTCTGTAAATTGTAACTCATATTGTTTTTCTTCTGTAGCTAAGAAGAGAAACGTGTACTAAGATAGTTTTGAAAAGAATGCATTCACCAGTCCCTCTATTTTGACTCAGATTCCACCAATGAATCACTAGAAGGGGTGTTGATCAGTCTGACACTACTTACCAATGCACAGTTAATCTACTCCTCTGTGATAAGTGGTTATTAGTACAACCTCCAATAGAGTGGTTTCTAAATTTAGATCAGAAATGAAGAATTTATCACTGTTTGATGGGGTCCGCCTTCATAGTGAAATGAATCTATTAAACAGTTTTCAAAAAGTACTGAAAGATATCTGGGCTTGAAACAACTTGAGTCAACTCACTATGTCTGCACTGCCCCCGTTAATGCTAAGAGTCTTTTTTTTTCTTTCCTGCAACACCTAGCTATTTTATCCACTCTCTGACTGCCCTCTTTTCAACTTCCTCTTCCCACTATTTTCTATAACATCAGAGTGAAAAAACACATGCATCTTCCTGTAGCTACATTTTTCCCTAAAAATGAATAATCCCTTGAACACTTAGATCACAGACTATTATGTCTAAGGTTTGATCAATTATCAGCAAAGTAATGGACGCAATCTTTTTCAAGGTGACCATGTATTCTTTAGCCAGGGATATGGACAACTCAATGAGGTAATCACATATTTAGATTTCAGCCTCAGGACTGGTTTGCTTCCTCCTTCCCACTAACAGAAGCTGTCACATTTTCTCTTTTCAACCACTGTTTCACCTAGGTACACTGACTACTCAGAATCTATTAGAGTTTCTGCACATTAAAAGATCCACATCATTTATTATCTTTCAGCACAAGAAATATCTATTTATTCATTGCTGATTCTGGTTTTTCAATGTAATTTCTATCACCTAAGGATGATACAATGTTATGTGCAATGTGTGTTCTGTTGTTTGCTTGTATGTATGCAAAAGAACCCCCAAAATCGAAGTCCAGCTTAATATCTTGAACAGATTAAATTCATTCTGTTGACTGAACTACCTTTCATTGCTAAAATAACGGAGAACAGAGCAAATTTCCTGGCAGCTGGGCCTAAATTTAGGATCTATAAGAGATGAATAGATTTGGGAAGAGGATAGTTTTGGGGATTAAACATGGTGAGTCTAGTCTAGGACAGAATTTTCAATGTGATCCAAAAATTTAAAGAATCATAATAGTTGTTCAGGATGGGAGAAAGATCTGTAGTATCATAAAGTCCACAGCTATTGTTCTGTGTCAACAGAAGTCAGAAATATCAAAATCGCTAAAGGTTATATTAAATTCCTACAGACTTAACACTGGTATAATTTGATGCAAATTAGATGGCAAAAGGCTGCTAATGGATTCTGTTACCCATGTGGCCTGTAATAAGTTCAAAGACACCAGTAAAATGTCTTCAGCCAGTATAATAAATGATCAATATTTTAGCAAAAATGAAGACAGGGCTTCCCTGGTGGCGCAATGGTTGAGAGTCCGCCTGCCGATGCAGGGGACATGGGTTCGTGACCCGGTCTGGGAAGATCCCACATGCCGCGGAAGGCTGGGCCCGTGAGCCATGGCCGCTGAGCCTGCGCGTCCGGAGCCTGTGCTCTGCAACGGGAGAGGCCACAACAGTGAGAGGTCCGCGTACCCCCCCCCCAAAAAAAGAAATGAAGATAGACAAGAGTCATGATTAAAAGTGAAAGAAACAAGAAAGGAGAGAAGATAAATTCTGAATGAAGAATTTGGCTTTTAAACCACTACTCCAGCAAGATCCTTTCATTTATGTAGGAAAATTCCATTATAAACCCTAAGTTAAGACAGAAAATTAACACATTATATCAAGAGTACTAATAGTTATAAGACAATTATAAAGGTGGGGCTGGGCTAGGGGTTTGCTCCACAGCACAACTGGATCAGTGATAAAGGACATCTGAAAAAGAAAGGGTCACACAACGGTGCCAAAATGCAAAAAAAATATACAGATGAATGGGTAGACTTACTTGTGTAAACTAGGAATAGGAAAATAAGAATGAATTAAAGTTAATGATCTTGTCCAGCCCCAAAGAAGATACAAGAGAAACTTAACACAGAATCTGGGCTCTCTAATGATTTTTAAATAGAGCTGGAAGGTGATAAAAACACAGAAGACTGTATATAATTCTGGATCTAGTAAACAAACTGGAATGTAAGGCAGTGTTTTGCTGTTCAAGTCACTAAGCCAGCAGACAACCTAGAGATATGCATAGAATGCTCCCTGGAAAACCATCTTGTCAGAATCAAGCCCCTCCCATCCCTCCACCCCCATCTCTAAGGATGCATGCAGCAAATGTCTTTAGGCCATCTTCAGTCACAGCTTCCACCTCCACTAAAAAGGTAACCATAATCTCTTAATTGAATAGTTGCTATTCATTAGTTTCATAATGAGTTGTTCAGTTGTCATAATAAGGGAGAGAGAGTAAGGGGCTGGAAGGAGGTGTCCTGATATCTGGGAAGCTGTACCAGAGGAGCTCAGCTGATACCCTCCACCCCAAGCTTTCCACACTAAAGCAGAGAATCTGATAGGCCCATGTCCAAGACATATCCCCTGGGCCAAGTTTATGCCCCCTGGGCTTGGATGCCTGCTTGTATGACTTTTCCGACTTACACTTGATCAACATGTGACATTGTCCCATTTCTTCCTGGTTACAAAATTACTCTTGCTCTTCTTTAACTGCTATTTATCCTTCTTTTTTAGTCTTTTTTTTTTTTAATTTTTAAGGATGTCAAATGTGATGTCATGATTCTTATTCTTCTATCTAGTAATCAATTAGTGTCTTTCATGACAATGATTATTCCTAATAAAACAATCTTTCTTGATTTATTTTTGTAGTTCATCAAATATAGTAAGAAATGAAATTGCTATTTTCATGGTTAGAAGGGGTATTTAGTGAAAGCATTACTTTCACTGCTAGAAAGGGTATTCTTTAAAGTTACTACTCCAGTTAACTGTAAGCAAGAAAGCAGGGAAAAGTAATAATGATAATATTGATAGCAGCTAACGTTTATTGAGCATTTAGTATGTACCATGTACTAAATGTGAGGTTCTTTTTTTTAAAGGAAGGACTTTTAAAATATATTTATTTATTTGGCTGCATCAGGTCTTAGTCGCAGCATGCGGGATCTTCGTTGCCGTGTGCTGGCCTCTCTACAATTGTAGCGTGCAGGCTCTAGAGCACACGGGCTTAGTTGCCCCACAGCATGTGGGATCTTAGTTCCCTGACCAGGGATGGAACCTGCGTCCCCTGCATTGGAAAGCGGATTCTTAACCACTGGACCACCATCGAAGTCCCGAGGTGAGGTTCTTATTACCCCATTTTACATACAAAGAAACTAAGATACAGCAGTAACGTGCTCAGGAATACAAAGCTGGTGAGGGCCAGAATTCAAACCCAGATAGGTCCCAGAAAGAGATTTATAATTCAAAACATCATTTTGGATGGAGTAAGAGTATCCTGAAATTAACTAATGCTTATAGAGTGTTCATTTTATCTTTTCAATATGAGACAGCCAAAAAAGGAACTATCCTTCACTTTGTTAATGGAGTACTTTTAGGACAATAGCATTCATGTTTCCCCCTGCTGGCCTTCCTCTGCAAGTGCACTGTTCACTTGTTCAGGGTCTATTCCATGTCACCCACACCCCACCGTGAGAATTGCGCTGGGAATGGTCCTCATAAGGATCATAAAATGAATATGCTTCATGGAAGCATTAACGGTAAAAAGCTGAAGAAACCAGAACCATTCATACTTTTTTTTTTTTATGTATGAATACAGATTTAGCCCTTCTGGTACCAAAAGTATTACCTCTGAAGCAAAATTACAGGCAATAACCACAGATCTCCATCTCTACATGGACCTGCCACCAAGTAACGAAGAAACAAAAGCTCTGGCTTTTATGGAAGAACTGGCTTTTGCCAGCTCTAAAAGAACAACATAATTATAAAGTCTGACCAACTGACACATACCATCCGCCTCAGCGACAGCTCGGATTGGCAGAGAAAGTGATAGTCAGAATAAGTTTCTAAGCCTCAGGTTCCTCACCTGTAAAATACGCTCATAACAGCTATGTAATGGGCTCATTATGAGAATTAAATAAAATTAAACAAGAACTGGTGAATGTGCTTTATAATATTAAATATTATCATATATATAATATAAAAACTGAGAATGAAAACACTAGCACTCCACATTCATGATCAGAACAACCTGAAAGATATTAATATATCCTCCTATATTCCAATGTGGAAAAAAATTATCAAACAGACGTGATTATATTTTCAAACAGATCGTCTAAATGGAGACCTTTAAAAAGTTCTGGGGAAAAAAATGAAGTTCAAGAAAAATATTCCTCACTCCCCCCACAAAAACTCTACAGAATTATAAAGAAATTTTTTGGTTTTATATCTATTACATTTTATTATTTCCATTCTATCTACTATGAAAGAAACATATTCTTATTTTACAGAAGAGGAAACTGAGTCAGGGAGTAAGTGGAAAAGCAGGAAATAATTCTCAATCTTCCAATCTACACCTCTTATCTTTTTACATAATCCCAGGCTGTCTGAAGAATAGTCCCCTCATTGTCATGAGGTTCATTTTTGTTTTATCTTGACTTAGCCTTTCTGATAATGATGTCTGTGTCTAGTTAAACAAAGCTAAAGTCATGTTTTCAATTATTTTAGGTTTATACGCAATTCTATTAGCCAAAGCAGATAGCCACATTTATAGACTGAGTTCCATGAGACATTATACAAATTTGGATATATTATACATAGAATATAATTTTAATTTAACAAAACAATAAGAATTGTCATTTAAAAACATGAAGTATATTTAAGCATCAGCGCATCTAAAAATACTTGAGAATATTATGCCATAAGATTTGTCAACTTATTGAACAACAAACAATTTAAAAGTTTTCCCATACCCATATAAAATATAAATGTCAACTCTGGGTTTATAGGGAGATGAAAATTTTAATTTTAAGTTTAATCTCTCCAAAAGTGAATCAAACACCTTTATATTTGTATAATATTTGATGGGTCTCATTCTATATAAATTAGGCTCTTCTGCTTTGGCTAACAAAATAGCTTAAAAGCCTAAAATACTTGAAAACCATTATTTTAACTTTGTTTATATCTGGCTGCAATAGCCCCATTTTACTAGCTGAAGCTTGTTCCAGGGTAGAGGAATTTGATTAACTTTACTTCAAATAAAAATAAAAGATTAAGAACAATGGTAAGAGCACATCACAGCTCCCAGAAATACTATGTAAACTCACAATCTAGAGTCTCAGAATTTTTAGAACTGGAAGGGATCATTATAACAAGGAAAACTTTGGAACCCATTTCACCCACTGCTCCAAACAACACAACTATTTTTTTCTCTCACAAGGTCCCTAACTGAAACTGGATCTACAGAGGAAGATAGAGGCAGCTCCATGTCAGAAAGTTAATCTAAAAACTCCCTTTGCTATTTCACTTCTGAATATACAATGCCAGCACAATTGGTTGAAAAGGGAAAAATCTAAGCCTTTGCACAACTGTGTTTTGGTCTATATGACTCCAAGCAACCAGTTTGGTTTGGTTCTGTTGATTAATTGACTGACTGTTCAGCTGAACAACATAGCCTCTGGCCAGCGACAACTAAACACAAAGGAAGCCTGGGCACACTACTCCCTTTAAGAAATATTGGTAAATCCAGACAAACTACAAATCCATTATTCCTTATGCAGACCCTCAAGCTCCCCAGGCCTGGGGATGGCCCAAGGCCTCCTGTTGTGCACATCACACATAAGCATACCCGCTTCTATCTCCCATTTTCTCCTGGCTTTCCCTTACATTTCTAAATCCCAAGAAGGTTTAAATGCAAAATGACTTTTTAGTTGATCTACTCACTCAGACTTTCTTTAAATGTTTCCTAATTAAAAAAACATTTTTTGGAAAGTGGACAGAGCATGGGCTTCATGGGTGTTTCTTGAATCAAATCCACAGAGCAATTCCACTGTGCAAGGAGCTGCCATTTCAGACATGTCCTTTCACTTTTCCTGGGTAACTTCATTCTGACTTGTTCCAGGTAATATCTTCATTTGTATGGAATAGGTTTTAAAGAACTCACTTGGAATCCTTAAATGTTTTTCCATAAGTATTTGCCTAAGCACAGATTTTATTCTAAAGTTTAAAGACAAGAAGAACTCACCACCACTTTTCTGTCACTGCCAGAAATAATGTGAACAGTACTTTAAGCTTTCATAGTTTCAAATTGAACTACTCCAATTTTCCAAGTCAATATACTGTAATAATTTGTACTGTCAGCCCCGAGGATATACCTCCAATAGTTCCTAATTCCACAGTGTTTTCAGTTAAGTGTAGCCATCCATAGGAGATATTTCTGTTACCTAATAATTGTGGCAACTTGGAGTTGAATTTACTTTGTGCCATCTTCCAGTGCCGTGAGGGAAACTACATATATTACTTCATTTCCTACAATGACATTCTATTTCTCGTCAAAAAATTTTACATATTTCCTTAATTAAGGAAATGATTGCAAGAAAAGATTTGATTGACTGTAAATGCAAAACACATCTGGGATATAAAAGCCACAATTATGGATATAAATTTAGAATATTTTATTTATTTAATATAATAAAAGCATTTCTCAATAAGAGAAGCAAACAAATAACCAAGTATTAATCTCAATAAAATGTTCTTGTATAATCAAACTAGTTAACATTTTAAATTTAGATTGACTTTTATTACTTAACAATTAACCTAGTGTATGTATCTCAAGGAAAAACTACGTATCTTCATGTTTGAATATCATAAAAATACCAAATAGAGAAATAAAATTAAAATGACCTTTGATATAGGAAGAATTAGCTTCAGAAAACTGCCGTTCATCACCATGTAGAAAATATTTATGTTATACATTGGAGTTGGTGTGCTCACTCATTCAATAAATATTTATTATGTGGAAGAGACAGTGTTAGGTGCTGGCAGTACTCCCATGAATCAGACAGATGCGCTTCCTACATTCATGGAGTCTCCTGTCTGGAGAATTTACCATCAATTCAGTTCAGCAAGTATTTATCAAGCATCTGTAATAAACCAGTACTGTTCTGACTCATTTAAGGGCATGAGAGAGCTAACATAGGATCCCTGGCTCCCTTTCTGTGTCTTTGGAAATAAAAAGCTCATATAAATGAAGTGCTTAGAAAACAATATAAACTATTAGTTGCCAGTAATAAAGACCATGGAATGTACACACTATTTCTGAATCCACTTGGTAAAAAACATATGCTGTATGAAGTTACAAGAGTCCAATGCAAAATAATATCTTTTTAGGCAAATCTTTAAAATTCTAGCCAATATGGCAAAGAAGAAAAAATTAGCATTCTATTCCATGGATACATCTTAAAATGCAGATCTAAACAAAATACTTATTGTCTCCTTAAATATATAAAAGGTCATTGAACACCCAGTATAATTCTTGTTTGTTTTTGTTTTGCTTTTTATCAAGTCACATGGAAAGCAGATTCTGTGTTTGGACATTTAAATTGGCTTACCCTAAGCTCAGGGGAGCTAGCTACTTGTCTTAGAGCAGAAGACTAGAAATTAAAAGCCCTGAATCTTTTTCTGAGAGTCTTACAAACTCACCTGAGAGGAACATGGGAATTTTCCAAAGATTTTCTTAAGTAGCTTTGGAAAAAGCAGTGGATATGTTAATTTACTTCTTAATAACAAAATCAAAGCACTGAAGAGAGTATACTTCCAAATAGAGTATTTTGATTTAGATAACAGACATAAAGAATATTTCTAAAAATCATTCCACTACTGTGGAAAACAGTCTGATGGTTCCTCAAAAGTTAAACACAGAATTACTATATGATCCCATAATCCCACTCCTAGATACATGCCCCAAAGAACTGAAAACAGGTAATGAAACAAGTACATATATATACATGTTCACAGCAACACTCTTCAGAATAGCCAAAAGGTTAAAAACAACCCGTGTCCATTAACAAATGAATGGATAAACAAATTGATACACCCACACAATGGAATATTACTCATAAAAAGGAACAAAGTACTAATACATGCTACAATGTGAATGAACCTCCAAAATATTATGCTAAGTGAAAGAAGCCAGACACAAAATGTCACATATTGTATGATCACATCTATATGAGATATCCAGAACAGATAAATCCACAGAGACTGAACTTAGATTAGCGGTTACCAGAAGCTAGAGGGAAGGTAAAATGAAAGAAATGCCTTAATGGGTAAGGGGTTTTACTTTGGAGTGATAGAAATTTGGGGGCATTAGGTAGCAATGACAGCTACACAACATTCTGAATATACTAAATCCCAATGAATTGTTCACTTTAAAATGGTTAATTTTATATTATGTGAATTTCATCTCAAATCATTCTTTAACAATGCTATATCACCAAAATTTCTGATAACACTGAGGATAATAATGTTTGGAAAAATACAGATATTCACAACTCTAAGTTTAAAAGTGGTCCCAAACAGACCCTGAATGTGAAAAAGTTTTAAAAATATCTTAAACAATTTATTTTGTTTGTATTTTTCTTTATATGTACACAGAAGTGTGAAAAAAATCACTGCATTGTTTTGTTTTACTTGTATGTGAAATGTTTTAAAAGTCAGTGGTGACACGTAAAGAGAAAACCCTGACAAGTAATGTAGATCAATCATGCGTATAGAAGACAGTTTTTTAAAATAAGCAAAGCAGTTAAAGGTAAAGCCAGGAAATTTTGGAAATCATCTTAGGAGAAATTAAACCTTAAATTTCCACAGAGATATGAACACTGACTAACGAAAGACTAAAGACTATCAAATAAATTTAACTTAATCATAATAGAACTCTTATAGCAAGGTTCACCATTATGCAGATTCTTACACACTTCAGAACAAATTATCCGTATGTAGACAGGGCAGGACTAAGCACCTTCCAACCTCCTATTTCATAGGAGGCTATGAAATAAAACTGAATAAAACTATATGTGGTAAGTGTTCAATAACAAAAGTTGACTTAAAGCAACAGATGCCATCATTGTGTTATAAAAGAAGAAATATACTTTACAAATCATATTATTAGAGCTTTTATTTTTTATAAAACTGTCATTCAAATTTCAGTATTACCTGGGTAATTTGAATGTTCTACATAAGCTCAAACATCAGAAAAAAAAATTTTTTAAGAAAAGTATTTTTAAAGTACACCCATGTATATGGTAAAGAACAAGGTTTAAAAAATGACCCGATGAATAAACAAAGTTTAGATTATGGAGTTTAAAACCCTGCTGCCAACGAGCACACTCAGCACACAGACTGTGGTTTCTAATACTACTACTGTCCAATAAAAGAACACGGCCTCCTTGGAGAAATAACTGATTCCAGGGCTAGGGTAGGAAATACACAAGATGAGCCTGGAACATCTTCCAGTGTCAGGAAGTAAGGCAGTGTTGAAAACAAAAACAAAAACAGCTCAATGCCTTTACTATCTGGACCGGGATATTTTGAATATTTGCTTGCACAAACTGGCTATGAATTTGCAGAGACAGGCCAGTTCTTTCAAAAGCCCTTTAATTTCTTCATCTAGAGTAGAGTTTCTCATTGTCAGCACTATTGACATCTTGGGCCCGTGCTTCTATGGGGGACTGTCCTGCACACTGAAGGAAAGTTTAGCAGCATCCCTGGCCTCTACTCACTAGACGCCAATAGCATTATCCCCTCCTCTCCAACTGTGACAATCAAAAATGTGCCACCAGTCAGAATGGCCATCATCAAAAAATCTACAAACAATAAATCTGGAGAGGGTGTGGAGAAAAGGGAACCCTCTTGCACTATTGGTGGGAATGTAAATTGATACAGCCACTATGGAGAACAGTATGGAGGTTCCTTAGAAAACTAAAAATAGAACTACCATATGACCCAGCAATCCCACTACTGGGCATATACCCTGAGAAAACCATAATTCAAAAAGAGTCATGTAACACAACGTTCATTGCGGCACTATTTACAATAGGCAGGTCATAGAAGCAACCTAAGTGTCCATCAATAGATGAATGAATAAAGAAGATGTGGCACATATATACAATAGAATATTACTCAGCCACAAAAAGAAACGAAATTGAGTTATCTGTAGTGAGGTGGATAGACCTATAGTCTGTCATACAGAGTGAAGTAAGTCAGAAAGAGAAAAACAAATACCGTATGCTAACACAGATGTATGGAATCTTAAAAAAAACAAAAATGGTTCTGAAGAACCTAGGGGCAGAACAGGAATAAAGACACAGACGTAGAGAATGGACTTGAGGACATGGGGAGGGGGAAGGGTAAGCTGGGACAAAGTGAGAGAGTGGCATGGACTTATATACACTACCAAATGTAAAATAGATGTTAGTGGGAAGCAGCCACATAGCACAGGGAGATCAGCTCGGTGCTTTGTGTCGACCTAGAGGGGGTGGGATAAGGAGGGTGGGAGGGAGATGCAAGAGGGAAGAGATATGGGGATATATGTATAGCTGATTCACTTTGTTATACAGCAGAAATTAACACACCATTGTAAAGCAATTATATTCCAATAAAGATGTTTAAAAAAATGTGCCAAATGTCTTGGGGGTTGGGGGGGTGGGAAGGGAGCAAAATCTCCTCCCCACATTGAGAACCATGCTCTAGAGAAACTTTCAAAATGATGAACTAAATAAAACTTGATAGTTAAACACACTGATTAAATAATGCTGTGAGATTCTGGCTGGTGTAAAGAGCCAATATAGCAACAAGAAGAGGGATCTTGGGGGAAAGGGATTTGTTTTTTCTTCTTTAACATTTCTCCTCTTCTTTCCCCCTCAGCAATCAGCAGCAAGGCCTTTTTAATGACTATTTTAGTGCTATACTCCTGATCCCCTAACTTCATTCCCACTGCTGCTAAAAAGCTTCATGGCAGAAAAGAGAAAAACCCTAGTGCTTGACACACTTCACAAAAGCTGTCTTTCAAAGACACTGGGTTGAAGAGCAATTTAATTAAGAACAGGGACAACAGCCTTTCGGTTAAACTCAGAAACACCAAATAAGGAGGGTGTTACAGTTAGTGGAATCCCATCTCTTCCGCTGCTAGCGAAAGCTCACTGAACTCAGAGCACTAAAAGAATTGCCATAACATCTTCAGGGTGTGAAATTGAGAAATGTTCAACTATTCCAGTGAATCACTCTTCCATAACATTTGCAAAGAAGTGCAAGTATACTCCCCTTGGGCAAACACCTGTTTATGAACTAACAGAGACCAGTTTCTTTTACACCCTGTGCCAAATTCAGTGTAACTCATTTGGCTTCTGTCAGAACTGGATTTCTAATCCTGTATTCTAGACAATTAGCTACAAGCCTTAGCTTCTTGTTACTTATTCTAGCCTAAAAGAAGGATTTTTCACAAAGAGAAGTAGGTGCAGAATAGTTAATAAGAACATTTTCTCCAAAATGATAAGCTAATTCCACAAATTCTTAAACTGGACTCGAACCTTAAGGGCAAATCTAATTATATATCGACATTAGGTGCTCTCAAGGAAGAAACTTCTGAGTCAAATGAATAAACAGGTACACTGGCATAATGTTCTGAGAGCTATCTTTTCAAAATGTAGAAGAAGTTTCTTTCATTTTTTCTCTCATTCAGAAAATCAACTTTACAGATGTGTTTCATTCACCCATTCCTCAGCTGAGTTTTAAATTCCTTCTTAGATAAGGAGTGACATAAACAGTTTAGCCAAAACCAGACATTTTCTATAAAAAGTACGATCCAAAAAAAAAAAAGAAAAAAAGCACAGATTCATCCAGGCCAGACAACTGTCCCTTTTACAAAGTGCACCTGGAAGCCTGTTTAAATTGTCTTGTGCTGAACTCGAGGGAGAACTAGCTAATTGTCTTAGAGCAAAAGACTAGAAATTAAAGCCTTGAATCTTCTGATTCTGCCGCTTGCTGTGTTATTTTGACAAGTTACCTAACCTCTCTGGACTTTTATTTATCTATAAATGGCAACTATTTGGCAAATGATAGGGTAATTTATGGAAGGGACACTTTAAGAGCATTGGCTAAAAGTTGTCAAATCAAACTTAAATTGTATTTTTAAACTCTAAATCGAGATACTGTAGTCTTTAAATAACACTCTTTTCAGACACAATTTCACTCGAGTTTTTCCACAGATAAATCTTTTACATTTCCACACAAATTAATCTTGAGTTCAAAGTTTTCAGCTCACTAAGAAGAATGCAAAAGATTTTCCTAAGATACATGTTTTCTGTATATTCTGTGAAACATTTTAAGTCCAAAAATTACATCTTATTCTATCAACAAATAAGTTTCAGAAGGCATCTGATCTTGGGACTTCCTTGGTGGCACAGTGGTTAAGAATCCACCTGCCAATGCAGGGGACACGGATTCGAGCCCTGGTCCGGGAAGATCCCACATGCCACGGAGCAACTAAGCCCCTGTGCCACAACAACTGAGTCTGTGCTCTAGCCCCCAGGAGCCACAACTACTGAGCCCGTGTGCCACAACTACTGAAGCCCACGTGCCTAGAGCCCGTGCTCCGCAGCAAGAGAAGGCTCTGCAATGAGAAGCCCATGCACCGCCACGAACAACAGCCCCTGCTCGCCACAACTAGAGAAAGCGCGTGCCCAGCAACGAAGCAAAAATAAATGATAAATTAAAAAAATAAAAAAAGAAGGCATCTGATCTCATAATGTATGGAAATGAATATCATGACATCTCTCATTGATTAACCATAGTGGACAGGCTTATTAAAACAATAACGTTAGCCAAGATTCATGAATCCTTATTCTTTGGTCCAGAGAAAGTCTTAAAATGTTATCCTCAGGGCAAGCCAAAGAAAGGCCCTGAAATCTGCTGTACCCCATTTCTCAAAGTGTATCAGTAATAAGACACTAGTTTTGTGGAGGTAAAAACTCCTCTGAGCAAGCATAGGCTAATTTATTTCATTCTTGACCTTCCTCTTGTACCTTAGGAAAATACGTGGCCTCTTGCCAATAACTCTCAGAATTACAAAGCTAACTGCTTCTGTGACTCATTAATCAGTGTGTTCCATGGATTTTCCAGAAAGATGACCCTCTGTGTAAACAACGTCTGAGGAGGCCCACAGAAGCCAGAGAAGAGGGCAAAAGGATAAATCCTAATCTATCTCGCAAAAGACTAGCTTTAAAATAGTTCTGGAGTGCACCTATGCCTCCCTCTTAGGGGCTACGTACACACATTCTCCACCATGCACCATGGAGACCAAGTCTCAGCCCTACTTATGAGTCACCCTACTAATTAACAGTGTGACTTGTTTGTTCTACAAATGTATTTTATTAAGAAAAACCATCTCATAATCAAAATCAGTTCTAAAGATAACTGGTATTCCTTCTATTTATGGCCTATTTGTTCTATTTAAAAACTTGAACTTTTTGAATGATGTTACATCTTACCACTTCTTTAAAGCTCCATCTGACACTGCAGGAAATGCAGGGACATTATTTAGTGGGACCCGATAGTCAAGGTTTTGTTCTCTATGATAGCAATCCTAAACTTTCCATTTTACCTGGAAGAGGCATTTATTTACCCAAACCTAAGATACAGAAAACAACTTATTCAGGGGGAGAGAAAAAACACAAGGGAAATCCTGGTTCTCACTTGAGCTTTGCTTTTTTAACTCTAAAAAAATAGTTATAAAACCCACCTAGAACAAAGTAAAAGAGTCTTCCAATTACAACTTAAAAATGACTCTTCATATTAGACTAATATGAATTAGTACAGCACATGTTTAAGAAGAAAGCTTCTGAAGTGAAGACACCATCTTATTTATTTGTTATCTACCTTTTCTTTCATTCAAAATTACAGCAATACAGCTGCCACTGTGAAAATGATGTTTTCTTAATTAAATGCATATTTTTCCTTTAACATGGAATTAATTCCAGTACCTACATTCAAATTCAAAGTATGTGAAAAAATTGAAGTTACCTAATAGTTTAAAGGATTTAACTTAGAACTTAAATTTTTAAAAATACCACCCCTAAATCAGTTCCAAGATACTTAGTCGCCTTCTGTGTACTATAACTAAAATATTTGTTATTTCTATGATTAAACAAAAATTGTTTACCAAAGAACACTAACATTACATAAACACATCTTGGATTAACGGGGTGTGTGTGTGTGTGTGCGCGCATGTATGTTTGATCCCATGCTTCTGCTTTGATGGTGAATTATTCCCCAGCACAATAATTTCATTATCTCCACATATTCCAAATATTTCTCAAATTGCTTATTAAATATATAAAAGGCAGATATATTGACTTAATAGTACTAATTAAACAAATGATTTCTTCTTTTTTAATATTGTAACAAAATATGTTGAGCCAAATATGCAACTGCTTATCACTAACAGCTCTGGGAATGGGAATAAAAGGGAATAAAAGGCTTTTCTTACAATCCCCTGTGATTCTCATCTTGCGTTAGTTGGAGTCCCATTCAGATACTCTGCCTTTTTTGAAAAAGTCCATATCCCGGTTACCATACCACACGGGGGTGTTTTTTCACCACTGAAAGTTTTCTACAGTCTCAAATGCCATGGGAACCTGTTAATTATCATTATGGGGATAATTGTGCTGAAATAAAGTCAAGGAAAAACAAGAGTAACTTTGTCAGACTGCCTTGAGTAGAGGTGGGACATGCAGGCAATACTCTGAAGTACAATAAAAGAACAGGGTTAATTTGTCAAAAATTTCTTTCTGGTTTAATAACCTGAATTCTTTGAAGTCTGAACAAATTATCTGGTCAGCAGTAGATTTTACCTGGAAAATTTTACCTTTAAAATTATGGAGGGCAGTAGTGGTCTAGAACCTCCACCTTATTTCATCAGAAACGCAGAGGTTAAGAGGAGCTTCAAGATGGCGGAAGAGTAAGATGTGGAGATAACCTTCCTCCCCACAAACACATCAGAAATACATCTACATGTGGAACAGCTGCGACAGAACACCCACTAAACGCTGGCAGAAGACCTCAGACTTCCCAAAATGCAAGAAAGTCCCCACGTACCTGGGTAGGGTAAAAGAAAAAAGAAAAAACAGAGACAAAGAATAGGGACGGGACCTGCACCAGTGGGAGGGAGCTGTGAAGGAGGGAAGGTTTCCACACACTAGAAGCCCCTTCGCGGACGGAGACTGCGGCTGGAGGAGGGGGAAAGCTTCGGAGCCACGAAGGAGAGCGCAGCAACAGGGGTGCAGAGGGCAAAGCAGAGAGATTCCTGCACAGAGGATTGGGGCCGACCGGCACTCACCAGCTTGAGAGGCTTGTCTGCTCGCCCGCCGGGGCGGGCGGGGCTGGGAGCTGAGGCACGGGCTCCGGTCGGCAGGGAGAGGACTGGGGTTGGCAGCGTGAACACAGCCTGAAGAGAGCTAGTGCGCCACAGCTAGCCGGGAGGGAGTCCGGGAAAAAGTCTGGAGCTGCCGAAGAGGCAAGAGACTTTTTCTTGCCTCTTTGTTTCCTGGTGTGTGAGGAAAGGGGATTAAGAGCGCCGCTTAAAGGCACTGCAGAGACGGACGCGAGCCGCGGCTATCAGCGCAGACCCCAGAGACGGGCAAGAGACGCTAAGGCTGCTGCTGCTGCCACCAAGAAGCCTATGTGCGAGCACAGGTCACTATCCCGCACCTCCCCTCCCGGCAGCCTGTGCAGCCCGCCACGGCCAGGGTCCCGTGATCCAGGGACAGCTTCCCCGGGAGAACGCACAGAGCGCCTCAAGCTGGTGCAACGTCACGCCGGCCTCTGCTACGCAGGCTCGCCCCGCACCCATACCCCTCCCTTACCCCCGGCCTGAGTGAGCCAGAGCCTCCGAATCAGCTGCTCCTTTAACCCCAGCCTGTCTGAGTGAAGAACAGACGCCCTCAGGCGACCTACACGCAGAGGCGGGGCCAAATCCAAAGCCGAACCTTGGAAGCTGTGTGAACGAAGAAGAGAAACGGAAATCTCGCCCAACAGCCTCAGGATCAGCGGATTAAATCTCCACAATCCACTTGATGTACCCTGCATCAGTGGAATACTTGAATAGACAATGAATCATCCCAAACTGAGGAGGTGGACTTTGGGAGCAACGATATATATATATATATTTTTTTCCCCTTTTCCTCTTTTGGTGAGTGTGTATGTGTATGCTTCTGTGTGTGATTTTGTCTTTATAGCTTTGCTTTTACCATTTGTCCTAGGGTTCTGTTTTTATTTTAATTACTTAAAAAATTTTTCTTAATATTTTTATTTTAATAACTTCATTTTACTTTATTTTATTTTATATTCTTCTTCCTTTGTTTCATTTTTTTCTCCCTTTTATTCTGAGCCGTGTGGAGGACAGGCTCTTGGTGCTCCAGCCAGGCGTCAGGGCTATGCCACTGAGGTGGGAGAGCCAAGATGAGGACACTAGTCCACAAGTGACCTCCCAGCTGCACGTGATATCAAACACCAAAAATCTCCCAGATATTTCCATCTCAACAGCAAGATGCAGCTCCACTGAATGACCAGCAAGCTACAGTTCAGGACACCTTATGCCAAACAACTACCAAGAAAGGAACACAACCCCATTCATGAGCACAGAGGCTGTGTAAAATCATAATAAGGCCACAGACACCTGAAAAAACAACAACAGATGTAGACCTGCCCAGCAGAAAGACAAGATCCGGCCTCATCCACAAGAACACAGGCACTAGTCCTCTCCACCAGGAAGCCTACACAACCCACTGAACCAACCTTAGCCACTGGGGACAGACACCAAAAACAATGGGAACTACGAACCTGCAGCCTGCGAAAGGAGACCCCAAACACAGTAAGTTAAGCAAAATGAGAAGACAGAGAAACACACAGCAGATGAAGGAGCAAGGCAAAAACACACCAGCTAACAAATGAAGAGGAGATAGGCAGTTTACCTGAAAAAGAATTCAGAATAAGGATAGTAAAGATCAAAAATCTTGGAAACAGAGTAGAGAAAATACAAGAAACGTTTAACATGGGCCTAGAAGAACTAAAGAACAAACAAACAGAGATGAACAACACAATAAGTGAAATTAAAAATTCCCTAGAAGGAATCAATAGCAGAATAACTGAGGCAGAAGAACGGATAATTGACCTGAAAGATAAAATAGTGGAAATAACTACTGCAGAGCAGAATAAAGAAAAAAGAATGAAAAGAATGGAGGACAGTCACAGAGACCTCTGGGACAACATTAAACGCAACATTTAAATTATAGGGGTCCCAGAAGAAGAAGAGAAAAAGAAAGGGTCTGAGAAAATATTTGAAGAGATTATAGTTGAAAACTCCCCTAATATGGGAAAGGAAATAGTTAATCAAGTCCAGGAAGCACAGAGAGTCCCATACAGGATAAATCCAAGAAGAAACATGCCAAGACACATATTAATCAAACTGTCAAAAATTAAATACGAAGAACAAATATTAAAAGCAGCAAGGGAAAAACAACAAGTAACACATAAGGGAATTCCCATAAGGTTAACAGCTGCTCTTTCAGCAGAAACTTGCAACCCAGAGGGAGTGGCAGGACATATTTAAAGTGATGAAAGAGAAAAACCTACAACCAAGATTACTCTACCCAGCAAGGATCTCATTCAGATTTCACGGAGAAATTAAAAGCTTTAGAGACAAGCAAAAGCTCAGAGAATTCAGCAAGACCAAACCAGCTTTACAACAAAGGCTAAAGGAACTTTATAGGCAGGAAACACAAAAGAAGGAAAAGACCTACAATAATAAACCCAAAACAATTAAGAAAATGGTGATAGGAACATACATATCAATAATTACCTTAAATGTAAGTGGATTAAAAGCTCCAACCGAAAGACGTTGAATGGATACAAAAACAAGACCTGTATATATGCTGTCTACAAGAGAGCCACTTCAGACCTAGGGACACATACAGACTGAAAGTGAGGGGATGGAAAAAGTATTCCACAAAAATGGAAATCAAAAGAAAGCTGGAGGATCTTGAAGATGGCGGAAGAGTAAGACGCGGAGATCGCCTTCCTCCCCACGGATACACCAGAAATACATCTACACGTGGAACAACTCCTACAGAACACCTACTGAAGGCTGGCAGAAGACCTCAGACCTCCCAAAAGGCAAGAAATTCCCCACTCAGGATAGATCATATCTTGGGTCACTAATCAAGCCTTGGTAAATTTAAGAAAATTGAAAACGTATCAAGTATCTTTTCCGACCACAACACTATGAGACTAGATATCAATGACAGGAAAAAATCTTCAAGAAATACAAACACATGGAGGCTAAACAACACACTACATAATAACCAAGATATCAGTGAAGAAGTCAAAGAGGAAATCAAAAGATACCTAGAGACAAATGACAATGAAAATACAATGACCACAAACCTATGGGATGCAGGAAGAGCAGTTTAAACAGGGAAGTTTATAGCTATGCAAGCCTACCTTAAGAAACAAGAAATATCTCACATAAACAACCTAACCTTACACCTAAAGCAATTAGAGAAAGATGAACAAAAAAACCCCAAAGTTAGCAGAAGGAAAGAAATCATAAAGATCAGATCAGAAATAAATGAAAAAGAAATGAAGGAAATGATAGCAACGATCAATAAAACTAAAAGCTGGTTCTCTGAGAAGATAAAATTGATAAACCATTAGCCAGACTTATCAAGAAAAAAAGGGAGAACACTCAAATCAATAGAATTAGAAATGAAAAAGGGGAAGTAACAACTGACACTGCAGAAATACAAAGGATCATGAGAGATTACTACAAGCAACTATATGCCAATAAAATTGACAATCTGGAAGAAATGGACAAATTCTTAGAAATACATAACCTTCTGAGAAGGAACCAGGAAGAAATGGAAATATAAACAGACCAATCACAAGCACTGAAATTGAAACTGTGATAAAAAATCTTCCAACAAACCAAAGCCCAGGACCAGATGTCTTCACAGGGGAATTCTATCAAACATTTAGAGAAGAGCTAACACCTATCCTTTTCAAACTCTTCCAAAATACAGCAGATGGAGGAACACTCCCAAACTCATTCTACGAGGCCACCATCACTCTGATACCAAAACGAGACAAAGATGTCACAAAGAAAGAAAACTACAGGCCAATATCCCTGATGAACATAGATGCAAAAATCCTCAAAAAAATACTAGCAAACAGAATCCAACAGCACATTAAAAGGATCATACACTATCATCAAGTGTGGTTTATCCTAGGAATGCAAGGATGCTCAATATACGTAAATCAATGTGATACAACATATTAACAAATTGAAGGAGAACTAAGCAGAAACTGACACACCATTGTAAAGCAGTTATACTCTAATAAAGATGTTAAAAAATAAAAATAAATTTAAAAAAAAAATAAAAAAAAAGAAACACAGCGGTTGCCTGAGAGTCGAGGCTATGCTGCTGTGTATTTTATGTTCCCCCCATTATATCCATCAACAGCTCCAAAAGCACCACCAACCGTATTTTTTTTTTTTTTTTGCGGTACACGGGCCTCTTACTGTTGTGGCCTCTCCCGTTGCGGAGCACAGGCTCCGGACGCGCAGGCCCAGCGGCCATGGCTCACAGGCCCAGCCGTTCCGCGGCATGTGGAATCTTCCCGGACCGGGGTACGAACCCGTGTTCCCTGCATCAGCAGGCGGACTCTCAACCACTGCGACACCAGGGAAGCCCCAACCAACCGTATTTTAAAGAGAAAGTGATGTTTGAAGAGATGAAGCAACCTACTTGTCCAAGGTCTTCCCATTAGTGAGAATCAGAGCCAGGAAACACTTGTGTACTGGGATACTTAATGATACTAAATGGACCTAGCATTTGGTGAGTATTTGGCATACCTCATCTCACTTAACCTTCACAACTCAATAAACTGGATATTACATGCATTTTCTCACTTTACAAAAGAAAACTGAGTCTCAGGGGAATTGTTATTTGCCTGTGGTCTCATAGCTCATCAGAGTTGCCCTTATACCAGGAAGATGAGCCTTTACCCTGGGTACTGGGCTTTGAAAGGCCAGAGTGGGGCCCTCCTTTCTATACTTCTCTCCAAGGATACAATAGGGTATAAGGCCAAGGGTATATATCAACCAAGAGTCACATATTTGGTTTTTTTTTTTTTTAATAAACTTATTTGTTTTTATTTTTGGCTGCGTTGGGTCTTTGTTGCTGCACACGGGCTTTCTCTAGTTGCAGTGAGCAAGGGCTACTCTTCGTTTAAGACAATTATTGGGTTTTTTTTTTTTAATAAACTTATTTGTTTTTATTTTTGGCTGCGTTGGGTCTTTGTTGCTGCACACGGGCTTTCTCTAGTTGCAGTGAGCAAGGGCTACTCTTCGTTGCAGTGTGCAGGCTTCTCACTGTGGTGGCTTCTCTTGTTGCAGAGCACAGGCTCTAGGCACACTGGCTTCAGTAGTTGTGGCATGCGGGCTCAGTATTTGTGCCTCGCGGGCTCTAGAGTGCAGGCTCAGTCGTTGTGGTGGTACGGGCTTAGTTGCTCCGTGCCATGTGGGATCTTCCCAGACCAGGGCTCAAACCCATGTCTCCTGCATTGGCAGGCAGATTCTTAACCACTGCGCTACCAGGTAAGCCCTCCAGAGATGTTTTGATTAGCTCAGAATTCCCTGCCCAAACTGCCCCAAGCTCACCTCCAGGGCCTCTTTCCCAAATCCTTCCCCAGGGTTGACTGTACAGCAGGTATCACATGCCCACAAGCCTAGGCCCAAGGTAGACAAGGGGTGGCCTTCTGAGTGTGAAAGACACAGCCTGGGGCTTCCCTGGTGGTGCAGTGGTTGATAGTCTGCCTGCCGATGCAGGGGGCGGGGGTTCGTGCCCCGGTCCGGGAGGATCCCACATGCCGCGGATAGGCTGGGCCCGTGAGCCATGGCCGCTAAGCCTGCGCGTCAGGAGCCTGTGCTCCGCGGCGGGAGAGGCCACAACAGTGAGAGGCCCGCGTACCACAAAAAAAAAAAAAGACACAGCCTGGACTATGGGCTGGCATGTCAACACTTTACAGTGTAGGATAAGAGGCAGGGAGGCTACGGACACAGACAGCAGACCTAGGTCCTACTCTCCTTGTGTAATCATGTTCTAGGGCAGAACTCTGAAATATCCAGGAATTCAAATTCAAACATGACTTTCCAGGTCACTATAAAGGTAAATTTGTCAGGGTAGGAGAAATTGGCTTGATTTATAACTTTTTAAAATGTTTTGACATACGGTATGTGAGCCATCATTTGTATTCTTCCCTCAGGGCCCACAAATGTTAGGTGGGGGCCTGCAGCTAGTAAATGATGGAGCTGAAACTTGGGAACAAGTCCTGTTTGATTCTAGAAAGAATACTGTGTTATCCTCAACACCTATCCACCCACAGCGTAGCAACCATTGTGATTTAGGTGGTTTGACCAGCTCTAGAGGTAAATCATGATTTGTCTAAACCAATCATGATAATTCCATTCCTCAAAATGACTGATTCAGGCACCTGGACTAAGCTACTCAATATTTAACATTCCTCCAGAATCAGAGATTGCTTCCAAAATGAGTAGAAGACCCAATATAGACCAGAGAGACAGAAGGAAAAGTCTGCTGGATGCTCCGTAAGTCTCCAGAAATACCGTGTCCAGCACTACTGTGGACATCTCACCATTACCAGACTGAGGATGAAACCAAAACACAGAGGAAGGCAAAACCAAGTGAGTCACAGGAAAACAGAATGGAAACCACTGGATAGACAACCCTGAATCCTCTGGACTTTCAGTTATATGGATCCATACGTTGCCTTATTGGTTAAGCCAGTCTGAGTTGGGTTTCAATTACAGCCAAAAGCATCCCTTAAGTGGCTGATCTCAAAGCTCATGCTCTTGACCACTATACAATACTGCCTCCCAGGCAGAGCAAGGAGGAAGGGCTCAGGGGCAACCCTTACCCTCAGTGAAGAGCCAAAAGGCTCCTAAGTCCTGCTTAAATCCAGTATTTAGATCTAGGCTGGCAATGTCAGCCCAGCAAGGGTCACTTAGCCCCTTCTTCCCTGTAGCTCAGCTGCTTTTGTGAGTGGAGTCAGAGGATGTAAATCCTCTGGAACATTACATCATCTGAAAAGCATGTCTTGCTAATGGCACTGCAATTCTTACTCCAGAACTACTGAGATCTAGCCTGCTTTCCAGCACTTTAAATGTTCATATGGAACATCAGGGATTTTTATATAGGCTGAGGGTCTGCAGAGCCATCAGTAAAAAAGGCACTATTTTGATGAAAAACCTTTCTAAATTGTGCTCCAACCCCACTGCCTTCTTAAATGGAGTTCACTTCACGTAATTTAATCTTTTCCTGATGACTCAAAGAAGTCCCTATTATGAATATCAACTGCTGTATTCAGCTGTACATTTATTCAGCTGGAAGAAATTATGGAGAGGTGGAAAGCTCTTTTGATCCTATACTACATGACCATTGAACAATTGTTGCTCTTATATCTAATTTTATAGTGTCTGTCTTCTTTCTTCCAATCACACAATCAGTTGTTACTTCCCACTGTTGCTAGAGTGTCTTCCTACAATGACTCTTACCTTCATAACTTATTACATTTACTCTACTGTCTTTTTGAAATACATGAAACATTAAAAATGTATTGTTTTAAATAATATTTAATAATAAATATCATTTACTGAGCATTTAGTGTGTTCCATGAATCATATTCAGAGTTTTGTGTCCATTATCTCATTTAACACACAAACAATATTATAAGGAAAATACTACCCCCACTAGAGAAATGAGAACACTGAGGCACCAGTGAGCTGGGTAAATTTTCTGAGGTTAGACATTGATTCAAATACAGGTTAGTCTGACTATAAAGTCACTGCTCTATAGTGACTGCTCTATACCCTGACCCTTTGCTGCCTTCATAACAGCAAATGAGAGACTATCTACCAGAGCCCTTAAAGTGGAAAACTGCCATGACAAAGGGAAGGCACTCAGACTACATCTCAATCTGAAAAACCAACCCCAGTCTAAAAGAATGTGTGTCAGACACCAGAAAAGCTAGGAAACAAAGAAGAGAGAGAGGCCTAAGCTGGGGAAATATCCGAAGGTCTGAGCAGAGCTGAAATCAGGACATTTGGGGGCCAAAGAAACAGTCCGGCACTGGTACACACACCGATCAGAGCGAGTCCTTGTTTTCCCACATAGTGAGCAAAGTTGCAGCTATCACGGCTAACAGAGGCAGAAATCTGGCAGCCAGGAATCGGTGTGATGGAACATCAAAGAAGGCAGGAGGCCTTCCACTTCCATCTCACTGGCCAGATCTGTGGAACATGTCCACTCTGAGCTGAAAGAGAGCCTAGAAAATGGAGGGGCTTTTAACTAGATACCAATAAAACTTTGCCCACGCACTCCTTTCCCCAACCCCCAAATAAAACTGGAGTTCTACTAGTAAGAAAAGGGGTGCTAGACACCATGTAGGCAACCTGAGGTCCCTGAACAACATATACCCACCTTCCTTTCTTCATTAAAATCAACTATGATTCTCTAATTTTTTTTGAAACTTCCAAAAATAATGTATCCATTGTATCTAGGGCAAAAGTGATCCAAAGTCAGCATTAGTTTAAAACTCACAGAAATTCTCTAATAGACACATGACCCACAGTGGCCATATCAGACTGGCTGCTAATCATTCAGCTGACATCAAAAAAATATTTAACAGATCAACGGTACATTTATGTAAAACAACACTAAATATATCTAGTGGCAAATTAAGGAAAACATTATAGGAAAGCCTTTTGGTGAACAATTAGATGACTAACCTTCTAACAAGCACCTAAATCAGATCTAAATTTTCTAGATGCAAATTTTAGAAAATGTCAGGACAATACTCAAAGTCAACTCAAGCTATGACTACTGAAAATGTATTTTATTTGTTATTATTATTTACTTCGTTAAGTACTGAAAATGCTAATTGTAATGGGGTTTCTCCTCTGAAATACCAGGTCTGACTGGACTACCTTCCTCTGAAGTCTGTTCCTTCGTGAAGGCCCACCATGACTGCTTCCCTGCAGCTTCAGTAATTAACTGTGGATCTCAGGCTTCTCATCGTAATATCAGTCTGTGGTCATCTGACCTAGTCGTGAAGGGAGAGAACTGCCAAACAGGAATAAAGTGAAATATTCTGGTTTGTCTCTTGCACATCTTTAGCAATCTTTGTTTTTCTTTTCCTTCCTCCATGATAATGTGTAAGAAACACAATCCTGAAGATACTTGCATGGTTTGGGGATGGATGCTCCTAAGGTTTGATCCTGGCTTTCGATAATATGACATGCTTCTTTGCTTATCTTATAAATTCATTGGATCCTCTACTGCCCATGTTTGGATTTTTTTTCCCCCTAAACGAGTAAGCAGTCTTCCCTTGAGAGCAGGGATTGCCACTTTTGGCCTAATATAGGATGAAATGAGTCCCACAGTCAACTCAGACTCAATCTGTTCTCCACATGTTCGGGCCTTGTCTGGATGCCAGCTGGAAGACCTCTGCTGTGCTCAACACCAGATCCTATCTGGGGATTGGTGTGCTTCACACCTAGGGAATGGAAAGGCAAACAATCCAAGTCTTCTCTCTAGTATTGCTCACCACTCACCTCAATAGCATGAGAGGAAGTGGCTGATCCTGAAAAATGTGGTAGCATCTTTTTGATGGGACAGGAGAAATACAAGGCAATGAAGAAGGCAGGAATTAAGCCACCTTCTCATTTGATCACTTCCTGCCGTTTCTTGGCCAGATGCCACATTTCCACCTCCAATAAAGCTTAAATGAAGACCTTAATATTCCTTTAGATAGGCTGTTTATCAAATATGATTGTGCTACTGAGCGGGTACTTGATACTTGACATTTGCCCAGTTTTAGATTTGATATAATGATAGATATGACACCTAACGTTGTAAGGGAATTTTGAGCTCTTTCAAGAAAATAGCTTTAATACTTAATTTCATTATTAATTATTAATACTAGTTAATTAAATATTAACATAATATTTAATATCCAGATATTAACCAACTGGCAACACTGTGGACTCAGAATTGTACCCTAATAGCAGACATAGGAAGACAGGAACTTATGGCTCATGTGAATTATTCTCTTGCTCACAAGAACTGCATTTTTAGGGCTTGCTTTATTCCCTTATAAAGCATTGTGACTTTGTCTCTATCATAAAGTGATTTGTTGTTTTGTCGCTGCTGTTTTCATCTCAAGCAACTATATCCTAGGAGACCCACTCCCACATCGAATAAATTTAAATTTGAGGCGGTAGGTCTTAATGTATTATTTGAAAGAATAATGATACAATTCTACATGATCTGCTTAAAAATATATTAATACCATTTAGAGAGGTTAAAATAGTTTCACAAAGAGAGGAGCAATTTGATAAACAGAGAACCTTCCAATTATATGATAACAACTCAAACTTTTTATGCCTCAGCTTCTCAATCTGGTCACAGAGGTCTTATAACAAAATTTAACTATACATCACACATGTAAATAGTTTATTAATACTTACAATGGTATACAAGCATTTCTGACATAAATGCAATATTTGTGTTTCTGCAAAACATCACATTCTGAAAAAGTGCCTAATGAAAATAACAAGGCTATGGCAGGCAGTGGGTAGTAGTGGGTGGAAGATTATGGGCAGACCACTCGAAAAGTATACAGTTCTGTAATCAGAGTACTAACTAAAATAATAATAGTGTTAATAGTAATATCATCACAGTTCAATCTTTACTAGCCTTTGGATCCAGCAATTGATCAGTCAGTGCTTTACAGCCTTAAAACCCAAACTCATGCTTCCTCCTACAAAATGTAGGTCCTTATATGGATTCATTTCCAATAATGCTCAGATTCACCAGAATTCAAAATCTGACCTAATGGATCTGCCCTAGCATATAGCCTTGCTCCTCTTCTCGCCCTCCCTCCTTCCACTCACTTCCCCCCAACACACACACACAATTTATTTAAACACAGGGAAAGATGCAGTCTACACTCTCAGCTTCCCCACATAACTAAAAACTGTGGAAAATGCAGCAGTTCTTAAATCAACTAAACCAGACACTATTTGCCCTAAAGCAAGAGTCTTCTGCAAGATTTTCAACTTATATCTTAAGGTCTTCATGTACTGAAAAGGCTTTGTCTTTAGTTGTGAGAGATTTTAAAGTATGTTGTAGAATCGACTACACTGGGCATCTACTCTCTACCATTTACAGACTCCAAAGCATAGACCAGAATTCTTTTAATTAAAAGGCAGTTAGCTTGACCTCCCATCATGCGATGTTCTGGGCTCTTACTTAAGATCACTAAGCCTCAACCCTGGCATAAATCCAAGCCAGCACTCATTTAATACACGTGTTCTTGGAGTCAAGACATCTGTGTGTTATAATGACATGCAAGTTATGAAGGAGTGTTTATATCTCACTTTAGTATAATGCGAACATTCAGCTGTTGCAAATCAGCTTTCTATAATGACTAGTCCTTACTTAAAGGATTTATTATATTTCCTATTCAAGTCCTTAGCAGTGTACAACAAATTTATAAGACCTGATTAAGCTGTTTATTACTACAAGTCCAGAAGTGCTATGAAGATAAGATAGCAGCTAAACACGTTGAAAAATAGGAGAAACTTTTAAAAATCTTCATAATATAAAATAACTATCATATTAGACCACTTTCAAATAACTTACTTCATTTTTATCCCCTTGAATAATAGAGTCATTGTTCTCTAAAACTAACAATGAAAGAAAAAACCATTTGGGCAGAATAGAATGATCCTCCTGCTATTAGAAGCTATCAAGATGCAAACTGGTTTGGATTTGGGGAGGCACCACCCTAAGCCCCCATCCAAAGGCAGCAACAGTGGTAGCCATGTCTATTCAGTGGTCCTAGTGAAATACAGATGTGCAGGGTCATATCCTGACCCAATGCATTGCACCATGATATCACCCTTCAAAAGGACAAACTGAAATTCTGGCCAGGGTTGCCTTAGGGGGAAAGAAGAGGAGAGGAATTATCTTTCAAACCTGAGGAGGCAATGGGAAAGGTCATTTCAGAGGTCAGAGGACCAACTCAAACAGCTCATCAATTCAAACACCTTCTCTAACTTTTTAACTACTTCTACTTTTGGTGACCATGGTTTGAACCCTTTGTTTTGGTAACTCATTAACCTCTGCTGATGACTTCTTTTCTCAGGCATTCACTTTGTTGCCCTAAACTAGTCTCAAGTAAAACCCCTTTTAAAAAGTTATAATCCATGTTCATAGAGAAGAGCTCTGGTGTCATATGTACCCCATTTTGTCTTGATCAATAGATCAATGCTTGCTAACAGGACTGTAAGAAAATGCCTCCAATGTGGACTCCTTAAAGGTCAAAATGGAGAGTCAACAAGTTATTTTCAATATTTTTTAAATGATGAAATGTACATGTTTATGTATAATATGGCTTCCAAAGTGGAGTAAAATATTAAGTCTCTTTGTAGCAATACAAATTATTTCACATTGGTCAAAAAACTTTTATATGTCATTCTATGTGGTATTCATAAAAATATGTAAAAATGACTTAATATCCTTGGGAGACAAACAATATTTAAGCCATGGAGTCCAAAGGTAAGGATAATATATGGGTTCCCAGAATGGAAGTGAGGGCCCTAGAAGACAGGATGTCTGGATTTAAGAGAAATCAGTGACAAAACTACTCTTCTACTAGCCAAAACTCAAATTATGCAGGGATGAAATTTTCCATTTTTCTTTTTATGAACCAGCAGATATAATGACAAGCAACTCTCATTTCCCACCTCCATCTTTTTATCAAACCAAAATCAAGTTATTCTGGTGAACAGTTACAGACTGAAAGGTTTGGTTATTAAGGCATTTGGCTTAAGACAAAGTCCTGTTTTACCAAAATCATGCTCCAATTCATAAGCTCTTGATAATACTGCCAGTTCTTCCACGGAGTGGTCATAATTTTTCACAGAAATGAGTATACAATCTACCCATTTACCCGTATACAAGGTGTGACAATATAATAAGGAGACCAATTCCATTAGCTTTTCATACATGACATATAAGATGCCAAAAATACTTTATACTTATTTCCAACAGACTTCCTTAGTTTTCAAATCTATTTCTTAGGAAAAATTTTTTTATTTCTACCTATATTTACATAGTATAAAAATTGGACAAGGACCAATCCAGGTGAAAGTGGCTTATAACTCTAACCAGACCTAGGTTAACTATAGAAATCTGATAAACATCAAGATAACCAGACAAATATAAGTGATCATGTCATCTTTAATGCATACCTTCTTTGAAGGACAATAATTCTCAAATTTGGTGTATAGACATTGGAGCTTCCCATCATTGTTGTTGATTTGTGAGGTGCTAATCACCTTTTCCTTCCCACCCAAAAGAAAGTAATAGTTGTTCAGTAAAAATGGACTCACTTCCCTTTTAATCAATTGTAATACTTTAGCTTGTGCTTTTAAAAAATCTTTCTAAAATTATTAACTTTCACCCCTTCTAATTCCACCACACATAATATTATTAATTTGGTAAAATGTTTCCAAAGTACTTCAAATACATGCCACTGATACTTTCTTGAAAATGCATTTCAGTTTTTAAAAGTTCATACTTGTATTCTACATATAGCTTACACACCACAAACCACATTGCTCTTTTTCTGTGTTTTATATTACAGCCTGAATTATGCGAACTGTTGTTATCTTAATCTCTTTCCTGTTCTTTGACGAACTTAATACAATAATTAGTATCAAGGGCTTTTAGACCAAGAGTTTATGGATTCAACTGTCAAACTGACTGAATGTGAAATTTTCTTAGAAGTATATGCCAGGGATGGTTGAAAACATTCCTATAATTGATGGGCAATTTTTATGTGTTGAGTTGAGATAACCATTAAAGGAATGCCTTCAACACATCTTAAACTTTCTGAGCTCTGCAAAAGATGAGTCGAAGTCCTCATAATGGATTTTTAGGAAACAAAACAAATCAAAAAGGTAATGAAATAAAACAAAAGTCATCAAAGTGCACGTTAGTTCCAATTAAAAGGGATAATAACCATGTGAACACTAACTTCCTGGTATAATAGAGATCTTAGATACATAAATGCAAAAAAAATGTGGGTGTTCAAGCTTCAGTCTTTACTAACAAGAATACTCAAGATGTCAAAAAGAACATTCTAAAGAAATATATATTTTTTATGCAGTAATAATCCAAAATATCATTAAACGACTAATTATTAACTTTCCACAAGCTGTTACTGGGGTTCTCATTTTATGAATAGACACATTAAAGCATTGTTACTCTATCATAAATTCTTTGAAAAAATCAATCTGCTATCCTGCCTCAGTTTGTACCCTGCTCCCTCTGAGCCCTTGTACATATGAGTTTCCAGGATTTGAAAGGCCTTTCCCTTCTTTTTGGCAATCTACACCTCATCCTTTCCTCAAAACCAAGCTCAAGAACCCACCAAATAGGGGGCATTCCTGGATTAACTCCACTCCAAATACTTTGATGATTTTTTTACTTTGTTTTCCATTAAAATTAAATGTTTTACCTATACTATGATAATCTTTATCCATTTGATTATTTCTTTCATACCTAGTAATTTTTCCATTTAAACATTTTTTCTGCTTTTATTATTTTGTTGAAGCATAATTACATGCAAAAATATACAAATTTTAAGTGTTGAGTTCAATAAGTTTTGACAAATGTATATACCTGTATAACCAACACCCTACTCAAGATATGGAAATACGCAAGAGGGAAAAGATATGGGGATATATGTATATGTATAGCTGATTCACTTTGTTATAAAGCAGAAACTAACACACCATTGTAAAGCAATTATACTCCAATAAAGATGTAAAAAAAAAAAAGATATAGAACTAGAAAGTTGCCTCATTCCCTTTTCCAGTTAATTCCTTTCCCTCCATGAAAGCAGAATTCTGATTTCTGTTCCTGTAGATCATGTCCATTTACTGAATTATAAGTTATGTCACTGTCGTATGGGTATATACCATTCCATAGTTCCTTTGATGCTGCTAATATATTTTTATTGTTCAAATTTTATTTATGTCTCTGGCTCCCAAATTTTTATCCTTTAGAGTCAAGTCTGTTTATTGATCTCCTGGTCTAATGCGTTGCGTATTTGAACAAAAGAGGTACTAACACAAAAGGTCACACTTCTTGCTTAGGTAGCACAGGTAGCCTGGTCTTTGAGAACACTACTGAACTATTTTAAACTAGATAAAAATTAAGTCTTAAAACCTTAACCCTTATATTTCCAAGGCAAGTAACATACATTGTCTCAGTCAATCTTCAACAGCCTTTCAAAATAGGCAGGGGTCAGTGGTATTCTCAATTTATAGATAAGGAGAATAAAATAGTAAAGGACTTGCTCAAATCACCCTACAAATTATCTGGTGTCACCAGCATTAGACATTTTTTTTTTCATTCCACTAACTCAGGCTGCATATACATTGATAGAAAGCAAGGGCTAACTTATGCTCAAAATTCAATTACCTTGTTTATTCTCTGAAAATTCATACGTTGCTCACTTTTTCCAATCTCCAGCATAGTACTGAGTACTATTAAAGCCCAAAGATATTGCTGTATCCAAAGTCATCTTCCTTCTTTCTCATATAGGCAGACAAAGAAACACTAGACCGCCAGATTTGGATGGTTTTACTTCATTGTACTTCTCTTTGACATAGCTTGGGTTCACATGAGCTTTGCCTACCTTATCTAAATGTGCACTGATGGATCCTGGAATTTTTCCATATTCAAGAGTCTCCAATGACTCTTTAACATCAATTAACATAATATTTTGTAATTCAGTAGGCTTTTAGGCTCTTGATAAATACTTCCTTGGGAAGGAAATGCTGAAATTCTGGCAGTTTCTCTTTGTTGATATCAAATTCTTGACCATGGCATCCAAAGACTGGAGGACAGCCCCCCAAAACTAAGCACTGTGGCCCACAACCCTGCATGCACCATGTAGTAGCATCCCCACCAGTACCATCCTATATTTAGTGACTTTTATGTGTTAAAAGGGATGCCCCCAGCTGCAATTCATCTATGGATAAATAATATACCCTTTCTTTATGAAACAAAGGCCACTAAAAATAGGGATGAAAGTCTATGTTGACCTATGAGCACACTGACATCATGTATTGACAAAGCCAAAAAAGGTCAAGAGAACGTTAAGCATCATTAAGAAGAATACTGATGACACTAATATCTTATATTTGTAAGGTACTATATAATTTGCAATGCACTTTAAAATAAACTACAAAACTATATGAGATAAGTTTTATTATTTCTATCCTTCGATGGATGAAACTGTGGCTTAGAGATACTAAGAGTCTTTTCCAAAATTACATAGCTAGAAAACTGCCATTCCTAAATTCTAAACCTTTTTACATTATACTACCAGAAAACATTTTCTGATTTCATATCAAATTTCCCCTGATATACTACGTACTGTTCTAGACAAACACCTCATGCAAAACCTAACTGCTAAGGTTGATCTTACTTGCTCTGCCCACCTTGCAGACAGTTCCTTGTGCCCTACTTTAGATATCAGAAAAGACTAGAGGGGAAGGTACTCCCTTAAGAATCAATAAGAAAGAGGAAAAGTGGGTGTGGGTACAGCCTTACGAAGACAGAAATGTTTCAGTCTGGAATAATGAAGGCTGGGAAGGAAAATTAGAAATCTATGAAATCATGGATGGCACAGGAAAGATAATAGTATTTTTCCCCAAAATAATACTGTAAAGGGCATTCTTTGAAACTCAGATAAGTTTATTTGATATAAGCAAAACACAGTAAGAGCTCACACAGGCAGTCACTCAAAAATCAAAACAGTCCAGGGCATTCCAAGAGAAAGTTCTTGTAAGAAATGAATGTATTAAAAAAGAATGAAACAAAAACATGTATGGCAGAACCATATGAGTGGTAGTAAGAAAAGGTGAAACTGATCTTTCCAGCTGGCCCAGGAAAGACAACTAGGGCCATGCCTAGCATGCCCCTCAAACCTGAGCTGGCCCCAGGCTTTAGAACTAGATGAGCCATAAAGCTTGTTCAACAATGTAGGCATTTTGACTGTTTGTAAATCAGCTTGAAGCTTGAAAGTTCTATATTCATTATCAGTAGCCTATCTACCAAAGTACCAGTAGAGTGCTCCAAACCCTAGAAGTACCTCTCAAAGGTTATGAACTAAAGTCAAAAGGGTCTTCTTCTGGAGCTCTAGACATCATAACTCAATGAGGTGAATGCCCCAACTAAAGTAGAGAATAGCAGTGTATGAGAAAATTTACCAGCTTTGGGAAGTGAATATCCTGTATAAGATATGATTCCTGGCTCATTCTCTAGGCTCATCTATAATAACCTTCCTGTTTTCTCATCCCATCCACACCCCTGTCTTGGAACTGCAGAAATAACAAACTGCATATAGGTCCCTGAATATGAAATGCTATTTCAGAACCCCATGTCTTTCCACATACTATACCACTTTTCCAAAACCAGCTTAAAGGGCACCTACTCCAAACAGCCCTCCCTGATCTTCCCTCAGAAAATTAATTCTCCACTGTGCTCTTTCTTCCTTTCCTTTTAGTATGAAATAGCTAAAACATACAAGGTGGTATAGGAAATAATATAACAAATACACAGCATTTAAAGTCTTACATGATCCCCTCAAAATAAATAAATAAACAAACAAATAAACAAATGTCTTACATGAGCCCATACTTGCCATAGATTTTAAGAAATTAAACATTTTAGATACAGCCAAAGCCCCTCTGGGCCTTGCTCCCATCATATTACCCTCTCTTCCCCTGGAGGTAACCCGTATCTTGAATACAGTGTTTGCATATTTTACTATGTATGTATACCTAAACAATACATTCTGCATGTTGTTTAACTTTGACATCACACCATAGGTGGTTCTTTTTTCTCAACATTGTATTTTTGAGATTGTTTTAAATGCTGACAGATGTAGCCCTAGTTAATTCATTTTAAGTGCTCTCCAAATATTGTACCAATTTGTACTCCTACTAGTAGCATATGGTAGGTTCTCATGGTTCCATGTACTTGCCAATACTTTATCCTAACACACATTTTAATATTTTTTTCAGTTTGATATGTGTGAAATGGAATTTCACTGTGGTTTTAGTTTACATTCCTTTGATTATTACCAAGGCTAAGCATTTTTTATATGTTTTTTGGCTATTTACATTTCTTCTTTGGGAATTTTCTTCACATACCCAATTTTCTTCACATTGCCCATTTTTCCACTGGGTTTGTTTTTCTTATTTATATGTAGTCCTTTACATACTCGTTTGTTGGTAGAATGAACTAAAAACATTTTGTCTTAATTTCTTTTATAGCTTCTTTTTTTGTACAAAAGTTTTATATTTTAACACAGTCAAACTTATCAATCTTTTCTTTTAAGGACTGTGCTTTTTGTAGCTTCTTTAGGAAATTCTTCCCTACCCTGATGTTGCAAAAATATGCTTTTCTATTCTCGTAAAAGCCATATCTTTCACATTTAGGTATTTAATTCACTTAGAATTTATTTTTGTTTTTGGTGTGAGGTGAAGATCCAATTGTATTTTTTATACAGTAAGTCCCCTACATACGAACCTTCAAGCTGCTCACTTTCAAAGATGCGAACACGCTCACTCTATGCCAGCCCCTGTATGCCAGCTGTTGTACGGTACTACTACACTTTTCAAGGTACTGTAAGATTAAAAACGTGTTCTTTGCTTTTTGTTTGTTTTTTATGTATTATTTGTGTGAAAAGTATTATAAACCTATTACAGTATAGTACTATATAGCTGATTGTGTTAGTTGGGTACCTAGGCTAACTTTGTTGGACTTATGAACAAATTGGACTTACAAACATCCTCTCGGAATGGAACTCATTCATATGTAGGGGACTTAGTGTATATAGATAGCCAATCAGTTTAGTTCTATGGTGTTTTAAAAAAGCAAAACAAGACAAAACTTTTATTGTGGCCCTTATCACAAGGTATTTCAAAGAACTTTTTGTTTTGTTTTGTTTTGTTTTGCCAGTGGATTAGAATTGCTAAAGAAGACAGCCTGTGTCTTTTTCATTTCTGTATTTTAGAACCTAACACCATGCCTAGCAAAAATACTGAATATATTATTTGTTAAAGCACAAAAGCTGTTCCCAAAGTACACTGAAAACACATGAACACCATTATCTAAGAAGCTCTTACTTCTTGTGCATAGTAACCCTCAGTATAAATCAGTGTTTCTAGCTAAACAATTAATGTAAAATTCAAAAGAATTTTCCCAAAGAAATTGGAAGTAAGTCTTATGGATATCAGTCTGATGTTTCTCTGAAATTCAGAAATTTAAAACTATAGTTTAACAAACATTTGTGTATATCCAGTAAAAATTCCCTGGAGTTAACCTGATGTAGTACTAGGCTTTGTTCGATGAATACTCTCAAACCACTGTTTGGAAGAAGAGTGGTATGGGAGCTGAGAGGTCAGCAGCGTGGCCTTTCCCAACAGGGCGAGCCTTGCTCTGACATTAAAGAGGGTAATTCCAAGGCAAGTTTCAATTTATCCTAATTCAATTTACAACAGAGATGATGTTGAATTGGGGGGTTTCTAATTATCCTTCTAGAAGGATTAAATGTTTGAGATGGGCCTGAAGATTGCGATAAACAGAGATGGATTCTAGAAGGCTGGTCCAACTGACGCTTAAAAGCTGAAGGCTTTTTCTTTATTTAATTCCTGATACTTTGCTGTTGTTGTTGCTTACAAATACAGTATGTTTTCACTTACATGTGGAATCTAAAAAAACAAAACAAATGAACGAATGTAGCAAAACAGAAACAGATTCACAGACACAGAGAACAAAATGGTGGCTGCCAGAAGTGAGGGGCACAGGGGAAGGGGCAAAATGGGTGAAGGGGAACTATCAGTCTTAAATTAAATAAGTCACAGGGCTATATACAGCACAGGGAATATAATCAACAGTTTTATAATAACTTTGTATGATGTGTAATCTATAAAAATATGGAATCATTATGTTATATACCTGAAATTAATATAATATTATGTCAATTATACTTCCATTTTTAAAATAACAGTTAAAAATAATAATTCCTGGTATTTTGAATCATCTATTAAAATTTCCTCACTCTTGTACAAATGTAACCACCAAAATTCATGTTAAGTAAATCATGTCACAGTTCCAAGTCAAGTTACACAAAAATGATCTTGGACTGCTAATGCTTTATAACTTGAGTGTTTTATATAATGTTTCATGGTTAAGTCATTTCAAGATCATTTGGAAAAAATTTATCTGGAGCTTATTTACAATGGGGACAATTACTAATACTTAGGGATATCACTGAAGAAGACAGGCCCCCTCCCCTCAAACAGCTCACAACGTTGTTAAAACAGATGTGTTATCAAGTGATTTCAATGCAATGTCATAAATGCTACAGTCAAGGTGGATCTAAAAAGCTGTAATGGCAAATGGGAGTCAACAGTGGACTGGAGTGTTAAATAATATCAGGAGATCTAATGCCTTTGGTTTGGATTCAAAAAACCAAATAGTTTTATTCATTATTTCCAGTATGAAAGTGTGAGATTATAAATTACGTGATTACAAGTGTCAATTATACAACACTTAAGAAAATAACTTTCTGAGTAATGATCATCTGAAGTTAGATGTTAGATGATTCAAAGTGGGTACACTGACCAAAGGAATATTACAACAATCAGTAATGATAGCAAAGAAAAAATTTTAACTAATGGGCATCTTTCTTCAAGTACACTATAACATACTTATTCCATGCATGCAAAAATATGATCTAAGTTCACATCCAGTGATAGCAGTGGTCATATATTTTTGTTACAGGGTTCCCACATCTCTAAGATTCAGGAAAGAGTTAAGCAGCAGAAAGATAGTAGGTGATGGCAAACCAGCAATTCTTGCTCAAATCAAGCAGTCCCAAGTTGTAGTGGCTCTAGCCTCAGTGTAGCAATCTGCTTGGAAGTTAGGGGGCTGACTGGTCTTGAAGCTGCATTTGCATGGCACTTTCCATTAAAAAAATCCTGCAAGTATGCTATCTCTCCATATCAAAGAACTGGGGAAGGCTACACTGAAGGTCATGGGGGGACTAAAGCCACCTGCCCAAGTGAACATGTTGTGCCCCCTCTGGCCCCCCAAAATGCCCTGATAACTCAGCACAGGACGCTTGCTTCAATGTGATGAGTGGCCAAATCATACTGACAATTCTGAGCACTTAAGCTTCTACATATCAGAAACACAAGGGACCAAACACTCAGTGTCACAAGAGAACACACTAAATCCTCTTGGAACCAATTTAATGATTTTCATGGAAAATATGTCTCCATAGTGAACATGTACTGCTATTTAGTGAATAACATATTCATAATTATGATTCCTGCAAATTGGGCAAAATAGTACCAAGAGAGTTGCAAATACAGAATGTTGTCAACCCACACACTAGGTTAGGCATTTAATTCAGTATCTATTGATGCACCTGTATTGCAGAGAAAGGAAAAAAAGATTTTTGATGGTATTACTTTTCTGAGTGCTGCAGGCTGCGAGCTTAATGGTTTGGAGCCTTTCAACACAGTTCTTGGTCTAGCCCTAACCTTCCACATATTTTACATATAAGGACTAGAAAGGAACAAACTTTTATTAAGGATCTCCTACAAATGGGGCATTTCACTCATTATTCCCTTAAATATTTGAGGCAATGTCATTCCTCATTAACAGAGGAGAAAACTGGGGCTTAGAAAGTATCTAGAACTTGAAAAGCGTCATATAGCTAGTAAATGTTACAGATAAAATATTTGAATGACTCCAAGTATCTTGATATTCCAGTGTTTCCTTCCCTTCACCATCAATAAGAAGTCTACTAATGCAGGACCCAAAGAGAGATATTCAAGTAGAAAGAGCAGTAAAATGCACTATTTATATTATACCCAAAATGCAGTATTTATATTATGCCCATGTTTTAGGGTTACTTTTTAATCAAACCAGTGTTCCCACCAGCTTGGACAGAGGAATAGAAATCATTATTCATTTTACATAGTCTTTACAGAGGATGTGAGATTTCCTAATATTCTTTAAAATGTCTTGTGATAGAAAGCTAAAATTAGTAACAGAGACAGAACACTCTAATTAAAATATTTCCTTTGAACTTCGTGTTTTCTGCATATTTTATAAGGTCAAAGCCACTTATTATTTTAAACTCATAAAAAATTATGTCATGACCATCACTGTACATTCTAGATCCCCATTACTTAAGATTCAATAAATTAATGAGCAGATATATTACATCAAATGTAACCTGTTTTGATAAAGTACCTAGACTTTCTACTAATTTAGACATATTTATAAATTAAAAACTAGGTCACTAAATGGTTCTAGGAACTAGGTAAAAACACAGGTAAAACACAATAAAAGCTCAGTTATCATTCATGAAGCAGTAGATAGTAGCTCTCACTTTTCCACAGCAGACAGCAGAACTGTTATTATCTGTCTGAATGCTCAGACCCATGCCATATTTCTGTTCATACATTTAGCTACAGAATCTAACAATTTAAGTCATCAAAAATTACATGCTAAGGAAAGATGGTCCACCAAAACATCAGGCAGATTTTAGCATTAGGAAGCTATCCAAGGAGTTGCCTTAGTTATTTTAGCAATCTAATAATGCCCTAATGTGTCTACTAAAGTGAATATATTACTAAAAAAAAACAGAGATATATAACATTACACCAAAAATGACTATAACAACATAAGTTAAAACCGGAAGATTACATTTTTTGACCAGAAGATAATGGTTCAGTGTTTGGGGAAAGTTGTTTGGCAATATGTATCAAGAGCTTTTTAATAAGGTAAATAGCTAATGGGAAGCAGCCGCATAGCACAGGGAGATCAGCTCGGTGCTTTGTGACCGCCTGGAGGGGTGGGATAGGGAGGGTGGGAGGGAGGGAGACGCAAGAGGGAAGAGATATGGGAACATATGTATATGTATAACTGATTCACTTTGTTATAAAGCAGAAACTAACACAACATTGTAAAGCAATTATACCCCAATAAAGATGTTAAAAAAAAAAAAGAGCTTTTTAAATGTTTTTATTCTTTGGTCCAATAATTTCACTTCTAGAAATCTATTCTAAGGAAATAATCAGAGATATGACCAAAGATTTATGAAGAAGGATGTGCATTACTACTGATAGAAATAAAACTATGGAAGAATATAAATGCTTGAAAATTAATAATGTTTGAAAATGATACCACAATATGAGCCATTACAAATACATAAAAAATCAAGTTTTCCAGAATGTTTATTACATATAACAGTAAAGGAAAAATCAATATTCAAAACTGTATATATAACATGAACTTAACTTTTATTTGTGTTTTTTTTGTTTGGGTTTGGTTTGGTTTGAGTGTTTTTGGCCACATGTTGCAGCACGCAGGATCTTAGTTTCCTGACCAGGGATAGAAACTGTGCCCCTTGCAATGGAAGTGTGGATGGAGTCTTAACCACTGGACAACCAGGGAAGTCCAACATGAACTTAACTTTAAAAAAAAGAGAGAGTAGAAGGCAAGGTATTGGATCAAGACGTGAATAGGGTGATGAAATTATGGATGACTTTATTTTCCTCCTTAATATGTTTCCAAATTTGGCACAATGATTACTTGTAAACTAAAAAATTATTTAAGAGGGCACATTTACATCAGCCTCATCTTAGCTTCTTATATCATTTCAATTGGAACCAACAAAATAAAACGGTCTACTATACAAAAGAAGTCTCTTCTATGAATGTGAAACATGCAAAATGGAACAGGTTGATCCAAAGAGCGCTTGACATAAGTGTATCTCTTTAGACTGAATACTAATGCTGATAGCACTAATGGAATGAAACCAGAATGGCATGAATAATACATTACTTGCACCAATCAATGCTACAAGATGATGGAAAATAAATACTCAGAGTAAAAACAGAGGAAGAAATTTCAAATGCAAGTACAGTATAGCATTCTATCTAATAACTCTGCTGGATTAGGTTATGGGAGAATTGATGCAACTCTGCTGAAGGAATGCAAAATCGATTAACAACTGTTGCTATCTCACTGCCAAATTGTGTTGTACCAATGATGTATCAGAGGAAAGACATTACACAGATGACTGTCACTGAATGTAAATTATTGATTAATATACAATGTGTTTTCATGTAACTATCAGTACCCATCAATAAAAGACTTGTCTTGATGCTAGGAAATGCAAATTTTTAATTGCTTATCTCTGTATTTGTATAAAACTATATGCTATGTGTTAAAACAAAGAACAGAAATAAAACAGATATAAAGGAGTTAATTGTAGCACACATTATCCATATTCCTAAGTCAAGGGTCTTCTAATCTGTAGCACTGGAGGAAATGATTCACAGCTTTCAGTCTCCTTGGTAAAGTGGCTAGGTGATTAATGAAACATGCCTCAAGGAATACATAAGCCCTCTCTTTTTCATGTGTATGTCAGTTCTTTTTCAACTGAGGGTCTGAATTATAGAATGGATCAGTGCCTTAAGAGAGAGTGAAGGACACAGGATCCTAGCAGGTAAATAGCTCCTCAACTCTGAAATCCTACAGGGGAAACTCATAGAGCATAATATTCCACATGTGATACAAATGGGGGGAAATCTCTTGGAAAAAAAGGAAAAGCATGTTTATCATAAAAATTTGTTTAGACATTAAAATAACTCTCCTATAGACCTAATTTTTAAAAATTATATAGTTTTTACTTCAAGTCATCCTTTATTTTGAATAATAAAATATACAAATATGATTTTCCGAGAGCATTTTTCTGCTAAAACAAGAAAGAAAAGAAACAAAGCTACCTTAGTTTAATACTTTAGCATAATGGCCAAAAAGAACACCTTGAATCCGATGGTATCAGCTAGTTTTTCATGGAACCCTCTAGGTTTATCATGAAAGAAACATAACATTTATAAAATCACATCATAATGGAATTATACTGCAAAATAAAGATTTTTGAGAAGAATTTAAGAAAAAAGTCCTGGTACAAGTGTTGGACAAACTGGAATGAGTTTCTTGGGAATATTATAACATACTTTTTCTTTGGTTATCTTTACAATAACAAATATAATATAGGGGGCTTTCTGGTTGACATGGTAGCTAGCACACAGTACTTGATTTGCTCTTTTCTCCTATTTCAACATTAATCCTCTTGAAAGCACACCAAAAAAGGCCCAGTTACAAAGCGTTGCCAAGTAAAAATATTTGTCAACTATCCACCAGCATCAGGAGTAATTTCTACTAACCATGTGACTCTGGCTCTGAACAGGAAAGTCAGGTTAAGCAGAGAGAGTTGTCCCTTCAAAAAATATTTCCACCAAAATCCAGATCTATCCCTTGCCTGTGTAGGTTTACCTATGCAAAATTCTAAAGAACACATGGTCTGATCAGCTTATAAAACAACTAAATATTAGGAAAACTGTATGTTTTTAAATCTTGCTATTTGGGAAGTAAAATCACTCTCCTAAAAAGCTACTGGACAACTACTGTGTCAAAGGGAAATAAAAATTTAAATTATAGATTATTTGTAAAAATATAAAAATAATAATGGTAAGTACCCATTGGTCAACAATCTACCATCCAGGTACTATATGCTATGAACTCTACAGACAAAATTTAATTACTTTTTTAGTAAATCTGAAAGCTAAGTATTAACAGTCCCATTTCATAGTAGCATAAAGTGAGACTCAAGCTCATGAAATAAGTGACAAGATCCTAATAAAGGTCCAGCTGCCTCCTAGGCCTATGGTATTTTCACCAAGCCATACTGCTTCATCACTACACTTAAATGTGTATGTTGGCAAAACTGTGCTCAAAGACAATTTCATAGCCTTACATGCTTTCAGTGTTCTAAAAGAATTAAAATAAATGATGCAAGCATTCAAGTAAGAAGTTTGAAAAAGGAACAAAGCAAACCACAGTAGGCAGGAAAAGGGGGATTAGGAGATTCAAACATAATGAATTAGAGTAAGTTTGATAAATAAATAATAGAAACAGTTCTGGTTGAATTTTTTTAAATCTCAAGGCAAAACTCAAAAAAGTGGGGAAGTGACGGCAACACAAAATTCAGAAAGAAAAGGAGATATAATAACAAATAAGGGTAGAAATACACACATACTGATGGATTCCAAAATGTGCTTCTAAAGTTCTACAGAAAGTTAATAGATGCTCCACAAAAACAAAAAACAAAAAACAAAAAAAACAGACATTTGGTGTCTAAATGTGGGAAATGCTAGGCTAAAGAAAGTGAACAAGTTATTTGTTCACACGCATTTCTCTTAGTCTAACATGCTAAAGTGTATGGTTAATCTCCAAAAGATAGATTATTTGATAGTGGGATCATTTCACAGAATATACCCTTTCAAAAATACTTCAGTATAGAAAAAAAAATGCACAAAATGTATATACAAAGCTATCCTAACCCTGACATCAAAAAAATCTAACAAGTAGTGTCATAGAGAAAAATCAATTGAAAACCACTGTAATCTCCTGTAGAGGCTAATTAAACAACTATGTATAAGTCACAACAAGAAAACTACCATAGTTATTATAGATCTGTATATTAAATACTATTCTCTCTTTATTTTAACTCCCACTGAAAATGATGTCAAGGAAAGCAAAGTTTAAGTATTTTATCCTTTGTCAGTTGACATTGGGAGGACAAGATAGAGTTGCAATTTTCCATCCTCAGCTGCGTTTCGTTTAGATTAGGAACGTGGACCCTATAAAGCCAAGTCAATCATGTTCCTCAGTTTGAGGGGGTGGAAAGGAGAGAGAAAAGTAATTCTCTCCTGTTTTGCTTTAAAAATGTCGTAAATATTCACTCTACTTTGGGCCATACTAAATTCTGGTACCCATAAAACTCTGAGGTGTGAGAAAAGGATGTGCAGTAATCCATTTTATTTATATTGGAACTGTCAGTAAGGGTGGATCTACCTTCGCAATAAAACACTTTTAAAGGAACACTGAAATACTTAAAACTATTTGAATTCAACATATTGACTCAATGGGAGATAATACCCTAGAACCACAACTCAAAAATCAGTAGTGCAAATATGCTCAGTCTATCCTAGAACTTACTTGTTTTATTTGCACATCACTGAGTGACCACACATCTGCTTTTCCATGACAGTCTGGGCTTATTCCTTTTGTCCTGGTGCAATTATTAATATTACCCCTCTTCCTCTCCAAAATGTCTAGTTTGGATTTTAACTACATAGTCATCTTAAGCTCAAGCCACATAGTACTGTTATGTTCATAAAACCTTAAATCAAGGCTTGAGGGAATGACCTGACATTGAAGTCATAGATGCATACCTGCATTCAGATCATAGCTCTGCTAATTACATGACCTGGGATCACTTCCTCTCTGGTCCTTTGTTTCCTTATGCATAAAATAGGATAATAGTAACTATTTCAGGGTCATTATGAGAATGAGATAAGAAAATACCTTGTACTATATACTATTATATAGTATCATATACTATTAGCATAGTAGCTGGCGTAGGAAGTGTTCTATAAATGCTAGCTATGACTATTGCAACCACATCCTCAGAGCCCCAAGTTGCTTCTTGCATATAATAATACCAAAATCCTAAGTAGCATGGAAGATTACACTTAAAAACCCATGTAATGTGCCTAGGAGAGTGCCAAGTATACAATACATGGTCAATAAATGTGTATTTCTTTCATTTTCCTAAATCTAAAAGAGCTGTTACCAATGATCCACCACCACTTTATGTTTCATTATATAAACAGAAATCCTACAGCTGGAAAAATAAAGCATAAAAAAGGAAAGCAATAGGAACTGAGATTAATTGTCTCAGAGGAGCAAAATTGCAAGGAGATTCAATATTCCAGAATGTTTGGAAGGTTCTTGCACCTTGGCGACATACATTGTTGAATCTTTTTTTTTTTCCTTTCCATTCATCATAGCTTTTCCCCCAGCTACTCCACCCCATCCCACCCTAGTTTACACAGCAAGAATTAGACTCATTTACCTCCAAGGACATATTTCAGCATTTCCTAACTGTCAAGAAGTGTGTAGGGTCTAAGATTTTACCCTACTTGCAAGTTAACAAGTTAATCTGTCATAGTTTCATGGATGCTTGCAGAAGATTCAAAAGACAATTTTATTACTTATAGCAAACTTAATACCCAGAATTCAGGGAATTCTCTGGTAGCACAGTGGTTAAGAATCCGCCCGCAGGGGACATGGGTTCGAGCCCTGGTCCAGGAAGATCCCACATGCAGCAGAGCAACTAAGCCCATGTGGCACAACTACTGAGTCTGCACTCTAGAGCCTGTGAGCCACAACTACTGAGCCCACGTGCCACAACTACTGCACCCAGAGCTCGTGTTCCGCAGCAAGAGAAGCCACCACAATGAGAAGCCCGTGCACCACAACAAAGAGTAGCCCCTGCTCGCTGCAACTAGAGAAAGCCCGCGCGCGGCCAAAAAAACAAAAAACTCAGAATTCAGCATTTGTGCCAGTTTCCTGAGCCCAAATTCCCACAAGTGATATAAAAAGAACCAAGGTGACATCTACACAGGCAGTGGGTTGGGTTACAGAAGAAGAATCCAGAGCTTAGGGAACCCAAATATTTTATAATGGTCAGTAAGTATACCTGGAAGGAGTGACTATCTTTGTTATACTAGACAAGAAACAACCTATGCTTCACTCTGGAGGGAGATACTACCTCTATCATCCAAGGCTATTCCCTGTAAAAATAGTCTTAAAGAGATAGTTCAGAGCAAAGGCAGCCAGTGCCTTAGCTCGCAAGATGTGCAGAAACACGATACACCACACAGAACTGTCTCCCAACACCAGCCAGGCACTCGTGGAACATATACTCCCTTCTCCCACACACAGTGTTCTGTGCTTACATAAATTAGGAAAATATTAAACAGTTTTTTTTAAGTTTCTTTAGAGCAGAACTTCTCAGAGCCTTTAATAACCCAACGTGGCTTAGTGAACCCCTAACAGGAGGATATAGAATGCAGTGTTTTAAAACCCACTTTTCACAAAACACCTATTAATATCTCCCGAAGGAATATTCCTTGGAGCACAGTTTGGGAAATCTGGGGAGAGTTTATACCATGTGCCCAATATCATCATTCTCCCTTATACAAGTTTAGCTAATATTTTCCCTTTTATTTCCTAAAATCCCAAATCCACAGGGAAGTGTTTACATCAAGAAATGCCTTTTAAGAATTAGATTATTGGAAGCAAAAAATTTCAGAGTCCTTCTGTGCAAAAGAACCCTTAAAAATAATTGAGATAATGTAGGTAAAGTACTTAACACTCGCTGGCACACAGTAAGTGCTCAAAAAATAGCTATTATAAGTATTAGTCATTTTTATCATGGTGCATTTACAGAACCCTCTTTGTTATAACACACTGAATTCCTATTATAAATAAGCTGGTGTAGCTGTAGTAACATCGGGTCATGACTAGTGATTTTTCCCTTCTAATTCTACTACCGAACATTTTCCTACATGCAAAGTTTCCATTCTCCTCATGCCAATATTTTACTCCACAGACTGGACCTTATAAACCTCTAGGTTTATTTTAGTCTAAATTTGATAAATGTTACCCAAAACCAGGCTTCCTTTTTGTTTTCTTTTAAGGTAAGAAAATAGATCCTCGTTTGTTTAGAAGAACTAATTCAAAGTTTCTGTTTGTGCTTTCTTCAGTTTTTTCTCTCTTAACAGGGCTGCCACCGAAAGGTCAAGCAGGATCTTATGAGCAAGTGGCAAAAGACACTGGTTTAGTTTATGAAGCTCAGCGCCAAAATAAAATACCGCGAGGCCTGCTTGGTTTTTTAAAGCACAGGCAATGTCAAAATTAGCTTGAGTAGGTCCCGAAAGATGTTTCTTGATTCCCTGCTACTTCTAGTTCCTCTCATGACAGTGCTTTTTTTTCTTCCTGAGCCTTTTGAGGAGGGGAGACCTGACATCCATTTCTCCAAGACATCTATCACCTGACCAAACTGCCTCTCAAACGTGTGCCTGTGTGAATTATCATCATGCTTTGAATTAATTAACGATAAACCACTAGATAAAGTGAGGTCTAGGAAGAATGACTTAACAGCTGGATCTATAACCGGTCTCTAAGTTTAGACAGGGGGTAGGAAAAGGAGGAGAACTTCTCCAATTATTCCAAAATAGTGGATAACAAAATGACATGGAAATCAAAATAATCCAGGGCTCTTCTGTGTGTTTACAGTATGTTAGAATGTCCTTACATAAGTGCTTTTCCTCCTCATTGCTCAAGTTCTTGTCTATAAACTAGACATAGTTTTCATAGTTTAGAGGAGAGATTAATGAACACATAATATATTAATTTTATACTAAATAAATGTGTACCAAATAAATCATAAACAATTTAAAATTTTTTTACCATAACATGATGGTGAATATCCACTTGTACATCTGTTACTCTCAGAGTGATCAAATCTCCAAATCAAGTCATAAAAAGGAACTCCAATTACTCTGGCATTCATGATCTTTCTTGAAAAGCTGCTAAGCAGGAAAGTACATTTCCATTTCCAAAATTCAAAAAACAAATGTTATACTGAGGTAACCATAAGTGTAAAGAAGAAACCCCCAAATAAGAAATTTCATTAAAATATAGTCTACATACTAAAATTTTTTACAAAATTGTATTAAAACCTCTGCTTAAAACCTTCTTACAGGTACCATTTGTAGATATTTTTAAATACTTGTTTCCAATAATTCAAACTTTTTAAAAAGTCAGTTCTGAAGAATTCTCTTACTAGTGTAGTGCTCACAAGTTACAAGAGAGAAAGTTGCCAGGCATTTTCCTGGACTTTGCATCAGAATCACCAGGAAAACTTTTTTTTAAAAAAAGCCTTCTTCCTTGAAATTCAGTGAATCTACGGTGGGGAATCTGTATTTTTAAATGCTCCCCTTTAGATTCAACCTAAGGCAAATTTTAGAACTACTAAAGGATAAAGGTTGTACATTTCAAGCAGCATCTGGCTGGCAGCAGAAAACTGTGCTTTGGAAAAGGGGTGGTTCTCTCTTTTATAAGAATAGAGAGCAGTCTTCTCTCTATTCTTTTGAAATGATAAGCCAAGAAGTTTTCTTCTGCTCTTCCATAAATCACCTTGCTATAACCACTTGTTCTTCAAGCACATAATCAAAAAGATAGAATTTTAAAATAAAAATAATACATATACATGGTGTATGTGTGTATTTCTCTAGCTACAAGGTGATGAGAAAAACATCGGGAAAGTCAAGTCAGAGAAAGATGGTGCAGTTGGAGGCTGAAGCAAAAAATGTCACTCAGTAGCTAAGAAGTCAAAGAATGCATTAATTCTGTTTTGTAAATTTTACTTAACTTTCTTTTTATTTTATTTGCTTTAGTTCAAAAAGGAATAAAAGCAGTCCTTTTAACTTTCCCACCAGAGAAAATACTTTATTGTTCAGACAGGCAATAGTTTTAACCAAGCTGTGGCTGCCCCCTGGTGGCTGCTTACCTCCATCACAAGATTTTTTAGGGAGGCTTACGTCTTTTTTTTTTTGGAATATAGTTGATTTACAATGTTGTATTAGTTTTGGGTGTACAGCAAAGTGAATCTGTTATACATATACATATATCCACTCTTTTTTAGATTCTTTTCCCATAGAGGCCATTACAGAGTACTGGGGAGAGTTCCCTGTGCTATACAGTAGGTCCTTCTTAGTTATCTATTTTATATACAGTAGTATGTACATGTCAATACCAATCTACCAATTTATCCCTCCCCTTCCCTTACTCCCTGGTAACCATAAGTTTGTTTTCTACATCTGTAACTCTAGTTGTTTTGTAGATAAGTTCATTTGTACCCTTTTTTTAGATTCCACATATGAACGATATTATATGATATTTGTCTTTCTCTCTCTGAATTACTTCACTCGGTATGAGAATCTCTAGGTCCATCCATGTTGCTGCAAATGGCATTATTTCATTCTTTTTATGGCTAAGTAATATTCCATTGTATATATGTACCACATCTTCTTTATCCATTCCTCTGTTGATGGACATTTAGGTTGCTTCCATGTCCTGGCTATTGTAAATAGTGCCGCAATGAACATTGGGCTGCATGTATCTTTTCGAATTATGGTTTTCTCCAGATATATGCCCAGGAGTTGGATTGCTGGATCCTATAGTAGCTCTATTTTTAGTTTTTTAAGGAACCTCCATACTGTTCTCCATAGTGGCTTTACATTTATGGAGGCTTACATCTTGAAAGACAACTTCAAGTTTCATCATTAAAGTAAGGGCAGAAACTACAGTTGGTTTTTAAATGTCCTAATACACTCATTCTTGTAAAGTGAATATCTCCAGCCCTTAAATTTATTTCCTGGGGCATCTACAATTTTTTGAAGTTTACCGACTTTGAACTCTGTTGCTAAAACAATGCAAGATATTTTTATGTTTTTTTTTTGTTTGTTTTCTATGATTGTATATTCTTTACATACCATAAAGAAGACTCCCTTAATCTTAACTCCTGCTAACTACCAGAGGCAGGGTGTGCCCACCCATGGGCCCTGACTCTGCATGCCTCCCCCACTGTGTCCCTGCAGGCCCAGGGCTGCCCCCAGTAGGAGAGGCAGCTGTTCTCTGCTACGGAATCTGGTCCACACCTGTGCTTTGGCAGCCAGTCTTATCCCACAGCCAGGCCTGCTAAGTCCTCAGCCTCTCAGCAAGTCGCTTCCGTAATCTCTCTAACCTGGCTATAGTTTCCTACATAGCTAATCTCCTTGCTTCTGAATCAACAAGTGTCCAGATCCCAGGCACTCATCATGACCACTGCCCCAGGCTGTTGGGGAAGTGGCACTCATTTCTGATGGGAGGGTCCTTGACCTGGGTCACTTCAAGTTCTTCCCCAGTGAGGATTCCTTCAGGAATATTCATATGCCAGACATAGTTCAAATGGATGTGCTCATATGCCAACTAAATAGTATTTATTAATTACATTTTTTTAAAACTTGATAGCTCTTTCTCTTTGTGGTGCACAGGTTCTGGACGCGCAGGCTCAGCGGCCATGGCTCACGGGCCCAGCCGCTCCGTGGCATATGGGATCTTCCCAGACCGGGGCACGGACCCGCGTCCCCTGCAACGGCAGGCGGACTCTCAACCACTGCGCCACCAGGGAAGCCCCCAAGTATAATCTTTTATGCTTCTTTTTTTAATTATCATATTGTGAACATAATTGTGACCACAATTATCATATTGAAAATATAATAACATCATTATTATTGTTGTTAAGTAGGACAATCAAAATTAATAGAATTTTGGCAGACAGAAAGCAAGAAAAGTAGGCATCTATTTTCCTACTTAACTAACACTTTAAAAATTACCAAATTTAAGGTATTATCACTATGTAATCACATTCTTGTAAAAAATATCACTCTGTCTAAGAATGGGATAGAAGTTAGAAAGAGAAGTTTCTTAAAGTAAATTACCAACAGAAAGAAAAATCGGCTAGTCTGCAATAGTAAATATTTATTCCTTGTGGTACACATCAAATATACAGTGGTCTGCATCAGAATAATATTTATTCACAAAGTGAAATGAATTACTTACATGTTGCTGTGAAGCAGTATGCCACATTTTTTCAAAAGGCAGAAACATACCATACAAATGTTATTGAAACTAGCTGCAAGAGTTAACTATTTTTTAAAAGGTCTAGTAGCTAAACTACATATATTATTAACATGGAACATATGAATGATTTATTTTTACATGGAAAAAAGAACTTTCCAAACAGCATGTACCTTATGACCCCATTTTAAAATATTTCTATTTTCTATTTATGTTTATACACAATACAACAAATCCACAAATCTGGAAAGAAAGATACTTAATTTAAAATATGATTTCTTTCCGGGCAGTGGGATTAGGGTAATTTTTATTTCCTTCTCTTTATTTATCTATATTTTCTGACAAAGAATTCTGTTACATAGTACTTGTGGCTTTTTAAAAAGTTATATTTAAAAGACAAGGAAGTAAAAATAGACCACACTAACTTTTAAGTGTTATCCTGGGCTACAACCACTTCCCTTCCTCAAGAAAGATCAGCATTGCTGAGTAGTTAGAGAAAACTTTACTTGTTTGAGGCCTGCTCATAAGGATGGGGGACAGGAACACTGGTTCAGGATCTCTATTGTTTGTTTTCATCATTTTTTGAATCTGAAATTCCTCTGTGTCTCCACATTCCAGACTGACTCAAGAAAGACAGGAGTATATTTTGCAATAATTGGCTTTTGCTGCACTCTGCTGGAACATTCTCTGATGTTCTGCACAAAATGATCAATAAAGAATGCTTCCGTCTTTGCTATATTTGGTTAAAATGTTCTCATGGAGGTTTACTCATTTTTATGGATAAATGAGTATATTCTTTATCTAATAAAAGGGATATGGTTTATAAACATACACACCAAGGATCACCATGCTCACATATTAATCAATGACTATACATGCAATAGTTAATTATGGTATGTCAGAGGTAATATTTTTAAATGTTCATTTTGTACCCCCCTCAGAGACAGATCTTTTCTCATCTCTTCTAAACAAATTCAAAGATCTACCTTTAATCTTGTAAATTCCCTGGATTTACCTAACTGGACTCACGTTTTGTAGAATCATTTGTTACATTTAAAAAAAAAAAAAAACTCTCTTACCAAATTAAGCAGTTTTGCAGTTTGTTGGGAAATAGTCAAATGACTTACACCTGCTTTGTCTAACGACCAAATCCCTCAGTCTTTACTCTTCTACCCCTCCCTTCAAAACACACCTGCAGTCAACATTCAGCATGAAGCTCTTTCGGTGAAAAGTAAATTAATTTGTGTTGGCCCAAGACTCCACAAAACAGTGTCTAGAGAGGCCTCGGTAACACAGATGCAATGGAAAAGAACTGTGGCCGGCTTGTTTCAACAGTCTTCCAAGGGCAGGGAGGAAAAACTTTCACCTTAGCCCTATCTTGAGAGCTGCAAACACAGATGTTGGCAAGAATCCCAGCATACATAAAATATTCTCAATTTTTACTAATACCTGCTAAAATTATGTTTTGGCCTCTCTGCCTGGAAAGAAAAGTCTGGAATGACCCCATCTTTTGACTTCATAATCTGTATAAATCTCCTGAAGACGGTTCACAAGGAAAGTTTCTGTGAAACATTTCTTTTGCAAAAAAAAAAAGAAAAAGGCAGCAGCCTCCACAATGTCATCTCCCTCTCTGTGGATTCCTCAGCTGCACTATCAAATTTAGAGTGGGGAAATTCAGGAGTCCATAGGCCACAGAACAAAGGTGTGGAATGGCCTCAGCATGGATTCCCTGCTCTAACCTTCCAACACTATCGTAGAAAGCCGAGTGTATACTATATACTACTGCCCCCACATGTCTGGTGCTGGACCAGCAGCAAACTCAGACCTCAAGGCCAAAATAGCCAGGGTCTCAATCTGCATAAATGACCTGGTGTCAAACAATTGTGTATGGTACAGAAAACACCACCAGCCTGGCAAAGGAAAAGGAGCCCATGCTGACTAAGCACTTAGAAGAGCCAGGCCCTGAACCAGCCCTTCGAATCCATTACCTCATGAAGTTCACTCAATGCCCTTGAAATGGAAAATTATCCCCATTTTACAGAAGAGGAAACTGAGGCTCAGAGAGCTTCAACAATCCGCCCATGGTCACATAGGTGGTTAACCATGAAGTCAGGGTTGAAACCCAGATCTGTCTCTGACCCCAAAAATCTATGTCAAGCCCACCAAACTGCCCAGAGACCCCAGGTCTTTTCCCATCTCAACCATTTATATTAGCTGGAGGACTTTGGACAAGTCATTGAATCTTTGGGGCTTCTTTTTATTCTTTTGTGACATGAGGTGACTGAACCTAACTTCTAAGACTCTATTACACTCCAAAAATCCATATTCTCCAGACTTGCTCATATCTTTCTTTGCTACTCCCACCACCGCCACCACCACCTTTTTTTTCTTGATGTGACATAAGGATGTAAATTCTCTAGGCTAAAAAATTCCAAGGTAATCCTAAGGGCTTCATATGTCAGACACTCTCTACTACTGAGTAGAGTTTGCAATTGTCAGTAATGTTCTCTCTGAACCTGGTCGTGTTTAATGGTGTATACTGGTTATCAAATAAAAGTAAGCCAAATAAAGCACCAAGAACTATTAAAATATGGTCTCAGAAAATTTCAATCCCTAAAATTATTTATTTATTCACTACAAGATTGAAATAAAATTATCTGACATATTTGAATCAAATAACGAAAAGTTTATTTTTGCCACACCACCATTAGGATCTCGTTTCACTTGTTTTTTTTACTGTATTGTAACCTCTAAGTATATTTATATAAGGTGACAATGAATTAAAATGGAAAACTATTACATTTAAAAAGCAAATGTTTTAATATTTTAAATGGAAATAAGCTACACATTTTCATCAATTGTTTAATCAAGTGTTTGGCCTTAACCAAAGGATGGTTATTTCAAAAAGAAAGCAAGCAATGCTTTTTAAAGTCTATTTTCCTCAATAAAAAGTACATGTTATGTCCTTATTGATGTGCAATTTTAATTAAAACTCCAAGTCCACATTTTGCTTTTTAAATGATAGATATTTTCATTAACTAACAAATAGCTAACCCATTGCCACAATCCTCCTGAAATAATGTGTGTGATGAAGAATAATTAAGGTAGCAGGGGCAAAAGGTTACTTAAGACTTTACCATGGTGTGAGCTTAAATTATAGGTTTTAAACGAGATGTAAGGACAAGTGCACCTGAAAAAAAAAGTGCAATTTTAATGGAATGCAGAACAAATTAACTTTTTAACATTTAATAATACCCAATTGCATAATGGGATTTTGCTCAGTGCTACAGGGAGCAGAAAATAAAAGTAACTCTGCAAGGTATGCTTATTAACTACTTTAAGCTAAAGGCATTATTGGCCTACTAAATGCTGTGGTAAACGGACACATTGTGACATGAAAGACTCTGGAGAATGCCATCTGATTGGCACGTTTTATTTGTTGTTTCTTTTTAAAAGTGGGAGAAAGATCAAAACGCTTTAAGGAGTTTTGTTAGCAAGTTCTCAGGATTTCTTATCCACACTTCCCTAAGCTGGGAAATGCTTCTTTGCAAGGTTACCTTCTCCCCGATTAAGTCAACCAGAAAGGTGGCTACAAGATGCTTTAAACTCAGCTCTCTCCACAGGGCCAGAGCCACCACAGCATTCCAGTCCTGGACCTATAGGGAGCCTGCAGTTCAATCTGTGCCTCTTGCTTATAAAGCAATAACCACAGGGCATGAGGCCAGCTTTTGTTTTCATCCAATTAATTGAGCAAAAATGGTTGACACTGTGAAAAGACCCCCATGACATAGCTCCAGAGCTTGAGAAAAGAGAACTGGAACACACACCCAAGCTTAAGAATTACGTTGCAAAAAATCACTGTGCCGCACTTGGCCACACACTCTGTCTCCCAAGAGAGAGGGTCAGTGGCATGGTCAAATACTTATTCCTCATCATCAGGGGTGAAATTATATCCATCATCCTTCTGCTGATCACATTTGTAATCAAAAATCTGCTTAAGCATCCAGTACCAGGTACCATGTAACTCTCAAGAAGACCAAGGGCTAATCATTAATTTCCTCCAAAGATGTGAGGGGTTGTATTCATTCATTCACTCTATAAACTCTGAGGTACCTATCATATGCCAGGCAATGTGCTTGACAGAGTGAACAAGACAGATGTGGTCCCTGTCCCCACGGACCCAGAACCTGGTAGCTGCACACACTGCGACAGATAGTCTCAGTCAATCAGGCTTCACCTTTGGTAAAGAGGAAAGGGCCCAAACTCAAAAAATGAACAAGGCAGGTCAGTAGAAACACTTTTTCCGTCTCTCCCCATTATATGCTCTCTTTTTGTGTGCTTAAATCCTTTGGTGAAGTTCCTAAAGAATCTGGCTGAATGAAAGATTGGCCATTAGAAAGAGAAAATAGTACTGAGACTTCTATTTCTAAAGGCTGATGGTCAAAACTTACTCCAGTTAGCCAGAAAATCTCCTTCACATATTCAGGCATATATTAAAACATTCTTAATTCCATATCCTTAACAAACTCTGCTAAATGGTTATGGAAACCTTTGCCTTAGAGCCCAAATAAAACCTCAGAATCCTTCTCAACTCAGTATTTTAGGCAGCTACCACCAACTGTTCAGAATTGGCATAGGAGATGAAAATTATTTGCTAGTGCAGTCTTAGATTGCAATAAAAGAAAAATTTTCAACACCCAACAGAAAGTTGGACTAGATGACTAAGTCAGTTGCAGTGCCATGAATCTAAGAATATGAAATTCCAAAATTGGGACGTATCCAACTTAAATTAATTACATTCCAAAAATGTGTTTATTAGTAGGGTATTTAAACCCATAGAAGGAATTTCCCCAGTGAGACAATACTATAAATTGTGTTTATTTCACAAGCCAGTCCTCAAAAGACTCTTTTAGACCATTATGTGACAAAATGGAACTTAACCAGTATACATTTGAAATTAAAAAGTAGTAGAAAATAACAGACTTATGGGGGGTTAGTATGCTATTCTCAATAAAAGTTTAAAACACTTTTGTGGACTAGACCCAAGATCTAACAACTACCAAAACTGCTAAAATGTGGTGTCTGTTGCAGCTGTGGGAGTGCATATCTCATCTCCCTGACTATACTGGAAACAATTCAAGGACAGCAACCGTTTCTGACATATTTTGTGTCCCTCCCCAGCTCCTCTGCCAGTGTGCCTAATAAATACTAAGCAAGTGTAGATAAATGACAGCTTTTCTTAGGAGGAAACCTAGAAGCAGCAGGGAAGCAAATGTCCCTACTCTTTTCTAACCACATAAAAGGAAAAAGGGACAATGGGGCTTCAGTGTGTTTTTCTTGTTTTGGGCGGGGGGGGTTTGCTCACTATAAGGAGATAATTGGCCACCTCCTCTACTGCCTTTGAGTGACTCGGGAATGGCCATTTACACCTGTCAGATGCTTATAAGCTATGGGTTTGGAATAACACGGAAAACCCCACCAGACTGTAAACTTCATAATGGGGGGGAACCATGACTATCTTGTGAACTACTGAGGTCTTGATGACTAGCTCGGTGACTTGGCACATAGCCGGCACTCAAATGACATTTGTTGAATAAATGAATGACTATCACGTCCAGGCAATATATTTTAACAGGCCTCCTGGGCTCTGTACTAATCAGTATAGTGTTTTGAACCCTAAAGTATACATAATTTCTCAGTCTACCATTCATTTTTCTAATTTTTACAAATGTAGGTAAAAAAACAATTTCCTTTTCAAGTTTATAATATGAAAAAAAAAAGGCAGCACAAACTTGAGGATAAATGGTAACTGACTCTCTGTCTCAGTGTCAGCAGACAATACCACTGATGAGGGTTACCAAGCATGAAGAGGACAGCCAGAAAGACGCCACAGGCAAATGTAAGCCCAGCGTGCCTAGGACTTATGATTTTTCAAGAGAAACCAAAAGTCAATTTTTTTAATGTAAAATTTTCTGGCTTTTAATTTTGGCAATTAATAAATGTTTCAGTAAAAACACTGTGTGAGCCCATTCTAATGTCTGATCAAGAAAATGAGGATGATTTATTCCTATGCTGTTCCTTCCAAAAGGCAAAAGAGACAGGAAAGTGGGAGAGAGCACTTTGCTTCCTTGGGAGTATTCAAACAAAACTATAAACGCTATAAATCAGGGATACAACAAGCAGGAGGCTGAACAGGCAGCCTTGAAGGCCCTTTCTACCTTGGAAAAACTTGAATAACTAGGGCAATGTTTTCAAGCTTTTAAAAGATTGAAATCCTAAGTGAAGCCCAATACCTAAAAAAAAAAAAAAAAACTGAGGTACTCCAGAATGAAGGCTGACCTCTCACCCCTTATCTTAATAGCCCAATAGGCTCCACTGAGATCTTAGGGTCTCATTGAAACCATTTTGGAAAACAAGTGACTATGGTGATGGGCTTCTTGGGGTAAGAGGAGGGGAGACAAAGTCCAAGGCTAAATCTGAGGAAGGGCTAGACTTAGAGTCACATACTGAAGTAAAAATATGTTTTGTAAAATGTTCCATTAAAAAGTGCTGTGGAGGGGCTTCCCTGGTGGCACAGTGGTTGAGAGTCCGCCTGCCGATGCAGGGGACACGGGTTCGTGCCGCGGTCCGGGAAGATCCCACATGCCGCGGAGCGCCTGGGCCCGTGAGCCATGGCCGCTGAGCCTGCGCGTCCGGAGCCTGTGCTCCGCAACGGGAGAGGCCGCAACAGTGAGAGGCCTGCATACCGCAAAAAAAAAAAAAAGAAAAAGTGCTGTGGGTAAGAGCCAAAAGCAGAAGGAAACCTCAGTAGTAATACAAACTGAGAACCATAGTAATTCCCATATTCCTAGAGTTCAGAAAGCATGTGTGAAAGAAGACACCACTATGGAGCCCAGAGACAAACTAGATAAAACCACTTAGAATTGGATGGGAGTTCAATTAATCTTTACTTTAATCTCCACATCCAACAATTAGACATGAAAGAAGAACAGCTCATCCCAAATGTCGACAGAGATTAGGACCAAGACCTCATAACACTACAGACACAAACTAAAATTAAAAGACACCATTTTCATCTATAAAACTGGCAAAGATTTTTTTGTTTTTTTTTTTCATGATAATTCTCAATGTTGACAAAGATGCCGAGAAGTAGATTTTCTCATGTGCTGCTGGAGGGAGAGTAAACTGATACAGCATTTCTGAAGGAAAACATGTATTAGAAGCCTTTACAAATATACATGGACCTTAGCCCAGCAATTCCACAAGTAGAAATTTATCCTGAGGAAATGGCCAGGAATATACCAAGTTTTACCCCCAAAGATGTTTACTGCAGCATTATTTATAGAAACAAGATCATCAAAGCAAACAAATTATCCAACACTAGAAAACTGATTAAATTTTGACACAGCCACACTATGTAGCTTAAAAAAGATGTTATAATAATATTTATAATGACATGAAAAATAATCCTGAAATGAAACTGAGGGAAAAAATAGGACTACAAACATATCTTTTATATAATGACCCCAATTTTTAAAATAATACACACATGTATACACATAGAGAAAGAGAAAGAAGAATACTCACAGGGAATTATGGGTGTTTTTCATTTTCGTGTTTTGCATTTGTTTGAATTTTACAAATTTTCTACCATGATAGTATTTAATGTAATTCTTAAAATTTTTTTAAGTACATAAACCAAAAGTATTTTTGATTGTTTTGAAAAATAATTTTGTAAAAATTTTCTTTGTGGGTATAATTTAAACTCATTTCACTATATAATCCACTCAGAAGTCAATCACCACTTACCACCCTTTTGGGTCATTTCCCCGTTTTTCTCCTGTGTATTTGTAGACCTGAAGCAGTCAGAGAAATTGTTACTAATTGATCTAAATACCCAAATAAAACAAGACCGCAGAGGTACTCCAGGGCTGCCTCCTTCTCAGTCCACTCTAGGAAGCTGGGTTTTTGTTTGGCTTGGTTTTTGAATTCACCATTAGCAAGGGGTCAATGACCAGCCCCTATCTTTAGCTATTCATGCTAGTATTCCATGTTTGTTTCCATATACAACTCTTTGCTTTCTCCACTGGGCTGGGTGATGTTCTAAGACAGGACCATGTAGACACATCCTTTGGCAATTCCCTGTAAGGCAGTCTGCAAACAGTGATGCCGATGTACAGTGAAGACATCGTCAGGGAATAATTAAAGAATCACCCTTGCACTTTCTCTGCTTCTGGTGGCACTATCAAATCATAAAATTAGCAATAATCTGGTCATTTAAATTAAAGCCTTAAAAAGCTCCTATTCTTTGACCTGGTAATTACTATTGGGGAAGTCTATCTTAAGAAAAGAAACTTTTATATAGAAAACAACGATGTTCCGTACAAAAAATTAAACTCAACCTGAGTCTTAATAGGGAATGGTTAAGTAAATCATCACTCATGGTTCCAATAGAGTCTCCACCTTGACAAAGCTGAAAGTTATAATGGCTGAGAGTAGAAACGAGCCTATAAGTTTTCTCAGGCACCAAGAGTTGTAGGAACACCTGGTTTTTCACTCTTACCATCGAAAAATATTTTATCTGGACCACTACTTGATGGGAGGCTAGAGGAACTATCATTTAACTTATCACCTAGTGTTGACTATAAGGAGTTCAGAAAAACTAATTCATAACAAAAAATGAACTGACTCTTTTTCTAGGTCCCAGGTTTCCAATTATTACTTAACATTCCCCATTAAATGATATCAAAATTGCAGTCACCAGCTTTGAAATTTTTATGGAAAAATTTTTTTATTTCAAGAATAAAAGCCAAACTCAAGGAGAGAGCTATCAAACGAGAAACCAAAATTTGGAAAGATGAAGTACCTCATCTTAACCTATGATACAAGCTCATGAAAAATACGTTTAAAAAAGAACTGTAAACCTAACTGGGATGTAAAAAATAATTTACCTCAAATAATATACAGCATAAACCTTTCCAACACTTGCAACTTAACACCAGAAAGATGATGGAGAATGTTCTTGTTTCCAGATGACAACTGCTTTTTAAGCACAAAGGGAACATAAACATTCCACAGTGACAAAACAGAGTCCTGAAACAGTCAGTGGTTAAAACACAATCACAGGGCTCTTTGGTGGGGCTAACGGTGGACTCTGGGAGGGCTCACACCAAGGAGTACTACCCAGAACTTCTGCTGCCAGTGTCCTTGTCCCTGTGGTGAGCCACAGCCACCCCTTACCACTGCAGGAGACCCTCCAACACTAGCAGTCTTTCTTCCTCTTTGTGGTGGCCTCCAACCCCAGGACTGTACTGCAGAGCTTGCCACTGTGGGTGCATGCCGCTGAAACCGATGATGCTCTAAACTATGTTTTGTGGGATGCATACCAGACATAATGGAGTACATCAAGAACAAACATGGGCATTGGTGCCAGCTTCCTCAGTAAAGAGATGGAGGCAAAGAAAGCTTCTTGTAGGAAGCAGAAGAAAATCTTGCAGAGTTGTAAGGGACAAAGTAGTCATAATTTGCTGAAGAGAAACAAGGAGGGCATTCTAAGAAGAAGATCCAAAAGACCCAGCATTTTAATCAGATATTGACACAAATTTTTTAAAGAAGAAAAGCAACACCATTTCCATAGTTGGTATTCCGTTGTTTGCCGTGTGGCTGACATGGTCTTGGTGCTCTGGTCGGGTGTCAGGCCTGAGCCTCTGAGGTGGGAGAGCCAAGTTCAGAACACTGGTCCACCAGAGGCCTCCCAACTCCACGTAATATCAAATGGTGAAAGCTCTCCCAGAGATCTCCAGCTTAATGCTAAGACCCAGCTCCACTCAACACCCAGCAAGCTACAGTGCTGGACATCCTATGCCAAACAACTAGCAAGAAAGGAACACACCACCATCCATTAGCAGAGAGGCTGCCTAAAATCATAATAAAGTCACAGACACCCCAAAACACACCACCAGATGCAGTGCTGACCACCAGAAAGACAAGATCCAGACTCATCCACCAGAACACAGGCACCAGCCCCCTCCACCAAGAAGCCTACACAACACACTAAACCAACCATACACACTGGGGGCAGACACCAAAAACAACGGGAACTACAAATCTACAGCCTATGAAAAGGAGACCCCAAACACAGTAAGTTAAGCAAAATGAGAAGACAGAGAAATACACAGCAGATGAAGAAGCAAGATAAAAACCCACCAGACCAAACAAATGAAGAGGAAATAGGCAGTCTACCTGAAAAGGAATTCAGAGAAATGATAGTACAGATGATCCAAAATCTTGGAAATACAATGGAGAAAATACAAGAAACGTTTAATAAGGACCTAAAAGAACTAAAGAGCAAACAAACAAGAATGAACAACACAATAAATGAAATTTAAAATTCTCTAGAAGGAATCAGTAGCACAATAACTGAGGCAGAAGAACACATAAGTGACCTGGAAGATAAAATAGTGGAAATAACTGCCACAGAGCAAAGAAAGGAGAATGAAAAGAATTAAGGACAGTCTTAGAGATTTCTGTGACAACATTAAATGCACCAACAATTGAACTATAGGGGTCCCAGAAGAAGAAGAGAAAAAGAAAGTGACTGGGAAAATATTTGAAGAGATTACAGTTGAAAACTTCCCTAATATGGGAAAGGAAATAGTCAATCAAGTCCAGGAAGCACAGAGAGTCCCATACAGGATAAATCCAAGGAGAAACAAGCCAAGACACATATTAATCAAACTATAAAAAATTAAATACAAAGAAAAAAATTTAAAAAGTAGCAAGGGAAAAGCAACAAATAACATATAAGGGAATCCCCATAACGGTAACAGCTTATATTTCAGCAGAAACTCTGCAAGCCAGAAGGGAGTGGCAAGACATATTTAAAGTGATGAAAGGGAAAAACCTACAATCAAGACTACTCTACCCAGCGAGGATCTCATTCAGATTCGATGAAGAAATTAAAACCTTTACAGACAAGCAAAAGCTAAGAGAATTCAGCACCACCAAACCAGCTTTACAACAAAGGCTAAGGGAACTTCTCTAGGCAGGAAACACAAGAGGAGGAAAAGACCTACAATAACAAACTGAAAATAACTAAGAAAACGGTATAGGAACATACATATCGATAATTACCTTAAATGTAAATAGATTAAATGCTCCAACCAAAAGACATAGACTGGCTGAATGGATACCAAAACGAGACCTGTATATACGCTGTGTACAAGAGACCCACTTCAGACCTAGGCCTACCTACAGACTGAAAGTGAGGGGATGGAAAAAGATATTTCATGCAGATGGAAATCAAAAGAAAGCTGGAGTAGCAATTCTCATATCACACAAAACAGACTTTAAAACAAAGACTATTACAAGAGAAAAAGAAGGACACAACATAATGATCAAGGGATCAATCCAAGAAGAAGATATAACAATTGTAAATATTTATGCACCCAACATAGGACCACCTCAAAATATAAAGCAAATGCTAACAGCCATGAAAGGGGAAATCGACAGTAACACAATCATAGTAGGGGATTTAAAACCCCACTTTCACCCATGGACAGATCATCCAAAATGAAAATAAATAAGGAAACACAAGCTTTAAATGATACACTAAACATGATGGACTTAATTGATATTTATAGAACATTCCATCCAAAAACAACAGAATACACATTCTTCGCAAGTGCTCATGGAACATTCTCCAGGATAGATCATATCTTGGGTCACAAAGCAAGCCTTGGTAAATTTAAGAAAATTAAAATCATATCAAGTATCTTTACCGACCACAATGCTATGAGACTAGATATCAATTACCGGAAAAATTCTGTAAAAAATAGAAACACATGGGGGCTAAACAATACACTACTTAATAACCAAGAGATCACTGAAGAAATCAAAGAGGAAATCAGAAAATACCTAGAAACAAATGACAATGTAAACACGATGACCCAAAACCTATGGGATGCAGCACAAGCAGTTCTAAGAGGGAAGTCTATAGCAATACAATCCTAAATTAAGAAACAAGAAACATCTCAAATAAACAACCTAACCTTACACCTAAAGCGTTTAGAGAAAGAAGAACAAAAAAACCCAAAGTTGGCAGAAAGATACAAATCATAAAGATAAGATCAGAAATAAATGAAAAGAAATGAAGGAAACGATAGCAAAGATCAATAAAACTAAAAGCTGGTTCTTTGAGAAGATAAACAAAATTGATAAACCATTAACCAGACCCATCAAGAAAAAAAGGGAGAAGACTCATATCAACAGAATTAGAAATGAAAAAGGAGAAGTAACAACTGACACTGCTGAAATACAAAGGAGCATGAGAGATAACTAAAAGCAACTCTTTGCCAATAAAATGGACAACCTGGAAGAAATGGACAAATTCTTAGAAATGCACAACCTGCCAAGACTGAAGCAGGAAGAAATAGAAAATATGAACAGACCAATCACAAGCACTGAAATTGAGACTGTGATCAAAAATCTTCCAACAAAGAAAAGCCCAAGACCAGATGGCTTCACAGGTGAATTCTATCAAACGTTTAGAGAAGAGCTAACACCTATCCTTCTCGAACTCTTCCAAAATATAGCAGAGGGAGGAACACTCCCAAACTCATTCTACAAGGCCACCATCATCCTCATACCAAAACCAGACAAAGATGTCACAAAGAAAGAGAACTACAGGCCAATATCACTGATGAACATAGATGCAAAAATCCTCAATAAAATACTAGCAAACTGAATCCAACAGCACATTAAAAGCATAATATACCATGATCAAGTGGGGTTTAGCCCAGAATGCAAGAATTCTTCAATATATGCAAATCAATCAATGTGATAAACCATATTAAGAAACTGAAGGAGAAAAACCATATGATCATCTCAAAAGATGCAGAAAAACCTTTCAACAAAATTCAATACCCATTTACAATAAAAAACCTTCCAGAAAGTAGGCAGACAGGGAACTTACCTCAACATAATAAAGGCCATATATGACAAACTCACAGCCAACATTGTTCTCAATGATGAAAAACTGAAACCATTTCCTCTAAGATCAGGAACAAGACAAGTTTTTCCACTCTCACCACTATTATTCAACATAGTTTTGGAAGTTTTAGCCACAGGAATCACAGAAGAAAAACAAATAGAAGGAATCCAAATCAGAAAAGAAGTAAAGCTGTAACTCTTTGCAGATGACACGATATCATACATAGAGAATCCTAAAGATGCCACCAGAATACCACTAGAGCTAATCAGTGAATTTGGTAAAAAATCAGGATACAAAATTATGCACAGAAATCTCTTGCATTCCTATACACTAATGATGAAAAATCTGAAAGAGAAACTAAGGAAACACTCCCATTTGCCACTGCAGGAGGAATCAGGCTCCCTGACTTCAGACTATATTACAACGCTACAGTAATCAAGACAGTATGGTACTGGCACAAAAACAGAAATATAGATCATTGGAAAAGGATAGAAAGCCCAGAGATAAACGCACGCACATATGTCACCTTATCTTTGATAAAGGAGGCAGGAACGTAGAGTGGAGAAAGGACAGCCTCTTCAATAAGTGGTGCTGGGAAAACTGGACAGGTACATGTAAAAGTATGAGGTCATAGCACTGGGAGATCAGCTCAGTGCTTTGTGACCACCTAGAGAGGTGGGATAGGGAGGGTGGGAGGGAGGGAGATGCAAGAGGGAAGAGATATGGGAACATATGTATATGTATAACTGATTCACTTTGTTATAAAGAAGAAACTAACACACCATTGTAAAGCAATTATACTCCAATAAATGTTAAAAAATAAAAAGAAAATTTAAATTAAAAAAACCCACAATCATAGCAAAGGAGGATGAATAGCATTGCCCATAGTATCAGCGACGGCTGTTCAACTCCAGTATTGGGAACAATAAATGTAGGTCTAAAATATACAAGTTATAAAGTACATATCTCATTATCTAAATTATGTCCTGGTCCCAGAAAAATTATTGGCAGAGACAGAAGGCATGCCTTCAGAAGCTCCATGAAGAAAGGCCAACTGCCCTGGGGGCAGGACCATCAAGTTCAACAAATATTGAGCACCTACTATGTGCCACACTAGGCTCTGTGTTAGGCAATGGGGCACAGTAGTGAACAATGTTAGGTCTGGCTATTAATTCTTCCCTGAAGACAAACTAAAAATAGACTGAAAATCTACTTCAGCTGAAATGTACAGTATTCATCTGCTGGAAGAAAAATTACCTGGAAGCCCGGCTATAAATTTATTCTAACAAGATGGTTCATAGAACAAAAAATATATCAGAATAATCTATTGTTGAGCTATATAGCTATTAATCACTGTTAATATAAATTAAGATAATTTTCATCATTTTCATAATATATTTTAATTTAAAAAGTATGTGCAATACATCTGCTAATATTTCACTTAAGAGGCACCATTTAATCTTTTCAAATATTAAAGTGATTGTGTTCAGTGGCAAAAGACTAGATGAAGAGGTAATATTAGTCTATCTTTATAATTATCATCAATATAAGTAAGTCATGCTCCTCACGGTTATATGATTATAAACCATATCATAAACACCTTTATACCTCTCTTCCAATCACAAAGAAACCTATACATAGTAGTTGCTCAATAGATATTTGATAGAGAAGTCCCTTAAACCGAATCTCTTAATCCCTGAATTTTAATGATCAAATAGGGTATTCTTTCTAAGAAGTTTTTAAACTACTTACAAATACTTTGACACATCACAGTAAACATCTGTATACTGAAAATGCTTTTGAGAACCAAGAATCACCACAAAATACATTTCCTAGGCTGAATCTGAAGAAGTTAAATTAAGCACACATAAATGTTTATATGAAAAGGAATAAGAAATACACCATTTTTGTGTTATTTCTTGAAATCTGAGCAAAATCTAAGTTTACATTTAAATGTATAGGAAAGAAGAATAAATTGGTTTATTTCAAGAGGATAGTTTCACTAAGTTTTAAAACTAGTTTCTACAGAAACTACAATTTCATCTGTCATTAGTGAACATAACAATAAGGTTTGTGGACAAGCAACAGTGTTGAAACCTTGTCAAGAAATATTTTAAATATTAAAAAACTATGTCAACCCTGTTCTGTTCATGACTAAACTTGATACAATCAAGAAAAATTAGTTTCGGATGTGGGATACTTCAGGGATTTGAAGTAGTTTGCTAAATAGGAAGCTAAATCCAATTACTTTTCTGAAGATTTGGCATCTTCAACTGAAAACCAATATTCCAATTAACATTAGACAAATATCCAAGCTTATCCACATGTTCCAGGCATCCTTTCTGGCTAACAAGTAGGCTGCATTTCTGTATTTAATTATTCCCTTATGTATACATAGGGCCTACATTATACTAGAGGTATATAAGGCAGTTTTTTTTTTAAAAAAAAAAAAGGAAAACTTTAAATTCTTCTGTGGTCTGCTTGTACATGTACACAATCTAAATTTAACTTCTTATATAATTTTATCCCCTTTCCTAAGTTAAAAACATGCCAACACAAGTCTTTTTTAAAATATGTGATGTTTCAAACTACCTAAACGGTACTAATGTCAAAGGCAATCTCTAAATCATTTCACTCTACCCAGAAGTTACAAACAAACAAACAAAAAATAGCTTCATCAGCAAATATTGCCTTTACCTTGCCTGAAGTTTAAAAGCAATTCAGATATTGAGCCAGATTATTTATCTACATGGATCCCTTAACTTCAAGGGAAACTTTCTAAGCAAGAGTGGCTTCAAGAAGAAAAGATTCAATTCATCTTAAATCAGTAGAAGCTCTTCACAAGCGGAAGAAGAAATCCCCAAGGGTGGTAAAATTGGTTAGCACAGCATATATACCAGTGGCTCTACGCTGTTATAACTTATTTCATCTTGTGTGAACTAAATAAATGTCAAATTTTATATTAACGCTATGTTATTTAACACAGCATATTTTTTTTCTGGCTAGGACTTTTAGAGCAACTGATATGTATTTATTCAGAAACATCAAAGAATATCATTATGGGCTTCCCTGGTGGCGCAGTGGTTGAGAGTCTGTCTGCCGATGCAGGGGATGCGGGTTCGTGCCCCAGTCCGGGGGGATCCCACATGCCACGGAGTGGCTGGGCCCGTGAGCCATGGCCACTGAGCCTGCACGTCCGGAGCCTGTGCTCCGCAACGGGAGAGGCCACAACAGTGAGAGGCCCACGTACCGCAAAAAAAAAAAAAAAAAAAAAAAAAAAAAAGAATATCATTATGTAAATAGTGGCATATCACACGGTGTCTAACTTTAGAAATTGCTTTCAGTTTATTTTCTAAGGGTGAAAACCTTTGTAACAAACTAAAAGAATGTATGCCTGCATATAGAAGTGTGGGAAGGTGTGTACATTCAGTAAAATATCAGCTATCTAGATGTCAATTTTCCAGTAATGTCATCCATCCAAAGCAATAATAAGAATTATGAGGGGGTGGAGAGAGTAAGGGGAGAACACACCTGAACTCCTAAAATGGATTCATAAATAAAGCCCATGCCCTAAAACAAATTCACATAAAGCACTAACAAGAACTTTAGGTCCCTGCTTAGCACTCACTAGCCTTAATTATGTATCAAACAAACAAACTTGGTAACCTGTTTGCTAAACTTCTAGAACTAGTAAATTAGGAGTCAACAGGGCTATTATAAATCAGATAAAGAAAGAAACAGAAAATGGTACCCCAAAATCCAACAGAAAGCAAGAAGTCAAATTATATATTTTTTAAAAGCAGACAAAAGAATGTTAAATAGCATTTTTGTCTAGACTATTCACTGGAGAAACAAACAATACTTAATAGGCCTTAAAAGTTGGAGGACCACCAGGCTCAGTCCTCAGACCTGTTTTCTGCTCTATCCTCAGTGCTTCTCAAACAATAAACCAGCGGTGTGTGCAATCAATTAAATAGGTCATGAATATGTTTTTGTGCATCTAATGGTATGGGATATTCCAGTTGAAAAATATATTCATTGAATATGGAAACAGGTAGAGATTACCTCTGTTTAACTTTTATCACTCCTCTCCTCACAGTTCTAACATAGAGTTTTATACATAAGCAAACATCAGAATGTCCCATAAGGGAATACAGAAATTACATGGAAATCATGTAGGCAGTGAGAGTATGTCTAAAGAGAAGAGCAGCAGATCAGGTGGAACATCAACATTTAAAGGTAAGAGAAGGAAGAGTAGCCCATGAGGAGAACAAAGAAGGAACGGTCATAAGAATGGCTATAGAACTAAAGCAGCCAGGAAAGATTTCAAAAAAACAGGAGTACACAACAGAGTTAAAACATGTAATAAATACCATGTAATATTATAACCAAAAAGTATTTAATGGATTTGACAATCAGAAGGTCAGGGGTAACAGTGGCAGGAGCGTAAACGACATTAAAAGTGGAAGAATAACTAAAGAAGACACAAATAATTGGAAAGACATCCCATGTTCATGGATTGGAAGACTTAATATTGTTAAAACGTCCACACTACCCAAAGCAATCTACAGGTTCAATTAATTCCCTATCATAACACTGGTCTTGGCAATGGTTTCCTGGATATGACACTAATAGCATAGGTAGCATTAGCATAGGCAACAAAAGCAAAAATAAAGCCAGACTATATCAAATTAATAAGCTTCTGCATAGCAAAAGAAATAATCAACAGAGTGAAAAGGCAACCTATGGAATGGGAGAAAATATTTGCAAACCATATATATATAATAAGGGGCTAATAATGCAAATATATAAGAAACTCCTACAATTCGACAGTAAACACCATTATTAAAAAAGACAAAGAAAATAACAATGTTGGCAAGGATGTGGAGAAATTGGAACCACTGTACACTGTTGGTAGAAATGTAAAATGGTACAACCACTATGGAAAACAGTGTGGAGGTTCCTCAAAAACTTAAAAATAGAACTACCACATGATCCAGCAGTCCTACTTCCAAATATTTACCCAAAAGAATTGAAAACAGTAACTTGAAGATATATCTGCACTCTCATGTTCACTGAAGTACTATTTACAGTAGCCAAGATATGGAAACAATCTAAATGGATAAAGAAAACATGCTATATATATATATATATATGTATATATATATATATATATACACACACACACACACACACATACACACACCACACACACACACACACACACACACACAATGTAATATTATTCAGCCATAAAAACGGCTTCCATCTGCTATTTGTGACAAGATGGGAACTTTGAGGACTTAACGCTAAGTGATTATGCCAATCACAGAAGAACAAATACTGCATGATTCCACTTAAACGAGATATCTAAAGTAATCAAACTCCTCGAAAGTCAAACGGTGATTGCCAAGGGTTGCGGGGATTAGGTGATGAGGAGTTGCTGTATATTTGGTATAGACTTTCAGTCACGCAAAATGTAAATGTTCTAGAGATCCACTGTATAACAATGTACATGCACTTAACAAAACTATACTGTATACTTAAAATGTTGTTAATAGAATAGAGTTCATATTATATGGTTTTTTCAATACAATAAAAAAAGGTTGATGCATATATGAAATGGGAGGTGACAGAGGAGAGAAAATAAAAGTAGAAATTTCTTATGAGGGAAGTGTGTGAAAGGAGAAAAGAAAGGATGGCTTACATCTAGGAGAGAAACACCAACAAAAGCTGCAGGAGGCAGGTCTATGTTGGAATAAACTTCAGCATGTTTATAAGCTGTAGGGAAAAAATATAGAGAGAGAGAGATCAAAAATATAAGACCCAGAATAAATGACTATAAGTTTGTATTCCAGAAGCTAGTGGAAGGTCAAAAGGATCAAGTGGAGAAAAGGAAGGAACCTCATCCTTTGAGACAGGAAGGAAGACAGAAAAATAGATGTAGATAAGTTTCTAGAGGCTTGGTGAGACAATGAGACCTACTTGATGGTGTCAATCTTCCTGGTAAAATAGGATTTAAGGTTGTCTCCTAAGAGTGAGAGAGAGGGGGTGAGTATTGGGCTTGACGAGATTGCTGACTGACTAAGAGAAATGGGAGAGGTGACTGACCAAGGTGAAGGTAGGATTTTAGGCAAGTGAGCTTGGAGGCATGAATTTCAAGTGGCAGCAGGAACAGAGACAGTGTTCTGATACTGGTTTCCCAAAGGAAAGGAAAGACTATAATGAGGGACTCATGGGCATAGGGAATAAATCACTTGAGATGATCATAGTGGAATCTATGCCCTAAAGAGAGCAAGGGACATGAAAACAGATTGAAGAATAATCCTCACAGAGTGAGAGAGGAAGCATTGTGGCTGTAGCTAATGCAGACTGAAACCGAGCCCACTTAGCCTATCTGCCTTTATTACTAACTAAAGAAGCCTCTCTTTTTTAACATACACCTTCCTCCACAAGTCTATTTGGCAAACAGTCATGCAGTGCTCTTCCCAGTATGTCATTGTTTTGTGCACTGATAGATAAGTAAAGAAACTGTCCCAGTTATCCAAGAGCTTATAGATCACCAGGAGAAAAGAGGCAAATACTCAAGTAACTATAATATCAGGCAGAAAAATATAAATAAATGTCACAGCAGAGATTTAATCATAGTGCTCCTGAGGTTTAAAGGAAGGAGAGATCACAGATAACTGGAAGTGGCAGGATGAAAAAAGGAAAGGCTTCAAAAAAGAAGATGGACTTTGTAGAAAGCTTCCAAAAAAGAAAATGGGGAAAAAAAGGTAAGGTTCAGGTAGTGAGAACAGCATAAGCACAAGCATAATGGAAGAAATGTATAGGGTAAGTCTGATCAAAAGAGAATCGTCTAATAAGCAAATGAAAAGATGCCCAACATAATTAGTCATTAGGAAGAATGCAAATTGAAATCATAATGAGATACCCACTGGAACGCTTATAGATAAAATTTTTAAAAAGAATAACAAGTGTTGGTGACCATGTGGAGAAACTGGAACCCTCATACATTGCTGGCGGGAATATAAAATGATACAACACAACCCTGAGGAAAACAGTTTGTGAATTTCATAGAAAATTAAACATAAATTTACCATATGACCCTACAATTCCACTCTTAATAATCCACCAAGAGACAGTAGTAGCAGAATAGTGAAGTAGCAGAATGGTGAACAGAGTTTGCTCTAATTCTTAGTATTTTCTTCTTAGCTGTCATTTTAAAATAATTTCTCTTTTTGATCTTTTTTTCTTTAGAAACAGCAATATTTTTATGTTTTAGCACATTACATCCTCACTGCACCCTGTGAACTAGCAGGTAGGAAAACTGAGGGACAGAAATAATAAGTAATTTGCTCATGGACACATAGTAAACTGCAAAGTCAAGAAACGAGCCAAGGATAATCAGACTCCAAAGCTCTTCCTATTAAACACTGCAGGGTACACTCTGAGCCTTTCTCAGCCTCAATTTTCTCATGTATAAAATATGGCCTATAATTCTTATCTCTCACGGTGGTTGCAACAATTAAATAAGATGTGGAGCTTGGGTGTGGGAGATGCGGGTGCTGTCTTTATCTGTTTCTGTATTGTTTGATTTGTTATAATGAGCATGAATTATTCATGTATTTTTTAATCAAGAAAAAAAATGTTAAGGCCTATGAGAGTGTCTGGCACAGAAGGGCACCCAATAAAGTCATTATTATGCCTGAGAGCAAAAAAATTAATTAATTAATTAAAATAATAACAATCTACCAAGAGAAAACAAAACGTGTTCCTACAAAGACATATACACGAATGTTCACAGTAGCATTATTCATTTATTGGTCAAACTGAAAACAATCCAAATGTCTATGAACTGATAAAAAACAAAATGTGGTATATCCATACAATGGAATACTATTCAGCAATAAAAAGGAGCAAGCTCCTGGCACATGCTATAATACGGATGAACCTCAAAAGCAGAATGTTAGGTTAAAAAAAAAAGATCCAAAAGACTACTTACTGTGTGACTCTATTTATATGAAATATCCAGAAAAGGTCAACTTAAAGAAACAGATAGTAGATCAGCAGTTTCTTGGTGTTGAGGCTGGTAAAAGGGCACAAGGGAGCTTTTGGGGATAGTAGTAATGTTCTAAAATTGGGTTGTGGTGATGGCTGCACAACTCTATAAATTTACTAAAAATCATTAAATGGTACCTTTACAACAGTTGAATTTTACAGTATGCAAATTATATATCAATAGAGTTTTTGTTTAAGAGGATAGGCTAGCTTGATCGGTTTTGCAGAAATAAGAGTTTAGAAGGAGTTGGGTTCCACTCTTCAGAGACCTTTGAATGTCAGAGTAAGAAGTCTCAACTTAACTGGATAGTCATCAGGGATGCCCTAAACGTCTTGGAATGAGATAGGACAAAAACAGACAAAGAAAAACTACAGATAATTACATTCAGAAGATTAATCTTGTCTAATGTGTCAGACAGGTAATTGACATATTAGACTACAAGGACCAGGAACTTGTGGTTTCCTTGAGTGTCCTCGAGTCCATGGCCTCAACTTAGCAAGAGCCAATCCTCTTACACATCTTTACCTTGAATCACAAAGGTGGGATATAAGATGGAAGGTGATGGCCCTGTGAAAATCTGTCACTTCCACGGAAGAAACATCTCCAAGAATATGGCCTCTGAGCCCATCCTTCTAACTGGGGAACCAACTGAATAAGAATATTAACTGCTGGCCAGAGCCAGTCTTAGATAGGGGTAGAGGGAGGCAGAGAATCAATATTTGGGTGGGAAAGGTGGTTGGATTTCCCTGAAATCTAATATCCTGCTATAAGAGATTTGGAAGTCATATAAAACGAAACTTAAAAACAACAATATAGGGCTTCCCTGGTGGCGCAGTGGTTGAGAGTCCGCCTGCCGATGCAGAGGGCATGGGTTCGTGCCCCGGTCCAGGAGGATCCCACGTGCCGCAAAGCGGCTGGGCCCGTGAGCCATGGCCGCTGGGCCTGCGCGTCTGGAGCCTGTGCTCCGCAATGGGAGAGGCCACAACAGTGAGAGGCCCACATACCACAAAAACAAACAAACAAACAAAAACAACAAAATGTAGGATGATCCATCAGGTAAAACAGTGAAGATAAATGCCTGCTGATTTTACTGTAAAACATTTTATTAATGATTCCCAAGTAGAGTGATAATAAATTTAAATCCATTTAAAGTCCAGTGTTCAAAGTTCATTTCTTTTAATTAGATGAAACTGATTTTACTATTACTACCTTCCTAGACATACAGGTAGGTCTCACAAAAATATCTTTTTAAAAATATACCACCTCAATTTATCCTTGGTTACACTTCATACTTTCAGAGCACTATTAGCCCTCTACTTATTAATATACAGAGAAACACAAAGCAGACTGATATAATTATTCAGCTATTCATAGATACTCTTATAAAGACCATACATCTTATTCTTTTGCTAAGAAAGATCATAAAATAATCTCTCCAGGAAAATGTATTTGTTTTCCTTTATTTAAAGAGAACGAGAAAGGCAGGGAAGGGAAGGAAGGTGGAGAGGAGGGTTGTGAAGATTGTGATCATCACAATTGTTGATTCACAATTCAAACCATTCAGAACTCCATTTACAGAAAACTAATACAAAAGGAATAATTGTGCTAGATGGGATTAAACAGGAAGATAGATAACATAAATGAAAGAAAACCTCATACAATTACAGGTAATTGGAGGCCACTTATATATTTTTCTCTCATCACTCACACAAAAAGATTTTCATTTCCTTATAATGGACCCATTAATTGTTTTATTGAAACATTAGAAACATCTTGCTTCTGAGTGTATGTCAAAGGACTAATTTTTTTTTAAAGATCTAACAATAAATAGAATGAAATTTTAGCACAAGAGAGCACCCCTGATTACTCTGGACTTAGAATGCTTTATACCAGACAAATACCACATTTCTGCACCTGCTAAGTTTGCCAAAATGAAACCTTAATACTGAATTTACAATCTAGGGAGACGTTCAAACTAACACTAGCAAGCAGAAAACTCCAATACTGATTGAACAACATGAAGATAAAGAAGTATGCATTCAATTTATAAAAACACATATGCCCCAGGGAAGTAAAGCATACCAGACGGATATTAGAAGTAGAATGTTTTTTATACACTAATAGGTCTGTTCTCCCCTTGATTTATGTACAATCCCCATTAATATCAATTAGCATTACGTACATAAATCCAGGGAAGCGTAGCTCCAATTTATAATAATACTTTGCACTTATATATTTTGTTTGAAAATTAATTCAGTCTCACAAAGCCCTGTACCTCAGATCACTAGCATTAGCGTCCACCAAACAATGACTGGCCCACAACCACATTCCAGTCTAGGGGCTGGTGCTAGATGAGCCCAAAGGCCCCATTTGTTTCTGAAATCCTATACTAATGGAAACTTAAGATTCTAAATCCTTTGCCCTAATCATTATACAACACAATAAATATTTATTGAGAGTTTTACTAGAAGATAAGCCCCATGCTAGATGCTGTGCAAAAAGGTCCTAAGATGTCCAAAGATGAAAGTTAAGAAGCCAAGGCTTAGAGCGGTTAAGTGACACATCCAAAGCCAAAAAGCTAGAGAGAGCTGGAACTGGGACCCAAATCTGTTGACACAAAATTTGATGCTTTTTTTTTTTTTTTTTTTTTTTTTCCCGTGTCCCCTGCATTGGCGGGCGGACTCTCAACCACTGCGCCACCAGGGAAGCCCGATGCTTTTTTTTAAAACAATACCTGAAGGCATGGCTTATGTAAGCAAAGGTTCTCAGTAGTCCCATAACAATCTAAGAGCTTCCCACCAACTGCTATTCACATCGAGTAAGTGAAAATCAATGGTCAGTGACAGTCTTATCATGAACAAGAATTTAAAGGGACTAAGGGAAAGAAAAAAATCAAGAAAAGAGATATTATAAGAAATAATATAAAATTATGAGTTGACAATTATCTGTAGCTAGAACTGTAATGTTCACTAAGGTACCCACTAGCCACATGTGGCTATTCAGCACTTGATATGTGCTGCAAGTCTCAAATAAACCATGTCTTAAAGACTTACTGTGGAAAAAATATTAAATATCTCATTAATAATATTTATTTGATTACATGTTGAAATGATAATATTTTAGATATATAGGGTTAAATAAAACACATTATCAAAATTAGTATCATTTTACTTTTTTAACGTAGCTGCTAGAAAATTACAAATTACATATATGGCTTATATTTGTGGCTTGAGGTATGTTTCTGTTGGGCTATACTTCTATATAGCCACACACATATATTGAATACATCAGTGATGTACTTAAAACAAACACACTTTGGAGATTACATTCCAGATTGCACTCTGACCTAGATGAAGAAAAATTGACATCATTTTCAAAGAGCTTTGTATGCTTCTCCAGTTTGGCTGAGGTACTGACGAGTTTACGGTCAGATAGAGCAAGACAACATCCATCCTATTCATATCTTTATTCAAGCATACCATCCAGTTATCTAATTGCTCTCTTTTGAGTGAATAGGAATAAACTATCTCATATATGCAATGATTACCCGAAGTTCTAAACATTATGAGACCAGAGAAATAAGTTTACAAGGTATATACAGGTGAGAGAAAAGAATTCCCTCAGAAGACCAAAGACGGGAGACCTTCAAGATGCCAGAAGAGTAAGACGTGGAGATCACCTTCCTCCCCACAAATACATCAGAAATACATCTACATGTGGAACAACTCCTACAGAACACCTACTGAACGCTGGCAAGACCTCAGACCTCCCAAAAGGCAAGAAACTCCCCCAGGTACCTGGGTAGGGAAAAAGAAAAAACAGAGACAAAAGAATAGGAACGGGACCTGCACAAGTGGGAGGGAGCTGTGAAGGAGGAGAGTTTCCACCCACTAGGAAGCCCCCTCACTGGCAGAGACCGGGGGTGGCGGGGGGTAAGCTTCGGAGTCACGGAGGAGAGCAAAGCAACAGGGGTGCAGAGGGTAAAGCGGCGAGATTCCCGCACAGAAGATCAGTGCCGACCAGCACTCACCAGCCGGAGAGGCTTGTCTGCTCACCCGCCGGTGGGGCTGGGGGCTGGGGGCTGGGAGCTGAGGCTCCGGATTCAGAGGTCGGATCCCAGGGAGAGGACTGGGGTTGGCTGCGTGAACACAGCCTGAAGGGGGCTAGTGCGCCACAGCTAGCCGGGAGGGAGTGTGGGAAAAAGTCTGGACCTGCCTAAGAGGCAAGAGACCACTGTTCCAGGGTGTGCGATGAGAGGGGATTCAGAGCACCGCCTAAACGAGTTCCAGAGACGGGTGCGAGCTGCGGCTATCAGCACGGACACCAGAGACGGGCATGAGACGCTAAGGTTGCTGCTGCCGCCACCAAGAAGCCTGTGTGCAAGCACTGGTCACTATCCACACCTCCCCTCCCGGGAGACTGTGCAGCCAGCCACTGCCAGGATCTCGGGTTCCAGGGACAACTTCCCCGGGAGAATACACGGCGCGCCTCAGGCTGTTGCAAAGACATGTTGGCTTCTACCGCTGCGGGCTCGCCCCGCATTCTGTACCCCTCCCTCCCCCCGGCCTGAGTGAGCCAGAGCCCCATAATCAGCTGCTCCTTTGACCCCGTCCTATCTGGGCGGGAACAAAGGCCCTCAGGTGACCTAAACACAGAGGCGGGGCGAAATCCAAAGCTGAACTACAGGAGCTGTGGGAACAAAGAAGAGACAGGAAATCACGCCCAACAGCCTCAGGAGCACCTGATTAAATCTCCACAATCAACTTGATGTACGCTGCATCTGTGGAATACATAAATAGACAATGGATCATCCCAAAATAGAGGCAGTGGACTTTGGGAGCAACGATATATTTTTTTTTGCCTTCTTCTCTTTTTGTCAGTATGTATGTGTATGCTTCTCTGTGTGATTTTGTCTGCATACCTTTGCTTTTACCATTTGTTCTAGGGTTCTGTCTTTTTTCTTTTTTTTTTTTAACTATAGTTTTTGGTGCTTCTTATTATTGGTGGATTTCTTTTTTGATCTGGTTGCTCTCTTCCTTCTTTTTTTTCTTTTTATTACTTTTTAAAATTTTTTTATTTTTAATAATAATTTTATATTTTAATAACTTTTATTTTATTCTATTTATTTTTCTTTCTTTCTTTTTCTTTCCCTTTCCTTCTGAGCCGGGTGGATGACAGGGTCTTCATGCTCCGGCCGGGTGTCAGGCCTGTACCTCTGAGGTGGGGGAGCCGAATTCAGGATATTGGTCGACCAGAAAGCTCGGGCTCCATGGAATATCAAATGGTGAAAGCTCTCCCAGAGATCTCCATCTCAACACGAAGACCCAGCTTCACTCAATGACCAGCAAGGTACAGTGCTGGACAACCTATGCCGAACAACTAGCAAGACAGTAATACAACCCCACCCATTAGCAGTTACCTGCCTAACATCATAATAAGGTCCCAGACACCCCAAAACACACCACCAGATGTGGACCTGCCCAACAGAAAGACAAGATCCACCCTCATTCACCAGAACACAGGCACCAGTACCCTCCACCAGGAAGCCTACAAAACCCACTGAACCAACCTTACCACTGAGGGCAGACACCAAAAATAACAGGAACTACGAATGAGTAGCCTGGGAAAAGGAGACCCCAAACACAGTAGGCTAAGCAAAATGAGAAGACAGAGAAACACACAACAGACGAAGGAGCAAGGTAAAAGCCCACCAGACCAAACAAATGAAAAGGAAATAGGCAGTCTACCTGAAAAAGAATTCAGAGTGATGACAGTAAAGATGATCCAAAATCTTGGAAATAGAATGGAGAAAATACAAGAAACGTTTAACAAGAACTTAGAAGAACTAAAGAGCAAACAAACAATGATGAACAACACAATAAATGAAATTTAAAATTCTCTAGAAGGACTCAATAGCAGAATAACTAAGGCAGAAGAATGGATAAGTGACTTGGAAGATAAAATAGGAAATAGGAAACAACTACCACAGAGGAGAAAAAAGAAAAAAGAATGAAAAGAATTGAGGACAGTCTTAGAGACCTCTGGGACAACATGAAACGCACCAGCATTTGAATTATAGGGGTCCCAGAAGAAGAAGAGAAAAAGAAAGGGACTGAGAAAATATTTGAAGAGATCATAGTTGAAAACTTCCCTAATATGGGAAAAAGGAGAGAGTTAATCAATTCCAGGAAGCGCAGAGTCCCATATAGAATAAATCCAAGGAGGAACAAACAAAGACATATATTAATCAAAGTATCAAAAATTGAACACAAAGAAAAAATATTAAAAGCAGCAAGGGAAAAGCAACAAATGACATACAAGGGAATCCCCATAAGTTTAACAGCTGATCTTTCAGCAGAAACTCTGTAAACCAGAAGGGAATGTCAGGACATATTTAAAGTGATGGAAGGGAAAAACCTACAACCAGCATTACTCTACGCAGCAAGGATCTCATTCAGATTCGATGGAGAAATTAAAAGATACTAAATACTAAAGGAACTTCTTTAGGCAGGAAACACAAGAGAAGGAAAAGACCTACAATAACAAATACAAAACAATTAAGAAAATGGTAATAGGAACATACATATCGATGATTACCTTAAATGTAAATGGATTAAATGCTCCAACCAAAAGACATAGACTGGCTGAATGGATACCAAAACGAGACCTGTATATACGCTGTGTACAAGAGACCCACTTCAGACCTAGGCCTACCTACAGACTGAAAGTGAGGGGATGGAAAAAGATATTCCATGCAAAAGGAAATCAAAAGAAAGCTGGAGTAGCAATTCTCATATCAGACAAAACAGACTTTAAAACAAAGACTATTACAAGAGAAAAAGAAGGACACAACATAATGATCAAGGGATCAATCCAAGAAGAAGATATAACAATTGTAAATATTTATGCACCCTACATAGAGCACCTCAATACATAAGGCAAATGCTAACAGCCATAAAAGGGGAAATCGACAGTAACACAATCATAGTAGGGGACTTTAACACCCCACTTTCACCAATGGACAGATCATCCAAAATGAAAATAAATAAGGAAACACAACCTTTAAATGATACATTAAACAAGATGGACTTAATTGATACTTAAAGGACATTCCATCCCAAAACCACAGAACACACTTTCTTCTCAAGTGCTCATGGAACATTCTCCAGGATAGATCATATCTTGGGTAACAAATCAAGCCTTGGTAAATTTAAGAAAATTAAAATCATATCAAGTATCTTTATCGACCACAACGCTATGAGACTAGATATCAATTACAGGAAAAAAACTGTAAAGAATACAAACACATGGAGGCTAAACAATACACTACTTAATAACCAAGAGATCACTGAAGTAAAATACCTAGAAACAAATGACAGTGAAAACACGATGACCCAAAACCTATAGGAAGCAGCAAAAGCAGTTCTAAGAGGGAACTTTATAGCAATACAATGCTACCTTAGGAAACAAGAAACATCTCAATAAACAACCTAACTTTACATCTGAGGCAATTAGAGAAAGAAAAACAACAACAAAAAACACAACCCAAAGTTAGCAGAAGGAAAGTAATCATAAAGAACAGATCAGAGGGGGGACCTTGAAGATGGCGGAAGAGTAAGACGC
>NW_020173726.1:6069-7877 GCF_003031525.2 Neophocaena asiaeorientalis asiaeorientalis | reverse complement strand
GCTACTGCAATTGGTGCACGAGGTATACCATGAATTACAATTCTAAACCCATTAATATACTACACAGTGTACCTAATGCTTATGTAATTTTTATGAGGAATAATTATAACCAGCTCAATCTGTGTGTTCCTAATAGACTTACTGCTTCACTGGTCAAGGGCACTTGTCATTGTATTATCCTCATCCAAACACCCTGAAGTTATATAGGGAACCACTCTCTAATAATTGCCCATGGACTCACATCACGTGTACTCTTTTGCCTGGAAAACGTTTGACATCTTTGCCTGTGCTTGTTGACAAATCATACATCTCATCTAGGGAAAGGTCTATTCATTTATTCTTTATTCATTTAAAATATGGGCTTGTTTGTCTTTCTGTTGATCAGCTGTAACAGTTCTTGATATATTCTGGATGGCAGTGTTTTATCACATATATAATGTGTCAGTATTTTCTATTTTTATTTTCTTTACACTTTATGGATAGTGTCTTTTGATGCACAAAAGTTTTTAATTTTGAGGAATTGCATTTATTTTTCCTTTCATTGATTGTCTCCTGGTGTCAGATCTAAGAAACCATAGCGAAACCCAAGGTCGTGAAGACTTATAGCCTTGTTTTCTTTGAGATTTGATATAGTTATTCTTCAGTATTCCTTGAGGAATGGTTCCAGATGTGCCCCGTGGATACCAAAATCCACAGATGTTCATGTCTCTTACATAAAATGGTGTAGTATTTGCATGTATCGTTCGTGCACATTCTCCTGTATACTTTAAATTATCTCTAGATTAGTCATAATACCTAATATAATGTAGATGCTATCTAAAGAACTAACTGGAAGTGAAATTCAGTATTTACACTTTGGAACCTTTGGAATTGTTTTCTGCAATATTTTATATCCATAATTGTTTGAATTCATGGTTGTAGAACCCACGAATATGAAGGGCTGATTGACATTTATTTTAAGTGTCTTTATTGTGTGAGGCAAGGGCCAAATTTCATTCCTGTGCACGTGGATAGTCAGTTGCCTAGCACCATTTGTTGAAAAGACCATTCTTTCCTTAATTGAATGTTGTCTGCCTATGTCAAAAATTATTCTAGCAGGATGGGTTTATTTGGGGGTTGTTTATCCAGTTTCATTTATATGTATATCTTTATGCTAGTATCACAGTGTTTCATTTACTGTTGCTGGTACTGAGATTTTAAATTGGCAAATGTGTGCCTCCAACTTTGATTTTATTTTTCAAGTTTGTTTTTGCTTTTTAGGGGTCCCTAGAAAATCCATATGAATGTTATAATCAGCTTGTGTATTGCTTCCCAAATTTTCACTGAGATCACCTTGACTCTAGATCTCTTTGTGCATTATTGCCATATTAACGATATTAAGTTTTCCTATCACCACGAGATGGCTTTGTATCTATTTAGGTTTTTTTTCATTTATTTCAGCCATGTTTTTTCATTTTCTGTGTACCAGTCTTGAACCTTGATTAAAGCTATTCCTAAATATTCTAATCATATTGACATTATTTAAAATGGAGCTCCCTTCTTAAATTCCATTTGAGTTTATTAAGTGGTAGTTTATAAAAGTAAGTAGAGGGACTTCCCTGGTGGTCCAGTGGTAAAGAATCCACCTTGCAATGCAGGGGACGCCGGTTTGATCCCTGGTCAGGGAACTAAGATCCCACATGCCTCGGGGCAACTAAGCCCGTGCCACAACTACTGAGCTCTCGCACCTCAACTAGAGAGCCTGCGTGCTGCAAACTCCAGAGTCCATGTGCTCTGGAGCCCGTGTGCTACAATTAGAGAGAGAAAAC
>NW_020173726.1:2169-5850 GCF_003031525.2 Neophocaena asiaeorientalis asiaeorientalis | reverse complement strand
TAATTTTTATGAGGAATAATTATAACCAGCTCAATCTGTGTGTTCCTAATAGACTTACTGCTTCACTGGTCAAGGGCACTTGTCATTGTATTATCCTCATCCAAACACCCTGAAGTTATATAGGGAACCACTCTCTAATAATTGCCCATGGACTCACATCACGTGTACTCTTTTGCCTGGAAAACGTTTGACATCTTTGCCTGTGCTTGTTGACAAATCATACATCTCATCTAGGGAAAGGTCTATTCAAGTCCTTGATTCATTTAAAATATGGGCTTGTTTGTCTTTCTGTTGATCAGCTGTAACAGTTCTTGATATATTCTGGATGGCAGTGTTTTATCACATATATAATGTGTCAGTATTTTCTATTTTTATTTTCTTTACACTTTATGGATAGTGTCTTTTGATGCACAAAAGTTTTTAATTTTGAGGAATTGCATTTATTTTTCCTTTCATTGATTGTCTCCTGGTGTCAGATCTAAGAAACCATAGCGAAACCCAAGGTCGTGAAGACTTATAGCCTTGTTTTCTTTGAGATTTGATATAGTTATTCTTCAGTATTCCTTGAGGAATGGTTCCAGATGTGCCCCGTGGATACCAAAATCCACAGATGTTCATGTCTCTTACATAAAATGGTGTAGTATTTGCATGTATCGTTCGTGCACATTCTCCTGTATACTTTAAATTATCTCTAGATTAGTCATAATACCTAATATAATGTAGATGCTATCTAAAGAACTAACTGGAAGTGAAATTCAGTATTTACACTTTGGAACCTTTGGAATTGTTTTCTGCAATATTTTATATCCATAATTGTTTGAATTCATGGTTGTAGAACCCACGAATATGAAGGGCTGATTGACATTTATTTTAAGTGTCTTTATTGTGTGAGGCAAGGGCCAAATTTCATTCCTGTGCACGTGGATAGTCAGTTGCCTAGCACCATTTGTTGAAAAGACCATTCTTTCCTTAACTGAATGTTGTCTGCCTATGTCAAAAATTATTCTAGCAGGATGGGTTTATTTGGGGGTTGTTTATCCAGTTTCATTTATATGTATATCTTTATGCTAGTATCAGTGTTTCATTTACTGTTGCTGGTACTGAGATTTTAAATTGGCAAATGTGTGCCTCCAACTTTGATTTTATTTTTCAAGTTTGTTTTTGCTTTTTAGGGGTCCCTAGAAAATCCATATGAATGTTATAATCAGCTTGTGTATTGCTTCCCAAATTTTCACTGAGATCACCTTGACTCTAGATCTCTTTGTGCATTATTGCCATATTAACGATATTAAGTTTTCCCATCACCACGAGATGGCTTTGTATCTATTTAGGTTTTTTTTCATTTATTTCAGCCATGTTTTTTCATTTTCTGTGTACCAGTCTTGAACCTTGATTAAAGCTATTCCTAAATATTCTAATCATATTGACATTATTTAAAATGGAGCTCCCTTCTTAAATTCCATTTGAGTTTATTAAGTGGTAGTTTATAAAAGTAAGTAGAGGGACTTCCCTGGTGGTCCAGTGGTAAAGAATCCACCTTGCAATGCAGGGGACGCCGGTTTGATCCCTGGTCAGGGAACTAAGATCCCACATGCCTCGGGGCAACTAAGCCCATGCCACAACTACTGAGCTCTCGCACCTCAACTAGAGAGCCTGCGTGCTGCAAACTCCAGAGTCCATGTGCTCTGGAGCCCGTGTGCTACAATTAGAGAGAGAAAACCCGCATGCCACAACTAGAGAGAGAAAACCCACGTGCCACAACTACAGACAAGGCTGTGCACTGCAACGAAGGTACCGTGTGCTGCAACTAAGACCCGATGCAGCCAAAAAAAGTAAATAAATAAAAAATAAATCTTTAAAAAAGAAGTAAATAGCTTTTTGTGTATTGATATTTTGTCTTGTTAACTTGTGAATTAGTTGGCTAGCTGAAATTATTATTATTATTATTATTATTTGAGGTACGCGGGCCTCTCACTGTTGTGGCCTCTCCCGTTGTGGAGCACAGGCTCCGGACGCGCAGGCTCAGCGGCCCTGGCTCATGGGCCCAGCCGCTCCAAGGCATGTGTGATATTCCCGGACTGGGGCACGAACCCGTGTCCCCTGCATAGGCAGGCGGACTCTCAACCACTGCGCCACCAGGGAAGCCCTGAAATTATTTATGCTTTAAACTTGTATATATACAGATGTTGTCAACTGTATAGTGAAAAGACTTGGTTTTAATTTCTACTTTCATATCTGGATCCCTTTTATGTCTTTCCTCATGGATTTGGGTAGAACTTCCAGTACAACATTGAGGAGCAGTGGTTAAAGGCACCATCCTGACCTTGTTTCTGATGTTCAGAAGTAAACCTTTCAGTCTTCAGTAATGAGCATGACATTTGCTGCATGGTTTGCACAATGCTCCGCATCATTGTGAAAAAATTTGCTTTTACTCCTACTTTTGTGAGTGTTTATATCATAAAATAGGACTGGAATTTGTTTAGAGCTTTTTCTTCATCTAGTGATATAATCGTGTTTTTTAAAAAATATTTATTTATTTGGTTGCACCGGGTCTTAGTTGCGGCAGGTGGGCTCCTTAGTTTTGGCTCTCTGGCTCCTTAGTTGCAGCATGTGGGCTCCTTAGTTGCGGCAGGCAGGCTCCTTAGTTGCGGCTCGACAACTCCTTAGTTGTGGACCACGGGCTCCTTAGTTGTGGCAGGCAGGCTCCTTAGTTGCGACTCGACAACTCCTTAGTTGTGGACCACGGGCTTCTTAGTTGTGTCATGCGAACTCTTAGTTGTACATGCATGTGGGATCTAGGTCCCTGACCAGGGATTGAACCCAGGCCCCCTGCATTGGAAAGGTGGAGTCTTATCCACTATGCCACCAGGGAGGTCCCTAATCATGTGTTTTAACTTCTCACAATTATTGTCATGTATTGCATTGGTTGGTTCTATTTAATAATTTATTACATTGCTTGGTTTAAATGTTAATGATGTGGAATTTCTGGTGTAGAGACATTTGTTAGTGGGGCAAAATCTTTTCAGTGAGGTGTCGTTTCATACCACTATTATGTTGTGGGAGATTCTTACGTCCATTTCTGAAGTTTTATTGCTCTTTTTTGTTTTTGTTATATACTTATGTGCTTGGATTACACTGTGGATGCCGTAGGTGGTTCAGAGAACTAAGACTCTGGCTGCAGGTAGTGTGGGAGCAGACCGGCTGTAATGAGGTTAGGGTTTATGGCTATAGTATGTGGCAAAAAGTTTTGGTTGGGGGTAGGAAGATGAGGGAATAGGGGTTGAGGGTTAGGGTTAATGTTTAGGGGTACTCTTTAGAGTTGAGGGTTAGGGGTTGAGGGTCAGGGTCAGGGTCAGGGTCTGGGTCCAGGTTCTGGTCAGCCTCGAGGTCAGGGTTAGGGTTAGGGTATGTGTGTATTGTTAGGGCCCATGGCAGGTCACTTCAAAATATCTCTTAAAGACATATTGATTATTTTAAATTAATGTTACTGAAGAAAAGACACATGCAAGACAGACACTTTCCACCTCCTGTTTGTCTCCTTGAAAGCAGGGAATAACTCTCTCCTGCAATAGGTACACACCTGGGGCTGAGGTCTGAGGGCTCAGGGCTGCAGGTGTGCTGGCTCCTGCAATTCAATTCATTCTGGGAACCTTATGTCGTGACTACTGAGGTGCCAGTTAG
>NW_020173726.1:0-2051 GCF_003031525.2 Neophocaena asiaeorientalis asiaeorientalis | reverse complement strand
GAATGCTGATAGGGTAGTTGGGGAGGCGGAGGCTTTGAGCACCTGTGTGTGGGGCTGGGGGTGGGAGGGTGGGATGACGGAATAGCAGCAGCAGAGCAGGGGCCACATGACACTTCTCTGCACTCCGCCCAACTTTGCTGTGAACTCAAAACTTCTTTAAAAAAGAAAGCCTATTTACAGAAACAAACATTACAGTAGTATCCCTTGGCTGCTCTCTTAAAGTCCTGTTTGTGCCACTTGAGAGTCAAACTTCAGCGGACATTGTCCTTTCAACCCTGATGACGGAATAGCAGCAGCAGAGCAGGGGCCACATGACACTTCTCTGCACTCCGCCCAACTTTGCTGTGAACTCAAAACTTCTTTAAAAAAGAAAGCCTATTTACAGAAACAAACATTCCAGTAGTATCCCTTGGCTGCTCTCTTCAAGTCCTGTTTGTGCCACTTGAGAGTCAAACTTCAGCAGACATTGTCCTTTCAACCCGCACCCTTTATTTATTTTTAAAATTTATTTATTTTATTTGTTTTTAATTTTGGCTGCGTTGGGTCTTCGTTGCTGGGTGCGGGCTTTCTCTAGTTGCAGCAAGCGGGGGCTACTCTTCGCTGCCGTGCGTGGGCTTCTCATTGCAGTGGCTTCTCTTGTTGCGGAGCACGGGCTCTAGGCGAGCAGGCTTCAGTAGTTGTGCCTCGCAGGCTTTAGAGCGCAGGCTCAGTAGTTGTGGTGCGTGGGCTTAGTTGCTCCGTGGCATGTGGGATCTTCCCGGGACCAGGGCTCGAACCCGTGTCCCCTGCATTAGCAGGCAGATTCTTAACCACTGAGTCACCAGGGAAGCCCAACCCGCATGCTTTTAAAGTTTTATCTGACATCTGCTTTTTATCTCACTACACTCTTTTCTTTTTTTTAAGATAGTATTTTTTTCTTCTTATTTATTTTAAAAATTAATTAATTAATTAATTTTTTGGCTGTGCTGTGCGGCTTGCGGGATCTTAGTTCCTCAACCAGGGATTGAACCTGGGCCCTCGCCAGTGAAAGTACCGAGTCCTAACCACTGGACTGCCAGGGAATTCCCTTTTTCTCTCTCTTTTTTTAAAATTGATGTATAATTGACAGGTAATATTATGTTAATTTTCTGGTATACAACATAGTGATTCTATATTTTTAGACATTACAAAATGATCACAAGGGTAAGTCTAGTTACCATTCGTCACTGTACAGTGTTATTACAGTATTATGGACTCTATTCCGTATTCTGTACATTACATCACCCTGACATTTGTTCTATAACTGGAATTCGGTACCTCCAATCTTTCTCACCTTTCGCACTCATGCCCCACCCCTCTCCCCTCTGGCAACCACTAGCGTGTTCTTGGGATCTATGAGTCCATTTCTGTTATGTTCTGCTTGTTCACTTTTTTTTTTAATTAATTAATTTGTGGCTGCGTTGGGTCTTCCTTGCTGCGTAGGCTTCTCTCTAGCTGCAGCAAGCGGGGGCTACTCTTCGTCGTGGTGCACGGGCTTCTCACTGCAGTGGCTTCTCTTGTTGCGGAGCACGGGCTCTAGGCATGCGGGATTCAGTAGTCGTGGCTCGCAGACTCTAGAGCGCACGCTCAGTAGTTGTGGGGCACAGGCTTAGTTGCTTCGCGGCATGTGGGATCTTCCCAGACCAGGGCTCGAACCCGTGTCCCTTGCATTGGCAGGCGGATTCTTAACGACTGTGCCACCAGAGAAATCCCTGTTCACTTGTTTTGTTTTGTAGTTTCTACATATAAATGATGTCATAAGGTATTTCTCTTTCTCTGTCTGCCATATCTCACTTAGCACGATAGGTCCATTCATGTTGTTGCTAGATATCATTTTTTTTATGGCTGAGTCATATTCCATTGTGTGTGTATATGTGTATGTATATATATGAAAACTTCTTTATCCACTCGCCAATCGATGGACACTCTGGTGGCTTCCATGTCTTGGCTATTGTCAATAAAGCTGCCGTGAACATAAGGGTGTGTATATCATTTTTCTTTTTTAAAAATCTTTATTGGAGTATAATTGCTCT
>NW_020173725.1:998551-1071857 GCF_003031525.2 Neophocaena asiaeorientalis asiaeorientalis | reverse complement strand
TCCTAGGCTCCGCCCCTAGAAGTGGAGGCCTCTGTGTTGCCAAATAGCCCTGGCAGTGGTGGGCGGTTTACTCTAGAGAAATACTTTTATAGGCCTCAGGGGGGCGGAGCAATCATGCCGCTCTAGGACTTGGCTTCCTGTGTCGAATTTTTGGCTTTCCTCGTGTTGACATCAGATGTAGAAATCCTTAGCCAGAAAACCGATTAAATTTCAAGTCCCACCAGTGGAACATTGCACCAGGACAGTGAGATGCAGTTCCCTCGTCCCCTGAGACCTCGCCCTGGAAGTGACCTTTTATCTTCTTTTGGTCCAAAAGTGGAGTGTGTTGGGGATGGCATCCCTAAGCTTCTGTTTACCTGGGTTGTTAATGACTGTCAGATCCTCCCAGCGGTGTCGAAAGGGAAAGAGATGTTAGGATTGAGGGTCTTAATTGCAGTCACTGCAGGATCAACTTATATATCTATCAGTTTAACATGATGGTCATTGTTATACTTCCATTAACTAAACCAACAGTTCACATTCTCTAAATTGACCTACACTACACTTGAGAGGTGTATGTGTTGTAGTCCAATTGACAAACGATGAAAAGGTCATGCCAAAGGAAGAAGCAATTGGCTAGAGCCCGGAACTAGCAGATCTGGGTCTGACGCGTCGGGCTCCCCTCAAGATGATGCAGGAGGCAGCACCTTTGATCTGGGTGTCACTTTAAAGGTAAGTCTACCGGCAGATGGTACTGGTAAAGGGAAGGTGTGTCCCAACAGCTTATCCAGAGTTAATAAGAGAAAACACTCTATAATTTCTTTGGAATGGGTAATACTTTCATGTGGTTTCAGAGTAATGTCAAACATTTCCTTCCCTGTCTTTCAACCATGTGATTGCTCACTTTGTCCCTTTTTATAAAATAGCTTGTATGTTCTCATTTTTAGGGCCACATAGCATTCCTTTGTACAGAATTCTGTTAAAATCAGGCTTCCCTTGATGGGCATTTAAGCTAGTGATCTGTGAATTGGCAGACATGGGCCTTCTCTGGCCAATTAGTGTAAAATGCAGATTCTTTGCCACATCCCAGACGCAATGATCAGAATTCCGGGAGCCACGGGCATAAAAATTCCTTGTACGCACCTGCACAAAGATTCTGTTTGGGGAGAAAGTTTAAGGTCACTGAACTTGTTTTCATTCAGCATTTTAGAGGTTCAGGAACATAGAGATTTATGGTTGACGTCATGTCCCTGCTTGTTGGTGACAATGTCATGAAGAGAACTCAAACTTCCTGGGCCTGCCTTGAGGGGTTTCCCCTATGCTACTGCCTGTATTCACTCATGGCTGCATGTCCCATGTTTCTGGCTGCTGGCCAAGAAATTCCCCTGCTTAGGTCAAGACTCTGGCTGAGGGGAACATTCAGGGGCCATACCCTGGCTTGGCGGGCCCTGCCAGGAACCTGAGTTCTCGTGGGGTGAATGTGATGTCGCTGACACCTATCTCTATGTTCCCAGGTGATGGGAGCAGCTGCTGTGCTCCTATTGTTTGGACAGAGGGTGGGGTGGGGAGGTGGGGGGAGATGTTAGGGAGCTTTCAGGAAACAACTAATTTGGTCCTGGAGAATTCTGTGGGCAACACTTGAACATACCATGGTCAGGGAATAATAGGGGCTCCATTCAGGAGAGTGAGTGTGAACATGCTCTGTTTTAGGGGCCAGAAGGAGGAACCCAAACTTGGCCAGGACACAGGGTGGGGCTCGGGGCTGTTGGCCTGGCCAGGGATGGGGCCCTGAATGTGGTGGCTCCTGTCCCAGCCTGCTGCCACCTCTTGTACACGGCTCTCCTGACCTCAATAGTCTCACATCTGGGCACATCATCGTCTTGGGCCCTGTGAATCCTCACTGTGAGCTCCCCTCCCAAGGGAATGTGGTCCTGTCCTGAGACAAAGGCAATTACTGGGGGCCTGGCATAGACACTCCCAATTTCCTCTTCGGGTCAGCCCCTTTATAACTGGGTGATCACAGGAAGTCCTTTCATCTTCTCTAACCTTAGTTTCCTACGTGTGAAGTGGGGAGAATGCCATCTAGTGTGCAGGGGGGTTGTGAGATAATGTATGTAAAATGTTCTTGGAACACGGTAAATGCTTAGTAAATAGTAGCTCTTCACTGCTTATTATGTTTATAATCTGCCTTTCCAACTTCACAGTGTAAAGCCCTGTTCTCAGAATCCTGAACAGTGCCTGGCATGTAACCAACATCCAATGAATAGTAACCAATATGATCATCATCATCCTAAAAAGGGGTCTGATCTGTTAGAAAGTACTGGTCCAGGTGTTTTCATGGCACAACCTCTATGTAATTCGGAAATGGCTTGCTGTGCACCAGATCAGATACCTTTCCTTCTGCCTTATTTTTGTTTACTCTAGACGCCCAAATAACGTCAGGGTGGTTTATCAGGCCCACTCATTGGGCTTTCTTGGTGTCAATCAATACTGACTATCCCAACAGTATGAACTGCTTGAACCACTGTGGGACACAATTAGCAAATAAATCCTGGTCCTGGGTAGGGTACAAGATGGCTCTCTACAGTCCCACTGGGAGAGGAAAAGTGAGAGAATTTGGGCACAGGAAGCCAGGCACAAGACGGATATCACCGAGTGAGACTCAGGACTTTTTGCAACATTGGTCATCTGGGCACAGTGAATGCTTTGTACCACCATTTGAGACGCTAAGGCACAGGTCCAGGGCACCAGCCTGACAGTACTCTTGACGTTGGCTCTAATGAGGGCCATTCTGCTATTCCCCAAGAATGCATAACTAGCTTTTTCAAACTCCTATTTATTTTTATTCACCTTAGGAATAATACCTGGATGCATATTTTAGAAAATCTAAACGGCATAGTTAAAGCTGTAGCTCCCTTCAACTCCCCACAAACTACTAATCCACTATTGATGTGAGAAAATGCTTTTCTATGTATCAATATTTACAAACTTAACACAGGGAATTCGTTTTCTTCCTGGAATGGCAAAGTATGGTGGGTCTTCTTCTGCAATATGTTAGAGCTTATTGCAATTTGGTATTGTCATCAGGAAAGTACACTGTCTCTTCTACCTTTTATTGGAGAGACTTTTTCTAACACACAATACAGGCTTTTATATGAAAATGTTGTATAACAAAGGGCAGCTTCAAACATTTCTTGTACAGCAACCCTGCTGTATTTGCCTGAAGCAGAATAACGGTAGTGCCCCTCTTGCAGTTTCTATTAATAAGAGTACTGGCATTATTGATACTATGTATAAAATAGATAACTAATGAGAACATTCTGTATAGCAAAGGGAACTCTACTCATTGCTCTGCAGTGACTTAATGGGAAGAAGATCCAAAAATGAGGGGATATATGTATATGTATGTCTAAATCACTTTGCTGTACAGGAGAAACTCACACAACATTGTAAAGCAAATATACTCCAATAAAAATTAATTTTTAAAATGGGAAAAAAAGAGTATTGGAAGTCCTAGCCACAGAAATGGGGTAAAACCATGAAATAAAGGGAATACATATTTGATATGAAGAAGGAGAACTGTCACTATTTTCAGATGACATAATACTTTGGAAATAGAAAAACACTAAATTCACCATGCCAAAAGTATCAGCACTAAAAAGACTTCCACAAACTCACAGCGTACAAGATGAATACACAAAAACATACTGCTTTTCCGTAAAAAATGAAGGAACTCCCTGAAAGAAAAAGAGAAAATATGAGAAGAAGAATGCCTTCTCAAATCGCACCTAAAAGAATTCAACACCTCAGGATACACTTAACCAATGAGGTGAAAGACCTATATTCTGAAAACTATAAAACACTGACGAACCCAATAAAAGATGATACATAGAAATGGAAAGACAGCCCACGCTCTGGGATTGCAAGGATTAAGACTGTTCAAATGGCCATACTACCTGAAGCAATCTACAGACTGAAAGCAATACCTAGCAAAATACCCATGACGTCTTTCTTAGAGCTAGTACAAATATTCCTAAAATTTGTAGGGAGGCACACAAGACCCAGCATAGACCCAGCATGGTCAAAGCAAAGAAGACGGCTGGAGCTACCACGCTCCCAGGCTTCAGACCAAACTACAAAGCTACAGAAATCAAAACAGCCTTGTACTGGCACAGAAACAGACACAGAGCTCAATGGTAAAGGACAGAGAGCCCAGAAATGGGCCCAGAAGTAAACCCAGGCAGCTACGGTCAATGAGTTGATGACATAGGAGGCACGAGTACACAACTGACAACAGTCTCTTCCACAAGTGGTACAGGCAAAACTGGACACCTACATGGAAAACAATGAGACGAGAACATTTCTACACACCTTCCACAAACCTGAACTCAAAATGGGTGAAAGACCTAAAGGTGAGACCTGAATCCCTAAAACTCCTCGATGAGACACTGGCAGAACACTCTTGGACATAAATCGTAGCACTCTGCCAAGGGATCTGTCTCCTCAGGCAAAAGTCATCTAAGCAACCCTAAACACACGGGACCTAGTTGAACTTCAAAGCTTTCGCACAGCAAAGGAGACCACCGACAAAACGAAAAGGCAACCTAAAAATGGGACACAATATCTGCAGGTGAAATGACTGACAAGGGGTGAATCCAAACGTATAAACAGCTCATACAGCTCCATAGGAGAAAAACCAACCAACCAACCAACCAACAACCCAATCGAAACATAGGCAGAATATCGGAATACACTTCTTTTTCCAAAGATGACAGGAAGATGGCTATCAGTCACCTGAAAAGATGCTCCACATCACTAATCGTTAGAGAAATGCAAGTCCAAACAGCCATGACATATCACCTCACACCTGTCACAGTGGCTAGCATCCAACAGGCTCCAAATAAGAAATCTTCGCAAGGAGGTGGAGAATAGGGAAGCTCCGTACACTGTTGGTAAGAATGGCAATTGGGGCTGCCACTATGCAAACAGCATAAAGCTTCCTCAAAACATACAAACTGAAACACCACGTCATCCAGCTTTTCCACTCCTAAACATATATATCCTGAAAACACTCACGGGAAAAGATACATGTACCCGTATGTTATAGCATCATCAATGACAATAGTCAAAGCATGGAAGAAACCCTAGTGCCCATCCACAGACTGATAGGTAAAAAGAATTGAGATACACACACACACACACACAGACACACACACACACACACCCTCAATGGAATAATACTCAGCCCTAACTAAAGCTCAAACTCTGCCATTTGCAGCAATGTAGATGGACCTAGGCAATATTATGCTTTGTGGTAGCAGTGAGACAGCAAAGACAAACAATGAATGTTATCAGTTACATGGGGAATGTAAAAAGTAATGCAAACTAATACATATGCAACACTGAAACAGACCTACAGCCCTAAAAACAAACTTGTGGTTACCAAATGCGACAAGAGGAGAGACAGGACAAATTAGGTATGAGATTAACAGATAAAAACTATTATACATAAAAAATAACCGAAAAGCATTTACTGTATATCACAGGGAATTATACCTACTATCTTGTAATAACCCATAATGTAATATCGTGGAAAAAGAATTCACTATGTTGTTCTCCTGAAACTCACTCAATATTGGAAATCAACTATGCTTCAATTAAAATGTTTTTGAAAAAAACAAGGAACCAGGGGTCAAGATGGCAGATTAGTAGGAGGACGTGGAGTTCATCTCCCCCCAAAAATGCATCAAGCATACATCTACAGGGACTTCCCTGGCAGTCCAGTGGTTAAGAGTCCGTGCTTCCACTGCAGGGGCCACAGGTTCTATCCTTGATCGGGAAACTAAGATCCTGCATGCAGTGCAGCCAAAACAAACAGACAAAAAGAACAAAAGAATACATCTACAAATGGAACAGTTCTCACAGAGCACAAGCTGAACACTAGCAGAGGACCCTGGATGCCTAAAAGGACAAGAAGAAGCCCTGTAATACCAGTTAGGATGAAAGAAAGAAGAAGGTGAAAGAAAGAGGAGAGGAAGCGGGATGGGAGCTGCACCTCTGGCATGGGAGCTGAAGGAGAGGAGAGGTTCCTGCAGTCAGTGAAGCCCCCTCACCAGCGGGGAGATCAGTTGGGACAGAAGGGGTGCTTCGGGGGCTGTCGGAGGACAGCAGAGCAACCGATCTGTGTCAGGCAAGACAGAAAGAGACCTACACAGATGGTCCATGCCAGAGCCCTTCGTGCCCCATCCTGAGATGTGTGTCCAATGCTGCAGACGGAGCTGGGTGCTGGAACATGGAGTTTGGAAAGCAAACCTGGGGAGAGGACTGCTGTTGGCTGGGAGGAGACAGCCTGAGGAAAGGAGAGTGAGGAAATCCACAACCTGGAATGCTTGAGGAGGAAACCCCAACTGTCATGGAAGTGAAGTGCCATTGTTGAGTGCCACGCAAGGGGACGGACCGCCATTGCAGCCTTCTTCCTATGCTCCAGCCCCTGCCTTCCTTGGCACTAAGAAGAGCCCCTGCTGGGGTCAGCTCTCTCACACCCACAGCCACGAGCTAACCTGCATGCCCCGTCCCCACCAGGGCTGCTGCGACCCCAGCCACCACCACCTCCACGCCCCCTCCTTGCTAGAGCAGACTTGTGTGCTCCAGGGCAGCCTCGGGAGCAGACCTCTGTGGGTGGCCCACACACAGAGGTGGGGCTGAAACCACAGCTGAGCCCCAGGGACCATGCAACTAAGGATGAAAAGCTGAATTCTCTCCTTGCAGCTGCGCAAACTGTGAATTGACACCCCCATGACCGGCTTTGTAAACTCAGCACATAGAAAACATCTGAATGGACAACAAGTGCTCCCGCAGCCAAGATGGGTCTAGCTTTAGCAGCTGTAGACTTTGTGGGCACATCCATGTGGGGTTGGGCCAGGCCAGCATATGAGCTGCCACCGTAGTGCCCACAGCAGGTCCAGATCCATGATTACTACAACCCTAGGTCCTGACTTCAGTGGATCTACCCTGGTGGCATGGTGAAAACAATGTCTGAGACTCCAGGGCCAATTGGCATACCCACAGTTAAGGTGGGGCCGAGAGCAGTGCCAACAATAGTGTAATCTGAGAGCTTGCACAATGCATGAATGGTGACACAATAGAGCACACCCACTGGTGAACAGCTCCAGAGGAGGAATACTCAGTGGCTTCCCTCACAGTGGGCATGCTCCACTCCCACCTACCTCACACCACAGATCAGAAACACAGCTAAGAAACAGATTCGCAGGCCTCTACTCCAACAACTAGTGAGCAGACCCCACCTCTGACATGGCAGTGACAAACACAGAGCAAAGGGGAGGCCCTGCTCAATATCCAGTTCAGGCTCTGGTCACCAGGACATTAGTCACACCTCCTATAAAGGGGATAATGGCCAGCATACACTGAGGAAACAGGTGGCAGACATCTATACTAAAAACAACCCACACACCAAAAAACATTAAAATCACAGCCTGGGCTGCCCTGGTGACGCAGTGGTTGAGAGTCTGCCTGCCGATGCAGGGGACACGGGTTCGTGCCCTGGTCTGGGAAGATCCCACATGCCATGGAGTGGCTGGGCCCATGAGCCATGGCCGCTAAGCCTGCGCATCCAGAGCCTGTGCTCCGCAACGGGAGAGGCCACAACAGTGAGAGGCCCGCGTACCGCCAAAAAAAAAAAAAAAACATCACACAGCCTATACAGGGATGTTTCCACATAAAATAGCCCTCCAAGACAGTCTGAGGGTCTGGCATTGGACAGAAGAACCCCAGAGCACTTAGCCTTGAAGGCCAGCAGTGTGTGAGTGCAGGAACTCCACAGGGCTGAGGGAAACAGAGACTCCACTCTTGGAGGGTGCACACAAGGTCTCACGTGCACTGGGACCCAGCACAAAGGAGTACCTCCATAGGAACCTGGGCTACACCTACCTACAACTGTTGGAGGGTCTCCTGGGGAGGCAAAGTTCCACTATAGCTCACTGTAGGGGCAAGGACACTGGTAGCGGAAGCCCCAGGGAATATTGATCAGAATGAGCTCTCCCAGAGGTCCATATTTCAGTACCTAGACCAGGCCCCACCCAACAACCTGTAGGTTCCAGTGCTGCAAAGCCTCAGACCAAACCACCAATAAGACAGGAACACAGCCCCACCCAACAGAAGACAGGCTGCCTAAAGTTGTACTAAGCTTATAGCCACCTCAAAACACACCCCTTGACATGGCCCTGCCCATCAGAGGAACAAGACCCAGCTCCACCCACCAGAGAGCAGGCTCCAGTCCATCCCAAGAGAAAGCCTGCAGAAGCCCCTGGACCAACCTCACCCATCAGGGGGCAGACACCAGAAGCAAGAGGAACTACGATACTGCAGCTTGTGGAAAGGAGACCACAAACACAAAAAGTCAAAATGAGACAACAGAGAAGTATGCTGAAAATGAAGGAACAAGATAAAAACCCACAAGAACAACTGAAGAGATAGGCAATCCACCTGAAAGATAATTCAGAGTAATGATAGTAAAGATGATCCAAAATCATCAAAAGAATGGAGGCACAGATGTAGAAGATAAAGAAATGTTTAACAAGGAGAGAGAAGACTTAAAGAACAAACAATCAAAGATGAATACAATAACTGAAGTAAAAAATACACTAGAAGGAATCAATAGCAGAATAACTGAGGTAGAAGTACAAATAAGTGACCTAGAAGACAGAGTGGTGGAAATCACTGCCACAGAACAGAATAAAGAAAAAAGAATGAAAAGAAATGAGGACAGTCACAGAGACCTCTGGAACAATATTAAATGCACCAACATTCACATTATAGGGGTCCCAGAAAGAGAAGAGAAAGAGAAAGGACCTGAGAAAATATTTGAACATATTATAACCAAAAGTTTCCCTAACAGGAGAAAGAAAACACTCACTCAAGTCCAGGAAGTGAAGAGAATCCCATACAGGATGAACCCAAGGAGGAACGTGGTGAGACATGTATTAATCAAACAGACAAAAATTAAATACAATGAAACAATATCCAAAGCAACAAGGGAAAGCAACAAATAACATATAAGGGAATCCCCATAAGGTTATTGGCTGATTTTTCAGCAGAAACTCTGCAGGCCAGAAGGGAATGGTACAAAATATTTCAAGTGATGAAAGGGAAAAACCTACAACCAAGAATACTCTACCCAGCAAGGTTCTCATTCAAATTCAACAGAGAAATCAAAAGCTTTACACACAAGCAGAAGCTAAAAGAATTCAGCACCACCAAACGAGCTTTACAACAAATGCTAAAGGAACTTCTCCAGACAAGAGACCAGCAACTTAAAACAACCTTGTACATATATTGACTACTATAACAAAACCTCATGGGAACAGCAAACCAAAAAACTATAGTAGATACACACACAAAAAAGAAAAAGTGGACTTCCTTGTGGCACAGTGGTTAAGAATCTGCCTGCCAATGCAGGGGACACGGGTTCGAGACCTGGTCCGGGAAGAACCCACATGCCGTGGAGCAACTAAGCCCATGCACCACAACTACTGAGCCTGCACTCTAGACCCCACGAGCCACAACTACTGAAGCCCACATGCCTAGAGCCTGTGTTCCCCAACGAGAGAAGCCACCACAATGAGAAGCTGGTGCACCGCAATGAAGAGTAGCCTGTGCTCACCACAACTAGAGAAAGCCCACGCTCAGCAATGAACACAAAACACAGCAAAAAATAAATTTATTTATTTTTAAAAAAGAAAAAGCAACCCAAACACAACACTAAAGATGGTCATCTAACCACAAGAGAGGAGAAAAAAAGAGGAAGGGAAGGAAAAAGACCTCCAAAAACAAACCTGAACAATTAAGAAAATGGCAATAGGAACATACATAGTGGTAATTACCTTAAATGTAACTGGATTAAATGCTCCAACCAAAAGGTATAGACTAGCTGAATGGATACAAAAACAAGACCTGTATACATGCTGCCTACAAGAAGACCCAATTCATACCTAGGGATGCATACAGACTGAAAGTGATGGGATGGAAAAAGGTATTCCATGCAAATGGAAATCAAAATAAAGCTACCAGCCATAAAAGGGGAAATTGATGGTAACACAATAATAGTGGAAGATTTTAACACCCCCACTTACCCCAATGGACAGATCATCAAGACAGAAAATTAATAAGGAAACACAAGCTATAAATGACACATCAGAACAGATAGACTTAATTGATATCTATAGGACATTCCATCCAAAAGCAGCAGAATACACTTTCTTCACCAGTGTACATGGAACATTCTCCAGGATAGATGACATCTTGGGCCACAAATCAAGCCTTAGTAAATTTAAGAAAATTGAAATCATATCAAGTATCTTTTCTGACCATAACACTATGAGATTAGATATCAATTACAGGAGAAAAAAACTGGAAAAAACAAAACACACGGAATTCCCTGGTGGTGCAGTGGTTAAGAATCTGCCTGCTAATGCAGGGGACATGGGTTTGAGCCTTGGTCCAGGAAGATCCCACATGCAGCAGAGCAACTAAGCCTGTGTGCCACAACTACTGAGCCTGTGCTCTAGAGCCTGCAAGCCACAACTACTGAGCCCACATGCCACAACTACTGAAGCCTGTGTGCCTAGAGCCCATACTCCACAACAAGAGAAGCCACCGCAATGGCAACGTAAATGCCCATCGACAGACGAATGGATAAAGAAGATGTGGTACATATATACAATGGAATATTACTCAGCCAGAAAAAGGAACAAAATTGGGTCATTTGTAGAGATGTGGATGGATCTAGAGACTGTCATACAGAGTGAAGTAAGTCAGAAAGATAAAAACAAATATCATATATTAACACATATATGTGGAAGCTAGAAAATGATACAGATGAACCAGTTTGCCGAGCAGAAATTGAGACACAGAAGTAGACAAAAAACTTCCGGACACCAAGCAGGGAAAGGAGCGGGGAGTGGGGGTTGTGGTGAGATGAATTGGGAGATTGGGATTGACATGTATTCACTGATGTGTATAAAATGGATGACTAATAAGAAAAAAAATATTTGATAATGGAATGGACTTGGAATCTTTGATCACCTAAGACAGTTCCTTGAACTTTGTAGATGTCTAAAATAATATTTAATAATTCTTTGCCAACCATTGATCTTAATGAACTAAATAAGGTTTTTGTCTTAGCTTTCTTAATAAGTTGTAACACAGAGAAAAGTGCATAAGTCATAAGTTTAACTATAAACATATGACATATGAGTTATCTGAACTCCCACTAGTATAACCACTACTCAGATCAAGAAACAGAACTTTCCCAGCACCTCGGAAGCCTTCCTTATACCATTTCCTGGTCATGACCCCTGCTTTCTGCCCCTAAAGTAACCATTATCTTCACCATAAATTTGTTTTCCCCAGTTCTGAATTTTTTAAAAAGAAACCATACAATGTATATCATTTTATGTCTGCCTGGTTTTGCTGAATATTGCTCATGAGTTTTATTTCTGTTGTTGCTTGCAGCAATGCTCACTTATTTTTATTGTCTTCTATATTTTATTATATAAATGCAAAATATATTCCAATGTTAAAAAAATTAAAATTAAAAAAAAATAATAATTTTTTTAAAAAAGAGAGAAGCCCACACACTGCAACCAAGAGTAGCGCCCACTCGCCGCAACTAGAGAAAGCCCGCATGCAGCTACGAAGACCCAAAATAGCCAAAAATAAATAAATAAATAAATTTATTTAAAAAACAAAACAAAACACATGGAGGCTAAACAATATATTACTAAACAACCAATGGATCACTGAAGAAATCAAAGAGGAAACACAAAAATTCCTACAGACAAATGACAATGAAAACATGACAATCCAAAATCTATGGGACCAGTAAAAGCAGTTCTAAGAGGGAAGTTTATAGCAATACAATCTTACCTCAGGAAACAAGAAAAATCTCGAATAAAAAACCTAACCTTACACCTGAAGCAACGATAGAAAGAAAAAACAAAGAAAACCTAAAGTTAGTTGAAGGAAAGAAATCATAAAGATCAGATCAGAAATAAATGAAAAAGAAATGAAGGAAACAATAGCAAAAATCAATAAAACTATAAGCTGGTTCTTTGAGAAGATAAACAAAATTGATAAAGCATTAGCCAGACTCATGAAGAAAAAAAGAGAGAAGACTCAAATCAACAGAATTAGAAAAGAAAAAGCAGAAGTAACAACTGACACTGCAGAAATACAAAGAATCATAAGAGATTACTACAAGCAGCTATATGCCAATAAAATGGACAACCTGGAAGAAATGGACAAATTCTTAGCAAAGTACAACCTTCCGAGACTGAACCAGGAAGAAATAGAAAATATAAAAAGACCAATGGCAAGCACTGAAATTGAAACTGTGATTCAAAATCTTCCAACAAACAAAAGCCCAGGACTAGATGGCTTCACAGGCAAATTCTATCAAACATTCAGAGAAGAGCTAACAGATATCCTTCTCAAACTCTTCCAAAATACAGCAGAGGGAGGAACACTCCCAAACTCATTCTACGAGGCCATCATCACCCTGATACCAAAACCAGACAAAGATGTCACAAAGAAAGAAAACTACAGGCCAATATCACTGATGAACATAGATGCAAATATCCTCAACAAAATTCTAGCAAACTGAATCCAACAGTACATTAAAAGGATCATACACCATGCTCAAGTGGGGTTTATCCCAGGAATGCAAGGATACTTCAACATACGCAAATCAATCAATGTGATACACAATATTAACAAATTGAAGGATAAAAACAACATGATCATCTCAATAGACGCAGAAAAAGCTTTTGACAAAATTCAACACCCATTGATGATAAAAACTCTCCAGAAACTAGGCATAAAGGGGACTTACCTCAACATAATAAAGGCCATATATGACAAACCCACAGCCAACATCATTCTCAACAGTGAAAAACTGAAACCATTTCCACTACGAACAGGAACAAGACAAGGTTGCCCACTCTCACCACTATTATTCAACGTAGTTTTGGAAGTTTTAGCCACAGCAATCAGAGAATAAAAAGAAATAAAAGGAATCCAAATAGGAAAAAAAGAAGCAAAACTGTCACTGTTTGCAGTTGACATCATACTATACATAGAGAATCCTAAAGATGTTACCAGAAAACTACTAGGGCTAATCAATGAATTTGGCAAAATAGCAGGATACAAAATTAATGCACAGAAATATCCTGCATTCCTTTACACTAATGATGAAAAATCTGAAAGAGAAATTAAGGACACAATCCCACTTAGCATTGCAACAAAAAGAATAAATATCTAGGAATAAACCTACCTAAGGAGACAAAAGACCTGTATGCAGAAAACTGTAAGACACTGATGAAAGAAATTAAAGATGATACAAACAGATGGAGAGATATACCATGTTCTTGTAGTGGAAGAATCAACACTGTGAAAATGACTCTACTACCCAAAGCAATCTACAGATTCAGTGCAATCCCTATCAAAGTACCAGCAGCATTTTTCACAGAACTAGAACAAAAAATTGCACAATTCGTATGGAAACACAAAAGACCCCGAATAGCCAAAGCAATCTTGAGAAAGAAAAACGGAGCTGGAGGAATCAGGCTCCCTGACTTCAGACTATACTACAAAGCTACAGTAATCAAGACAGTATGGTACTGGCACAAAAACAGATATATAGCTCAATGGAACAGGATGGAAAGCCCAGAGGTAAACCCATGCACATATGGTCACCTTATCTTTGTTAAAGGAGGCAAGAATATACAATGGAAAAAAGAAAGCCTCTTCAATAAGCGTTGCTGGGAAAACTGGACAGCTACATGTAAAAGAATGAAATTAGAACACTCCCTAACACCATACACAAAAATAAACTCAAAATGGATTAAAGACCTAAATGTAAGGCCAGACACTATAAAACTCTTAGAGGAAAACACAGGCAGAACACTCTATGACATAAATCACAGCAAGATCCCTTTTGACCCACCTCCTAGAGAAATGGAAATAAAAAGAAAAATAAACAAATGGGACCTAATGACACTTAAAAGCTTTTGCACAGCAAAGGAAACCATAAACAAGACAAAAAGATAACCCTCAGAGAAAATATTTGCAAACGATGCAACTGACAAAGGATTAATCTCTAAAATACACAAGCAGCTCATGCAGCTCAATACGAAAATAACAAAGAACCCCATCCAAAAACGGGCAGAAGACCTTAATAGACATTTCTCCAAAGAAGATATACAGATGACCAACAAACACATGAAAGGATGCTCAGCATCCGCTAATCATTAGAGAAATGCAAATCAAAACCACAATGAGATATCACCTCACACTTATCAGAATGGCTATTATCAAAAAGACAACAAATAGAGTTTGGCCAAAATGGAAGAATAGAAATACCCTGAGTTCACCTCCTCTCTCGGGCACACAAATATTACAATTTACAGAACACCTGTGGATAAAAAAGATTAGAACCTACTGGAAAAAGTCTTCTGTGACTAAAGATATAAAGAAGAAACAACAGTGAGATGAGTAGGACAGGCTGAGTATTGTATAGTCAAGACACATATCCCTGGGTGGGTGACCCACAAACAGGAGAATAATTACAATTGCAGAGGTTCCCCCCAAACAGTAAGGGGTCTGAACCCCACATCAGGCTACCAAGCCTGGGCATCTTGTGCCAGGGAGACAAGCTCCTAAAACATCTGTCTTTAAAGGCCAGCAAGGCTTAAATTCACTAGACACAGAGGGCTGTGGGAAAAAGACACTCCACTCTTAAAGGGTGTACACAAAACCTCACATGCTCAGGGACCCAGAACAGAAGCAGTCATTTGAAAGGAGTCTGGATCAGTCCTACCTGCTGATCTTGGACAGTCTCACAGAGAGGCAAGAGGCAATTGGTGCTCACCCTCAGGGATGGAGACACTGGTGGCAGCCATTTTGGGGAGCTCGTTCTACCATATAGACTCTGATGCTGGCAAGCACCATTTTGGAATCCTACATCTAGCTTATTAGCCTCAGGACCCAGCCCTGCCCACACCCACCAGTCCCTAGGCAATGATACTGGCATGCCTCAGTCCAGATAACTCACTGGTCAGGGACATAGCCCTACCCACCAGGACACAGACTGCCTTAATAACCTCTGAACCCACAGTCGCCCCTGGACATGGCCCTGCACAGCAGAGAGCCCAGGACCAGGCCCCACACACCACTGCACAGGCACTAGGTCTAAGAACCCCCAAGGTCCTACAACCAGAGACCTCGGGATGCAGCTCCACAAACAGTGGGCAGAACCTGCCCCAGAATCCCCAGCCTTGCCCACCAGTGAGCCTGCTCTAGACTCAGGACAAGTCTCATCCACCAGTGGGCTGCAACCAGCCCCAGGAAACTCCATAGCCTGAAGACACAGCCCACCCACCAGTAAGCCAGCACCAGCCCTGGGACTGGCTGGGCCCCACCAGTGAGCCTGCTTTAGCCTTGGGACCAGCCTCACACACCATCAAAAGGACACCAGCCCCAGGAAAACTGCAGCCATGCAGCCTGCAGACCCACCCCACCCACCAGCAGGCCAACATAACATTTGGGACACCCCAGGCCCTGCATCCAGTTGTGTCAGGAACCAGCTACACCACTAGTGGCTGGACACCAGCTCTGGGACCCCTGGACTCTGCAACCAGACCCGAGGATCCAGCTCTGCCCACCAATAAGCCAGAACTAGCCCCAGGACCAGGCTTCAGCCACCAGTGAGCAGGCACAAGCCCCAGCATCTCTTGGACCCAAACTCTGTCCAAGAGTCAGCCAGCATTAGCCTCGGGCCCCCCCGCAGTGTTCTGAAGCCTGCTGCTCGTGACCCAGTCCCACCAAGCAGCAGCTGGCAGTCTCTGCACGAGGCAGGGCCTGACAACCAAGTAGACCAGGGCAAGCCAAGCCTACCAATCTACCCTCAGTAACCAGCCCACCACAACAGAAAGGCCTAAGCATCCCACATAGAGAACATATAAATCTAGTCACCAGATGAGAGTGTGTTGTTACATCTCCTACAAAAGGCCACTCCTTCAAGGTCAGGAAATGTAACCAACCTACCAGATACATAGAAATAAAAACAGCAAGTTAGACAAAATAAGGCAACAAGGTAACATGTTTCAAAAGAAGAAACAAGAAAAATAACCCAGAAGAAGAGCTAAGTAGAGTGGAAATAGCCAATCTACCTGAGAAAGGGTTCAAGGTATTGATAATAAAGATGATCAGCGAAGTCAGGAGAAGAATGGACAAACAGAGGCAGAAGTTAGAAGTTTCTAAAAAAGAGTTAGAAAATATAAAGAACAATCCAATAGAGATGAAGAATATAATAACTGAAATAAAAAATACACTAGAAGGAATCAACAGTAGACCAAATGAAACAGAGGAACAGATCAGTGAGCTGGAAGACAAAGTAGTTGAAATCACTGAAGATGAAAAGAAAGAAGAAAAAAAGAATGAAAAGAAATGAGGGCAGTTTAAGAGAATTCTGGGACAACATCAAGTATACTAACATTCACATTATAGGGGTCCTAGAGGAGAAGGGAGTGAGAAAAGGACTGAGAACATATTTATAGACATAATAGCTGAAAATTTCCTTAACCTGGGAAAGGAAACAGACATCCAAGTTCAGGAAGCACAGAAGTCCCAAATAGGATCAACCCAAAGAAGACCACACCAAGATACATTGCAATTAAAGTGGCAAAAATTAAAGACGAAGAGAGCATCAAAGGAAAAGCAACTATGGGCTTCCCTGGTGGCGTAGTGGTTTCCCCAAAAAAAAAAAAAAAAAAAAAAATGGAAAATCAACTAGCCACATAGAAGGTAACTCCCATGATGTTATCAGCTGACTTTATAGTCCAAACTTTGGGGCCAGAAGGGAGTGGCACGATATATTTAAGATGAGGAAAGGGGAAAACCTATAAACAAGAATACTCTACCCAGGGAGACTCTCATTCAGATTTGATGGAGAGATCAAAAGTTTTATAGACAAGCAAAAGCTAACAGGGTTCAACACACCAAACCAGCTTTGTGAGAAATGTTAAAGAGACTTCTGTAAGCAAAGAAGAAAAGGCCACAACTAGAAAAATGAAAATTATGAGGGGAAAAAGCTCATCAGTAAAGGTAAAAATACAGTAAAGGTAGTAAATCAACCATGTACAAAGCTAGGAGGAAGGTTGAAAGACAAAAGTAGTAAATTCATCTATATCCACAATAAGCAGTTGAGGGATACACAAAACAATTAGATTTAAAATATGACATCAGAATAAGTAATCATAGGGGAGGAGAGTAAAAATACAAGGTTGTTAAAATGCGTTTGAAATTAAGAGATCCGTAACTTAAAATAACCATACTTATATAGATAGATGAGAGATAGATAGATACATAGATATAGATATAGATATATAGATTGCTATATATAAACCCCATGGTAACCACAAACCAAAAATCTATAACAGATACACACACAAAAGACACAAAGAAATCCAAACATAACACTGGAGATAGTTATGAAATGACAAAAGAAGAAGAAATAAAAAAGAACTACAAAAACAATTAACAAAATGGCAATAAGCTCACAGATGTAGAAAACAAACTAGTGGTTAGAAGCAAGGATAAAATAGGGGGTAGGGGATTAAGAGGTGTAAACTACCATGTATAAGATAAATAAGCTACAGGGATATACTGTACAGCAGAGGGAATATAGCCAATATTTCATAATCACTCTAAATGTAGTATAAACTTTAAAAACTGTGAATCACTACATTGTACACCTGAACTTATATAATACAGTAGATCAACTATACCTCAATTAAAAAAGAAAAAATGGGGGTTCCCCTGGTGGCGCAGTTGTTGAGAGTCCACCTGCCGATGCAAGGGACACAGGTTCATGCCCCAGTCCGGGAAAATCCCACATGCCGCAGAGCGGCTAGGCCCATGAGCCATGGCTGCTGAGCCTGCGTGTCCGGAGCCTGTGCTCCGCAATGGGAGAGGCCACAACAGTGAGAGGCCCGCATACCTCAAAAAAAAAAAAGAAAAAATGGAAATAAGTACAAACATACCAATAATGACTTTAAATGTAAATATACTAACTGCTCCAATCAAAAGACAGAGAGCAGCTGAATGGATACAAAAACAAGACCAGGGACTTCCCTGGTGATGCAGTGGTTAAGAATCCGCTTGCCAATGCAGGGGACACAGGTTCAAGCCCTGGTCCAGGAAGATCCCACATGCCGCAGAGCAACTAAGCCCGTGTGCCACAACTACTGAGCCTGTGCTATAGAGCCTGTGAGCCACAACTACTGAGCCTGCGTGCCACAACTACTGAAGCCCGCATGCCTAGAGCTCGTGCCCCACAATGAGAAGCCACTACAGTGAGAAGCAAGCACACTGCAACGAAGAGTAGCCCCCACTCGCCACAACTAGAGAAAGCCCGCGTGCAGCAACGAAGACCCAACACAGCCAAAAATAAATAAATAAATTTATTTTAAAAAAAAAAACAAGACCAGTTTATATGCTGCCTACAGGAGACTCACTTCAGATGTAAAGACACAGACTGAAAGTATGGGTATGGAAAAAGGTACTCCATGCATATGGAAATCAAAAGAAAGCTAGTATAGCAATACTTACATCAGACAAAATCAACTTTAAAACAGACTGTTACTAGAGACAAAGAAGGACATTACATGTTGATCAAGGGATCAATCCAAGAAGAAGATATAACGCTTGTAAATATATATACCCCCAACATAGGAACACCTAAATACGTAAAGAAAATATTAACAGACATAAAGGAAGAAATTGACAGTAACACAATAATAGTAGGGGATTTCAACACCTTACTTACAGCAATAGATAATTCAGAAGAAAATCAATAAGGAAACACTGGCCTTAAATGACACTATACCAGGGAGACTTAGTAGATATATATAGAATATTTAATCCAACAGCAGAATACACATTCTTTTCAAATGCACATGGAATATTCTCCAGGATAGATCACATGGCAGGCCACAAAACAAGCCTCAGCAAAGTTAAGAAAACTGAAATCATATCAATTATCTTTTCTGAACACAATACTATGAGACTAGAAATCAGCTACAAGGAAAAAAACTGAAAAAAACCACAAACACACGGAGTCTAAACAACATGCTGCTGAACAATGAATGGGTCACTGAAGAAATTTTAAAATACCTGGAAACAAATAAAAATGGAAACACAATAATTGTAACAAATCTATGGTACACTGAAAAAGCAGTTCTAAGAGGGAAGTTTGTAGAGATACAAGCTTACCTACGGAAACAAGAAAAATCTCAATTAAACAACCTAATCTTACACCTAAAGGAACTAGGAAAAGAAGAACAAATAAAACCCAAAGTCAGAAGAAGGAAAGACATCATAAATCAGAGGAGAAAAAAAAACAGACTAAAATAATAGAAAAGGTCAATACAACTAAGGGCTGACTCTTTAAAAAGATAAACAAAATTTACAAAACTTTAGCCAGATTCACCAAGAAACAATAGAGAGGGCCCAAATAAATAAAATCAGAAATAAAAAAGGGGAAGTTACAATCAACACCACAGAAATACAAAGGATTGTAAGGATCAGACCATGAACAATTACATGCCATTAAAATGGACAACCTAGAAAATGGACAAATTCTTGGAAATGTACAATCTCCCAAGACTGAGGAGTAAGAAATAGAAAATATGAACAAATTACCAGTAATGAGATTAAGTCAGTAACTTTTTAAAAACTCTCATTTGACAGAGACTTATAGGCAGACAAAGAAGTGAGAAAACTTTGTAGTGGAAGAAGGGAGGGCTTCAGGTATGTATCACTGGTGGTTGCTGGCACAGAGAAGCTGGAGGCACGGTAACTAGAGGCAGACAATCCTATTCATTTGGGTTGGGTTGGTTTGTGTACTTTATGTCTTAGGCATAGCATATTTGACTTGCTTTAGTTGGTCTTGAGCTGGAAATGGGGGTGAAAATTGGGGAAGCTGGCAGTTGTTGACCAAGTCCTCATCAACTGGGGCCAGTTACTGCAGAGGTTATGGTTTTACTTCTGGGATGGTTGCTACAAAGGATGTGGGTCAGAATTCTATTGTCATATGTGATCTGGCCACTGTTCACTTGTATATTATATCTTTCAGATCCTATTATCCCTGTGGCTACCAAGGAAGCCAGCCATCGCCTGCCATCACTGGCCAACCCTGGCCTGCTGAACTCAATCATATTAGTGCCTGGAGGCATTCCTTTTTGCTTTGTTATACAACACCTCTCAAGGCCCTCCCCACACTTCATAGTAGGTGATATATTATTCAGCCTTAAGTGGTATATCCACTGTATCATATCCACTGTGCTGAACTTTTTTATATTTATTCTACTGTATTGTGCTTAACTTTAGTTACTGGCCCCTTTTCCCAACAACTCTCCCAAGAACCCCAAATGCCAGCTGCCTCAGAAGAGATGCCCCCATGCATCAGGTAGAGTTTCAACATTGGACATGAGCTGAATTAAGAGCTATTAGTTACACACTACTATATATAAAGTAGATAAACGACAAGGACCTACTGTATAGCTTAGGGAACTAAACTCAATATCTTGTAATAACCTATAATGGAAAAGAATCTGAAAGAAGTGTGTGTGTGTATAGCATCACCTTGCTGTACACCTGAAACTAACACATTTTAAATCACCTCTACTTTAATTTTTTTAAGAGCTATTACTAAATATTATTCTAAATTCAGACAAGACCAGCAAATATTCATAGAAGAATTTAGAACTATTTTGGGTGCATAAGACTCAGAGTTACCAATACCTGCCACATATCATTCATATACATATTGGTCAGAACAGCAGATGTTAATTCCTGGATGGGAAAGATTGGATTGATCTAGGAAAGGACTTACAGGATCTCTCTTACCAAAAGAGAGGGTCCAAAAACAAACCTGAAAAGTTGGGCAAAGTCTCCTAAAAACCACACCTGAAATATTTCCAATAAAATCGATACAAGTGTTACTGTTTCTATATTAAGCCCTGCCACCATTGCTCAGCCTCTTCCTTCAAGCAAACATACCACACAGGTTGATCAATATTTTTAAAACTCACAGATTTTCCCTGTCTCCCAGCCTTTAACTGTAACCCTTGAGCCCTTTGACTGGAAACATACCTTCCTGCTATGTGATAACACACCTACAAATTTTCCCATATAATGCTGTAAGTAAAGAAGCCAGTCTGAAAGGACTACATACTATGTAGACCCAACTATGTAATATTCTGAAAGAGGCAAAACTACAGAAAGAGTAAAGTGATCAGTGGTTGCCAAGGTTTCAGAGGGATGGAGGTGAACAGGTGGAGCACAAGGGATATGTAGGGTGGGGAAACTACCCTGTATGATCCTGTATGGATGAATGACATTATGCATTTGTCAAAAGTATAAGCTATACAACACAAAAGGGTGAATCTTAATGTAAACTATGAATTTTAGTTAATCATAATATATTAATATCAGTTTGTCAATTGTAAGAAGTGTACCATAGTAATACGAGATATGAATAATAGGGGAAATTGTGTGGGGGAGAGGGGAGGTATATCTGTGCTAACAAAAACACTAATTTGAAAAGATACATGCACCCCAATGTTCACTGTAGCATTATTTACAATTGCCAATGTATGGAACAACCTAAGTGTTCATCAACAGATGAATGGATAAAGAAGATGTGGTGTATATACACAATGAAATATTACTCAGCCATAAAAAAGAATGAAATTTTGCCATTTGTGGCAATATGGATGGACCTGGAGGGGATTATTATACTCAGTAAAATAAGTCAAACAGAGAAAGACAAATAATGTATGTTTTCATTTATATGCGGAAGCTAAAAATTAAACAAATGAACAAATGTAACAAAACAGAAACAAACTCACAGATACAGAGAACTACTGGTTACCAGGGGAGAGAAGTGTGGGGAGAGAAGTTACAAAGATGTAATGTACAGCACAGGGAATACAGACAATATTATATAATAACTATATACAGTGTACAGTCTATAAAAATATTGAATCAGTATGTTGTACACTTAAAACTAATAAAATATCGTAAGTCAACTATACTTCAATGCTAAATAAATAGATAAAATGGGAAAATCGAAAAATGCCAACAATTTTTATTGCCTAAATAGAAAAATTCATCCCAAAATTCATAGGGAATGTCAAGGGATCCCGAATAGCCGAAACAATATTGAAAAAGAAAAATAAAGTTAATGTTCTTGTATCTTTGAATTTCAAAACTTATTATAAAGCTACAGTAATAAAAACAATGTTCTACTGACGTAATGACAGACACAGAGACCAATACAGTAGAATAGAGAGCCCAGAAATAAACTCTTGCATGTATGCTACAGTGATTTTTAGCAAGGGTGCCAAGACCATACAATGCAGGAAGGACAATCTTTTGAAAAAACTTTCTGTGTTAGAGATGGTAGGCAGTGAAATAGGTGAAGTGATTAAGAAGTAAAAGCTCCCAGTTACAAAATAAGACATGAGGATGTTAATATATGGCATAAGGAATATGGTCAAGAATATTGTAATATTCAATACATATATTGTAATAACTTTATAGGCAGACACATGGTTACTAGACTAATCATTGTGATCATTTTAATGTATGCAAATGTCAAATCACTATGTAGTACTCCTGAAACGAACATAATATTGTATGTCAACCATATTTCAACAATTTTGGGGGGGAAACTGGGTATCCACATGCAAAACAATAAATGAAGTTGAACCCTTACCTTAAACCACATACAAAAATAAACTCAAAATGGATCAAAGACCTAAAATAATAAAACTCTTAGATGAAAACATAAGGGAAAAGCTTCATAACATTGAATCTGGCAATGACTTCTTGGATATTACACCAAATACATAGGCAACAAAGGTAAAATATGTAAACTGGGATACATCAAAATTTAAAACTCCTGTGCATCAAAGGACACAATATATAGTGAAATGGCAACCTATGGAATGGGAAAAATATTTGCAAAATATCTGACATGTGGTTAATATCCAGAATATATAAAGAACTACAACTCAGTGGCAAAAAATAAATAAACTGATGTTTAAAAGGGTAAAGAACTTGAATAGACATTTCTGCAAAGAAAATATACAAATGGCAGTCAAGCATATGAAAAGATGTGCAACCTCACTAATAATTAGAGAAATGCAAACCAAACTGCAATGAGATGTCACTTCATACCTATTAGAGTAGTTGCTATAAAAAACAAAAAAAGGACTTCCCTGGCAGTCCAATGGTTAGGACTCCGTGCTCCCAGTGCAGGGGCACATGTTTGATCCCTGTTCAGGGAACTAATATCCCGCATGCTGCAATGAGTGGCCAAAACAAAACAAAACAAACAAAACAAAAAAAAACAAGTGTTGGCAAAGATGTGGAAAAATTGAAACCATTGTGCACTGTTGGTCAGAATGTAAAATGGTGCAGCCATTATGGAAAATAAAATGAGAATTCATCAAAAATTGAAAATAGAACTACTATATAATGCGTTGATTCCACTTCCAGTATATATCAAAAAGAATTGAAAACAGGATCTCAAAGAGATATTTGTACAGTCACATTGATAGCAACATTATTCACAATAGCCAAAAGGTAGAAGCAAACCAAATGTCCATAAAGGAATGAACAGATAAACAAAATTTGGTAGATGCATACAATGGAATATTATTCCGCCTTAAAAAGGAAGGAAAATCTGATAAATCCCACAACATGGAATAATACGGAGAACATTATGTTAAGTGAAATAAGCCAGCCACAAAAGATAAATACTGTATGATTTTACTTATATCAGGTATCTAGTGTAGTCAAACTGACAGAGACAGAAAATAGAATGGTGGTTTCCAGTGGTTGGAGAGAGGAGGCAATGTGGAGTCATTGCTTAAAGGTTTGCTGAAAAGTAGTTGTTGCTAAGAGTCTATAGACTTTTAGTTTTGCAAGATGAAAAAGTTAGGGAGATTGGTTACACAACAATGCAAATATACTTAACACTACTGAACTGTACACTTTAGTGTGATAAATTTTAAGGTGTCTTTTATGTTATGTGTATTGAAAACAATTTTGTTTAAAAGACAACTAAGGAAAGGACTTCCCTTGTGGTGCAGTGGTTAAGAATCCACCTGCCAATGCAGGGGACACGGGTTAGAGCCCTGGTCCAGGAAGATCCCACATGCTGTGGAGCAACTAAGCCCATGTACCACAACTACTGAGCCTGCACTCTAGACCCCACAAACCACAACTACTGAGCCCACATGCCACAACTACTGAAGCCCATGTGCCTAGAGCATGCTCTGCAACAAGAGAAGCCACCACAATGAGAAGCCCATGCAACAAAATGAAGAGTAGCCCCTGCTCACCACAACTAGAGAAAGCCCGCGTACAGCAACAAAAACCGAATGCGGACAAAAAAATAAATTAAAAAAAAAGACAACTGGGGAATTAGGGCCAGAGCAACTCCCCAGCACCTGCAGCTGTGGGGTAAGGCGCCCCTACACTGCGACTCTGATTAGGGCAATGAAAAGTCCATGAGCTCCAGGCATTAAAGGACAGGCAGTGTGAGTGAAACCCCTTAGGATGAGCCTGGAAGGAGGGGCCTTCACACCAGGGCACCCACCTGTTTCTCACCACAGGACTCCCCTGCCGGGCACCAGCATCTCCTGAGATCCTGTGAGATCTGTCATCCCAGGAAGTGTAGTCTTGGCCATAGCGCCTGAGGTGATTCTGCCTTTCTCTGAGGGGTCCCTGGTACTCTGAGCATCCCAGCCAATCCTCTCTCAGCCCATCACTGGCAACTTTTAAAAGAGCTGTTTTGGTGGTGATGTGAGCAAAAGCTGACTGAAGTAGATTGAAAGGTGAGTGGAGTTGAGAAAGCAGGAAGAGACAAAACTTGTACTAACTCCAGACTCCGTGAATGAAGTCCGAGAGGCATTTTGACTTGAACTGAGTTACACCATTGGCTTTACTGGTTCTCCAGCTTGCAGATGGCAGACTATGGGACTTCTCTGACTCCATAACCAGGGGGCAGACAGCAGAAGCAAGAGGAACTATGACCCAGCAGCCTGCAGAAAGAAGACCACAAACAGTAAGTTAGACAAAATGAGATGACACAGAAATATGTCGCCAATGAAGGAGCAAGGTAAAAATCCACAAGACCAAATAAATGAAGAGGAACTAGGAAATGTACATGAAAAAGAATTCAGAGTAATGATCGTAAACATGATCCAAGATCTTGAAAATAAAATGGAGGCATGGATCGAGAAGATACAAAAAATGTTTAACAAGGACCAGAAGAACTAAAGAACAAATGAACAGTGACGAACACCACAATAACTGACATGAAAAATACACCAGAAGGAATCGATAGCAGAAAAACTGAAGCAGAAGAACATAAGTGAGCTGCAAGATAGAACGGTGGATATAACTGCCACAGAGCAGAATAAAGACAAAAGAAATGAGGACAGGCTCAGAGACCTCTGGGACAACATTAAACACACCAGCATTCAAATTATAGGGGTCCCAGAAGAAGAAAAGGCAAAGGGCCAGAGAAAATATTTGAAGAGATTATAGTCAAAAACTTCCCTAACATGGGAAAGGAAATAATCACCCAAGTCCAGGAAGCACAAAGCGTCCCACACAGGATAAACTCAAGGAGAAACATAGAGACACATATTAATCAAACTAACAAAAATTAAATGCAAAGAAAAATATTAAAAGCAGCAAGGGAAAATCAACAAATAACATACAAGGGAATCCCCACAAGGTTATCAACTGATTTTTTAGCAGAAACTCTGCAGGTCAGAAGGGAATGGGATGATATATTTAAAGTGGTGAAAGGCAATAAGCTACAACCAAAATTACTCTACCCAGAAAAGATCTCATTCAGGTTCGACAGCAAAATCAAAAGCTTTAAAGACAAGCAAAAGCTAAGAGAATGCAGCACCACAAAAACAGCTTTACAACAAATGCTAAAGGAACTTCCCTAGGTGGGAACACAACAGAAGAAAAAGACCCACAAAAACAAACACAGAACAATTTAAAAGATGGTAATAAGAACATACATATTGATAGTGACCTTAAATGTAAATGTATTAAGTGCTCCAACCAAAAGACATAGACTGGCTGAATGGATACAAAAATAAGACCAGTATATATCCTGTATAAAGATACCCACTTCAGGGACTTCCCTGGTGACACAGTGGTTTAGAATACACCTGCCAGTGCAGGGGACATGGGTTCAATCCCTGGTCCGGGAAGATCCCACATGCCGTGGAACAACTAAGACCATGTGCCACAATTACTGAGCCTGCACTCCTCAGCCCATGAGCCACAACTACTGAGCCTGCGTGCCACAACTACTGAAGCCTGCGCACCTAGAGTCCATGCTCCACAACAAGAGAATCCACTGCAATGAGAACCCCCCACACCACAACGAAGAGTAGCCCCAACTCACTACAACTAGAGAAAGCCCACCCATGCACAGCAATGAAGACCCAATGAAGCCAAAAATATATAAATAAATAATTTTTTAAAAAAATAAAGAGATCCATTTCAGACCTAGAGACACATACAGACTGAAAGTGAGGAAATGGAAAAAGATACTCCATGCAAATGGAAATAAAAAGAAAGCTGGAGTAGCAATACTCATCAGAGAAGATAGACTTTAAACTAAAGACTATTACAAGAGAAAAGGAAGGACACTATATAATGATCAAGGGATCATAGCCAAAAATATATAAATAAATAATTTTTTAAAAAAATAAAGAGATCCATTTCAGACCTAGAGACACATACAGACTGAAAGTGAGGAAATGGAAAAAGATACTCCATGCAAATGGAAATAAAAAGAAAGCTGGAGTAGCAATACTTATCAGAGAAGATAGACTTTAAAATAAAGACTATTACAAGAGAAAAGGAAGGACACTATATAATGATCAAGGGATCAATCCAAGAAGAAGATATAACAATTGTAAATATTTATGCACCCAACATAGGAGCACCTCAATACATAAAGCAAATGCTAACAGCCATAAAAGGGGAAATGAACAGTAACACAATAAGAGTGGGGTTCATTAATACTCCACTTACATCAATAGACAGATCATCAACATGGAAAATTAATAAGGAAACACAAGCCATAAATGACACATTATAACAGACAGACTTATTTGATATTTATAGGACATTCCATCTGAAGGCAGCAGAATACACTTTCTTCTCAAGTGCACAAGGAACTTTCTCCAGGATAGATCACATCTTGGGCCACAAATCAAGCCACGGTAAATTTTAGAAAACTGAAATCGTATCAAGCATCTTTTCAACCACAATGCTATGAGATTAGAAATCAATTACAGGAAAAACTGTAAAAAACACAAACACATGGAGGCCAAACAATATGTCATTACATGACCAATGGATCACTGAGGAAGTCAAAGAGTAAATGAAAAAACACCTAGAAACAAATGACAAGGAAAGCACAGTGACCCAAAATCTATGGGATACAGCTAAAGCAGTTCTAAGAGGGAAGTTTATAGCAATACAATCCCACCTCAGGAAACAAGAAAAATCTCAAGTAAACAACTTAAACTTAAGTTTAAAAAACTAAAGAAAGGAAAACAAACAAACCCCAAAGTTAACAGAAGGAAAGAAATCATAAAGATCAGAGCAGAAATAAATGAACTAGAAATGAAGAAAACAATAGCAAAGATCAATGAAACTAAAAGGTGGTACTTTGACAAGATAAACAAAATGGATAAACCTTTAGCCAGACTCATCAAGAAAAAAGGGGTGAGGATTCAAATCAATAAAATTAGAAATGAAGAAGGAGACGTAACAACTGACACTGCAGAAATACAAAGGATCATGACAGATTACTGAAAGAAACTATATGGCCCCAAAATGGATAAGCCGGAAGAAATGGACAAATTCTTCGAAAGGTACAACCTTCCAAGACTAACCAGGAGGAAATGTAAAACATGAAAAGACCAATCACAAGGAATGAAATTGAAACTGTGATCAAAAATCTTCCCACAAATGAAAGTCCAGGATCAGGTGGCTTCACAGGCGAATTCTATCAAACATTTAGAGAAGAGCTAACACCTATCCTTCTCAAACTCACCCAAAAAACTTCAGAGGGAGGAACACTCCCAAGCTCATTCTACGAGGCCTCCATCACCCTGATACCAAAACCAGACAAAGATGTCACACACAAAAAAAGAAAATTACAGGCCAATATCACTGACGAACATAGGTGTAAAAATCCTCAACAAAAGACTAGCAAACAGAATCCAACAACACATTAAAAGGATCATACACCAGGATCAAGTGGGATTTATCCCACGGATGCAAGAATTCTTCAAGATACACAAATCAAACAATGTGACACACCATATTAACCAACTGAAGAATAAAAACCATATGATCATCTCAATAGACAAAATCTGACAAAATTCAACACCCATTTATGATAAAAACTCTCCAGAAAGTGGGCATAGAGGGAACCTACCTCAACATAATAAAGACTATATAAGACAAACACACAGAAAACATTATTGTCAATGGTGGAAAACTGAAAGCACTTCCTCTAAGATCAGGAACAAGGCAAGGATGTCCACTCTCGCCACTTTTATTCAACATAGTTTTGGAAGTCCTAGCCACAGCAATCAGAGAAGAAATAAAAGGAATCCAAATTGGAAAAGAAGTAAAACTGCCACTGCTTGCAGATGACATGACACTGTACATAGAAAATCCTAAAGATGCCACCAGAATACTACTAGAGAACTTCCCTGGTGGCACAGTGGTTAAGAATCCTTCTGCCAACACAGGGGACATGGGTTTGAGCCTTGGTCCGGGAAGATGCCGCAGAGCAACTAAGCCTGTGTGCCACAACTACTGAGCCTGCGCTCTAGAGCCCGCAAGCCACAATTACTGAAGCCCACGCATCACAACTACTGAAGCCTATGCTCCTAGAGCCTGTGCTCCACAACAAGAGAAGCCACCATGATGAGAAGCCTGCACACTGCAACGAAGAGTAGCCCCTGCTCTCCACAACTAGAGAAAGCCCGCATGCAGCAACGAAGACCCAACACAGCCAAAAATAAAATAAATAAAATAAATAAATTTTTTTTAAAAAAGAATACTACTAGAGCTAATTAATGAATTTGGTAAAGTTTCAGGATACAAACTTAATACACAGAAATCTCTTGCATTCCTATACACTAACAATGAAAGATCCGAAAGATATCCCATTTACCATTGCAACAAAAAGAATAAATTCCTAGGAATAAACGTACCTAAGAAGGCAAAAACCTGTACTCAGAAAACTATAAGATACTGCTTAAAGAAATCAAAGATGACACAAACAGATGGAGAGATATACCATGTTCTTAGATTGGAAGAATCAATATTGTGAAAATGACTATACTTATACTACCCAAAGCAATCTACAGATTCAAGGCAATCTCTATCAAATTACCAATGGCATTTTTCACAAAACTAGAACAAAAGATTTTACAATTTGTATGGAAAAACCAAAGGCCATGAATAGCCAAAGCAATCTTGAGAAAGAAAAACGGAGCTGGAGGAATCAGGCTTCCTGACTTCACACTATACTACAAAGCTACAGTAATCAAGACAGTATGAGCAACCAAGACCGTGCACCACACTACTGAGCCGGTGCTCTAGAACCCAAAAGCCACAACTATTGAGCCTGGGTGCCACAACTACTGAAGTCCAGGCGCCTAGAGCCCATGCTCTGTAACAAGAGAAGTCTCCACAGTGAGAAGCCTAAGCACTGCAATGAAGAGTAGCCCCTGCTAGCTGCAACTAGAGGAAGCCCACGTGCAGCAACAAAGACCCAACGCAGCCAAAAATAAATATTTTTTTAAAAAAAACAGTATGCGGGGCTTCCCTGGTGGCGCAGTCGATGCAGGGGACGCGGGTTCGTGCCCCGGTCCAGGAAGATCCCACATGCCGCGGAGCATCTGGACCCGTGAGCCATGGCCGCTGAGCCTGCGCGTCCGGAGCCTGTGCTCCGCAACGGGAAAGGCCACAACAGTGAAGTCAAAGAGTAAATGAAAAAACACCTAGAAACAAATGACAAGGAAAGCACAGTGACCCAAAATCTATGGGATACAGCTAAAGCAGTTCTAAGAGGGAAGTTTATAGCAATACAATCCCACCTCGGGAAACAAGAAAAATCTCAAGTAAACAACTTAAACTTAAGTTTAAAAAACTAAAGAAAGGAAAACAAACAAACCCCAAAGTTAACAGAAGGAAAGAAATCATAAAGATCAGAGCAGAAATAAATGAACTAGAAATGAAGAAAACAATAGCAAAGATCAATGAAACTAAAAGGTGGTACTTTGACAAGATAAACAAAATGGATAAACCTTTAGCCAGACTCATCAAGAAAAAAGGGGTGAGGATTCAAATCAATAAAATTAGAAATGAAGAAGGAGACGTAACAACTGACACTGCAGAAATACAAAGGATCATGACAGATTACTGAAAGAAACTATATGGCCCCAAAATGGATAAGCCGGAAGAAATGGACAAATTCTTCGAAAGGTACAACCTTCCAAGACTAACCAGGAGGAAATGTAAAACATGAAAAGACCAATCACAAGGAATGAAATTGAAACTGTGATCAAAAATCTTCCCACAAATGAAAGTCCAGGATCAGGTGGCTTCACAGGCGAATTCTATCAAACATTTAGAGAAGAGCTAACACCTATCCTTCTCAAACTCACCCAAAAAACTTCAGAGGGAGGAACACTCCCAAGCTCATTCTACGAGGCCTCCATCACCCTGATACCAAAACCAGACAAAGATGTCACACACAAAAAAAGAAAATTACAGGCCAATATCACTGACGAACATAGGTGTAAAAATCCTCAACAAAAGACTAGCAAACAGAATCCAACAACACATTAAAAGGATCATACACCAGGATCAAGTGGGATTTATCCCACGGATGCAAGAATTCTTCAAGATACACAAATCAAACAATGTGACACACCATATTAACCAACTGAAGAATAAAAACCATATGATCATCTCAATAGACAAAATCTGACAAAATTCAACACCCATTTATGATAAAAACTCTCCAGAAAGTGGGCATAGAGGGAACCTACCTCAACATAATAAAGACTATATAAGACAAACACACAGAAAACATTATTGTCAATGGTGGAAAACTGAAAGCACTTCCTCTAAGATCAGGAACAAGGCAAGGATGTCCACTCTCGCCACTTTTATTCAACATAGTTTTGGAAGTCCTAGCCACAGCAATCAGAGAAGAAATAAAAGGAATCCAAATTGGAAAAGAAGTAAAACTGCCACTGCTTGCAGATGACATGACACTGTACATAGAAAATCCTAAAGATGCCACCAGAATACTACTAGAGAACTTCCCTGGTGGCACAGTGGTTAAGAATCCTTCTGCCAACACAGGGGACATGGGTTTGAGCCTTGGTCCGGGAAGATGCCGCAGAGCAACTAAGCCTGTGTGCCACAACTACTGAGCCTGCGCTCTAGAGCCCGCAAGCCACAATTACTGAAGCCCATGCATCACAACTACTGAAGCCTATGCTCCTAGAGCCTGTGCTCCACAACAAGAGAAGCCACCATGATGAGAAGCCTGCACACTGCAACGAAGAGTAGCCCCTGCTCTCCACAACTAGAGAAAGCCCGCACGCAGCAATGAAGACCCAACACAGCCAAAAATAAAATAAATAAAATAAATAAATTTTTTTTAAAAAAGAATACTACTAGAGCTAATTAATGAATTTGGTAAAGTTTCAGGATACAAACTTAATACACAGAAATCTCTTGCATTCGTATACACTAACAATGAAAGATCCGAAAGATATCCCATTTACCATTGCAACAAAAAGAATAAATTCCTAGGAATAAACGTACCTAAGAAGGCAAAAACCTGTACTCAGAAAACTATAAGATACTGCTTAAAGAAATCAAAGATGACACAAACAGATGGAGAGATATACCATGTTCTTAGATTGGAAGAATCAATATTGTGAAAATGACTATACTTATACTACCCAAAGCAATCTACAGATTCAAGGCAATCTCTATCAAATTACCAATGGCATTTTTCACAAAACTAGAACAAAAGATTTTACAATTTGTATGGAAAAACCAAAGGCCATGAATAGCCAAAGCAATCTTGAGAAATAAAAACGGAGCTGGAGGAATCAGGCTTCCTGACTTCACACTATACTACAAAGCTACAGTAATCAAGACAGTATGAGCAACCAAGACCGTGCACCACACTACTGAGCCGGTGCTCTAGAAACCACAAGCCACAACTATTGAGCCTGGGTGCCACAACTACTGAAGTCCAGGCGCCTAGAGCCCATGCTCTGTAACAAGAGAAGTCTCCACAGTGAGAAGCCTAAGCACTGCAATGAAGAGTAGCCCCTGCTAGCTGCAACTAGAGGAAGCCCACGTGCAGCAACAAAGACCCAACGCAGCCAAAAATAAATATTTTTTTAAAAAAAACAGTATGCGGGGCTTCCCTGGTGGCGCAGTGGTTGAGAGTCCGCCTAAAAAAAAAAAAAAAAAAAAACAGTATGGTACTGGCACAAAGACAGAAATACCAATCAATGGAACAGGATAGAGAGCACAGAGATAAGCCCACACAGCTCTGGTCACCTCATCTACGACAAAGGAGGCAAGACTATAAAATGGAGAAAAGACAGTCTCCTTAATAAGTGGTGCTGTGAAAACTCGACAGCTACATGTAAAAGAATGAAATTAGAACACTCTCTAACACCATACACAAAAATAAACTCAAAATCGATTAAAGACCTAAATGTAAGGCCGGACACTGTAAAACTCTTAGAGGAAAACATAGGCAGAAAACTCTTTCACATAAATTGCAGCAAGATCTTTTTTGACCCACCTCCTAGAGTAATGAAAATAGAAACAAAAATAAACAAATGGGACCTAATTAAATTTAAAAGCTTTTGCACAGCAAAGGAAACCATAAGCAAGACAAAAAGACAACCCTCAGAATGCGACAAAATACTTGCAAATGAAGCAACTGACAAAGGATTAATCTCCAAAATATACAAGCAGCTCATGCAGCTCAATATCAAAAAAACAAACAACCCAATCAAAAAATGGGCAGAAGACCTAAATAGTTATTTCTCCAAAGAAGAAATAAATATAGCCAAAAAGCACATGAAAAGATGTTCAACGTCGCTAATTATTAGAGAAATGCAAATGAAAACTTCAATTAGGTATCACCTCACACCAGTCAGAATGGCCATCATCAAAAAATCTACAAACAATAAATGCTGGAGAGGGTGTGGAGAAAAGGGAACCTTCTTACACTGTTGGTGAGCACGTAAATTTATACAGCCACTATGGAAAACAGTACGGAGGTTCCTTAAAAAACTAAAAACAAAATTACCATACGACCCAACAATCCCACTCCCGGGCATATACCCGGGGAAAACCATAATTCAGAAAGATACATGCACACCAGTGTTCATTGCAGCAATATTTACAATAGCCAGGACATGGAAGCAACCTAAATGACCATCACAGAGGAACGGAAAAGATGTGGTACATATATACAATGGAATATTACTCAGAGTAGCTCTAAAAAGGAATGAAATTTTGCCATTAGCAGAGATATGAACAGACCTAGAGACTGTCATACAGAGTGACGTAAGTCAGAAAGAGAAAAACAAGTATATAATATCTCTTATATGTGGAATCTAGAAAAATGATACAGATGAACTTATTTGCAAAGCAGAAATAGCAACAGACATAGAGAACAAATGAAGGGATACCAAGGGGGGAAGGAGGGTGGGATGAAATGAGAGATTGGGATTGACATACATACACTACTATGTACAGAACAGATAACTAATGAGAACCTACTGTATAGCACAGGGAACTCTCCTCAATGCTCTGTGGTAACCTAAATGGGAAGGGAATCCAAAAAAGAGAGGATATATGTATACATATAGCTGATTCACTTTGTGGTACAGCAGAAACTAACACAACATTGTACAGCAACTATACTCCAATAAAAATTAATTTTAAAAAAAGACAACAGAGCCTATTTCCATGTCACTTGTCACCTGTCAACACATAATCCTTGAAAAATTGTGAAAATGAGACAGAGCCAGGAATCAAAGTTTCAAGGGCACTTTGAACATCTTCAGATAGGTTTTTTCCAGCTTCCACATTTCATGAGATTTGAATATGCTTTGAGTTTTGTACATCTTTTTTCAGCATGGTTTCCATCATTTCCAGGCTGAAAAACTACAGTCCTTCTAGTTGCTAAAAAGCTGCTTAATGTTGTATATCCAACCTGGAACATACCAGTGGCCAAGACACATACTTTATGGGAACCATTTATAAGAGGACTCTCTAAGGCATTTCCCCTTACTCAAAAACTACACTGCCCATACCACCCTCAATTTCCTAGAGAGGTTAATAGCACCAATAGCATCCTTAAATTAAAATTAGTAAAACTTTCAGAAACCCTTGTGCTCCCTTGGCCAACTGTACTCCTGCTGGATTTTATGAGGCCACACTTTCCACTCTCTTGGGGACACATTTCTTAGCCCTCTATGAATTGGTAACTGGAAAGCCCATGAATTTAGGGATTTCATCTCCAATTCTAGATTCTGTCCTATTGTATGCATACATGGCAAAATATCGCTAGAGACTCACATACATACCCAGTCCGATCACCAACAGGTTAAGTCCATTTTCCAATCACATCTTCCTAGAAAGCCACTTTATGATCCTTAGTCGGGAGATTTCACCTACTAGACGAGATATCAGGGAAAAAACTGCTCTTAAACTTCATTGCAAGGGACCTTATCAGGTACTACTAACAATAAATAGAGCCATGAAACTACAGGAAGTTAATCCTTATGTTAACATTTCACAAGTAAAGAAACAATTCAGAATTCCATAAAATTTTAAGTCCATCCTAACAGGGGACATCAATTAAGGATTCTCAGTTTTAGAAGCAGCCAATCTTTTTTTTTTTTTTGGAGTATAGCTGCTTTACACTGCTGTGTCAGTTTCTGCTGTACAGCAAAGTGAATCATCCATACGTCTACATATATCCCCTCTTTTTTGCATTTCCTTCCCATTTAGGTCACCACAGAGCATTGAGGAGAGTTCCCTGTGCTATACAATAGGTTCTCATTAGTTATCTAGTATTTTATACATAGTAGTGTATACATGTCAGTTCCAATCTCCCATTTCATCCCACCCCTGCCTTTCCCCCTTGGTATCCATACATTTGTTCTCCACGTCTGTGACTCTATTTCTGCTTTGCAAATAAAATCATCCATACCATTTTTCTGGATTCCACATATATGCGTTAATATATGATATTTATTTTTCACTCCCTGACTTACGTCACTCTGTATGACAGTCTCTAGGTCCATCTACATCTCTGCAAATGACACAATTTCATTCCCTTTTATGGCTGAGTAATATTCCATTGTATACATGTACCACATCTTCTTTATCCATTCCTCTGTAGATGAACATTTAGGTTGCTTCCATGTCCTGGCTATTGTAAATACTGCTGCAATGAACATTGGGATGCATGTAACTTTTTGAATTATGGCTTTCTCTGAGTATATCCCCAGGAGTGGGATTTTGGGTCATATGGTAGTTCTTTTTTCAGTTTTTTAAGGAGCCTCCATACTGTTCTCCATAGCAGCTGTGTCAATTTACATTCCCATCAACAGTGTAGGAGGGTTCCCTTTTCTCCACACCTTCTTCAGCATTTAATGTTTGCAGGTTTTTTTGATGATGGCCACTCTAAACAGTGTGAGGTGATACCTCATTATAGTTTTGAATTGCATTTCTCTAAGAATTAGTGATGTTGAGCATCTTTTCATGTGTTTGCTGGCCATCTGTATGTCTTCTTTGGAGAAATGTCTATTTAGGTCTTCCAGCCATTTTTTTGATTGGGTTGTTTGGGTTTGGGGTATTTTTTGTTTTTCGTTTGTTTGTTTGTCTTTTTGATATTTAGCTGCATGAGCTGTTTATATATTTTGGAGATTAATCCCTTGTCAGTTGCTTCTTTTGCAAATATTTTCTCCCATTCTTGGGGTTTTCTTTTTGTCTTGTTTATGGTTTCCTTTGCTGTGCAAAAGATTTTAAGTTTAATTAGTCCCATTGGAAGCAATCTTTAAAACCAGATAGTTAAGGAGTGATGTCAGCAAGAGAGTATAATAGAAAGTCCTCAGCACACTTCCCTCACTGAAACAATGATGTGACTCCCATGCATAGACAAAAGATCCTCTGTGGGAGCCTTAGGAACAGGTAGGAGGTTGTGAAACCCCAATAGAGCCCAATATCAAGGAAGGATGCTTTTACAAGGCAGGCCTCAGTGGCAGGCCCACTGACAGTGGTGTGGTACCAGCTGTAGATGCAACAGCTGCCCCATCCCCCTACGGACATGGCTCCAGCCCCACTTGTCAGCAGCCCTCCTACTAACCCTATCGATCAATGGATATAGAAGGAGCCACTCCATCAGTGCCCCCAGTAACAGGCCCACCAACTATGGACCCAAATGCAGACCCTAAAAGCAGCCCTATAATCCAGTTCTAGTCCTGCTTGTCCACAGTCCCAGAGCAGTCCCATCATTCTGGGAACCCAATAAGAGAAAGTCTTTACCTGACAAAACCAGTTTGTAAACACTGTAAGAGGCTTCTGCCTCTTCAAATACACAGATGTCAATGCAGTTATAAGGATTATAAAAAAACAGGAAAACACTGTGTCAGCAAAGGGAAATCAATACAACGACAGTAACTGACCCAAAGAAAAGGTGACCCATGAACTACCTGACAAGAATTCAAAGTAATAAGCTAAATGAAACTTAATAAGCTACCAGAGAACATAGGTAAACAACTAAATGAGATCAAGAAAAATACATAAACAAAATGAGAAGTTTTAATAAAGAAATAGAAGCCATGAAAAAGAACCAAAGAGAAATCCTGGAGCTAAAGCATATGATAACTGGATTGAAATTTTCAATCTAGAGCTTAACAGAAGACTCAAACATGTAGAAGAAATAATCAGAAAACTCAGAAAGAAGTCGTTTGAAATTATCCAGTTAGAGTGACTAAGAGAAAAAAGAATTAAAAAGAATGAAGAAAGTATATGAGACTTATGTGAAATCATCAAATGAAAGAAGTTACACATCATGAGAGTTCCAGAAAAAGAAGGGAGAAAGGGGCAGAAAGCTTATATAAAGAAATAATATCTGATAATTCCCAAACCTAAAAAGGGAAATGGGCATCTTGATTCATGAAGCCCAGAAGTCCCCAAAGAGACACATTTTAATTAAATTATCAAAAAGCAAAGAGAGAATTTCGAAAGCAAATTATCATGTACAAGGAAGCCTATCAGATTTTATCAGCAGAAACTTTAAAGGCCAGGAAACAGTGTGATGATATATTCAAAATTCTTAAAGAATAAAACTTACAACCAAGAATATTTTTCCTGGAAAAACTGCCCTTTAAGAATGACGGACAGGGGGACTTCCCCGGTGGTGCAGTGGTTAAGAATCTGCCTGCCAATGCAGGGGACATGGGTTCGATCTCTGGTCTGGGAAGATCCCACACGCCAGGGAGCAACTAAGCCCGTGCACCACAACTACTGAGCCTGCACTCTAGAGCCCATGAGCCACAACTACTGAGCCTGTGCACCACAACTACTGAATCCCACGTGCCTAGAGCCCGTGCTCCACAACAAAAGAAGCCACCACAATGAGAAGCCCACGCACTACAACAAAGAGTAGCCCCCGCTCGCCACAACTAGTGAAAGCCCATGTGCAGCAACAAAGAGCCAACACAGCCCAAACTTTACTTATTTATTTTTTTAAAGAAATGAAGGACAGGAACTTCACTGGCTGTCCAGTGGTTAACACTTTGCCTTCCAATGCAGGGGGTGTGGATTCAATCCCTGGTCAGGGAGCTAAGATCCCACATGCTTCATGGCCAAAAGAAAAAAGAAGCAATATTGTAACAAATTCAATAACGACTTTAAAAATGGTCCACATCAAAAATAAATAAAGAACAGATAAATACTTTCATAAACAAAAACTGAGGGAGTTCATCACCACTAGACCTGTCTTACAAGAAATTCTAAAGGAAGTTCTTTGAGTTGAGATGAAAAATACTGAACAGCAACACAAAAGCACATGAAGTATAAATCTCACAGCTAAAGTAAATATAAAGACAAACAGAAAATTGCAATACTGTAATGATGGCACATAAATCACTTTTAACACTAGTATATAAATTAGAAGGCAATAACAGTAAGAATATATATAGCCACAGAAATTTGTTACTGGAAACACAATATAGAAAAAAGTAATATCTGAAAACAATTACATAAAGTGAAGGGGGGGTAAAGTATATAGTGTTTGCAATGATTGTAGTTAACTTGTTATCAGCTTAAAACAGACTACTATAACTATAAAATGTTCAGTGGAAACCCCATGGTAACCTCACACACAAAAAACGTACTGTAGATACATGAAAGATAAAGAGAAAATAATTAAAGCACACTGCTACAAAAAACCTCAAAGAAAGATAACAAGAAGGCAAAAAGAGAAGAACAAGAGAACTACAAAACACAATTAACAAAATGTCAACAGTAAGTTCTTACCTATCAATAATTATATAAATATAAATGCACTAAACTCCCCAGTTTAAAAAAAAACAAAGTGGCTGAATAAATGAACAAAACCCAATTATATGCTGTCTACAAGAGACTTGGGTAGATTTAAGAAAACACAAAGGTTGAAAGTGAAGAGGTAAGAAAGATATTCCATGTAAGTGATAACCAAAAGACAGCTGGGGTAGCTATACCTATGTCAGAAAAAAATAGACTTTAAGTCAAAAATTGTCATAAAAGACAAAGAAGGTCACTATAGAATGATAAAAAGGTCAACTGAACAGGAAGATATAACAATTACAAATATATATGTACCCAACATCAAAGCACCTAAATATATAATACAGACAATGACAGATCTGAGGGGATAAATATGTAGTACTACAATAATAGTAAAAGACTTAAATACATCACTCTATAATGGGTAGATCATACAGTCTGAAAATTAATAAGGAAACAGGAGAAATGAAGAACACTATAGACCAAATGGACCTAACAGACATATATAGAACTTGCCACTCAACAAGAGAAGAATACATATCCTTCTCAAGCACACATGGAAGATTCTCCAGGATAATCATATGTTAGGTCACAAACAAGTCTTAAAAAGTTTAAGAAGACTAAATGGAAGCCACAATGGAATGAAAGTAGAAATCAGTAATAATAATAAAAAGGGAAATTTCACAAATGCATGGAAACAAAAGTAAATACTCAAACAATCATTGGGTCAAAAGGAAATCAAAGTGGAATTTTTAAAATATCTCAAGACAAATGAAAACAAAGACACAACATAACGTAACTTATGGAATGCAGCAAAAGCAGTACTAACAGGGGACTTTACAGCAATAAACACTGACATCAAAAAAGATCTCAGTAAATCAACCTAACTTTACACTAAAAGAACTAGAAAAGAAGAACAAAGTCCTAAGTTAGAAGAAGGAAGAAAATAATAAAAATTAGAACAAAAGTAAGTTAGAGAATAGAAAAGCAATAGAAAAGTAAACAAAACTGAGATTTTTTTAAAATAAACAAAATCAACAAACCCTGAGCTTGACTAAGAAAAGAAGAGAGAAGATTCAAATAAATAAAATCACAAATGAAAGAGGAGGCATTACAATAGATACCTTAGAAATAAAAAAGAACCTTAAGGGACGATTATGAACAATTATACACCAACAAATTGCATAACCTAGAAGAAATGAACAAATTCCTAAATACATACAACCTACCAAAACTGAATCAAGAAGAAATAGAATGCCTGAGCAAAGCAATAACAAATAAGGAGATTGAATCAAAACCCTCCTAATTGAGAAGAGCCCAGGACTAGATGGCTCCACTTGTGAATTCTACCAAACACTCAAAGAAGAATTAATACTAAACCTTCTTAAACTCTTCCAAAAAATAAAAGATGCAGGAACACTTTCAAGCTCATTTTATGAGGACAGCATCACTCTGATACCAAAGCCAGACAAAGACCCCACAAGAAAAGAAAACTGCATTCCAATATCCTTGATGAACACAGATGCAAAGATGCTCAATACAGTACCAACAAACCAAATTAAACAGCACGTTCAAAGGATTATATTCCATGACCAAGTGGAATTTATCCTTGGGATGCAAAGGCAGTTCAACACTTCGAAATCAATCAGTGTGATACACATTAACAGAATGAAAGATAAAAACCACATGACCATCTCAATACATGCAGAAAAGCAATTGAAAAAAATTCAAAGTCCATTCATGATAAAATCTCTCAACTATATATGTGTGTGTGTGTATATAACACTTTCTGATTTCAAAGTATATTATAAATCTATAGTTTGTAAACAATGTAGTACCAGCATAAAAACAGGCTAATGCAATAGAACAGAGAGCCCAGAATAAATCCACACGTTTTCAGTCAACTGATGTTCAACAAGGGTGGCAAGAATATAAAATAGGCAAATGATAGTCTCTTCAACAAATGGTGTTGGAAAACTGCATATCCACAAGTAGAACAATGAGGTTGGACTCTTATCTGATACCATATACAAATATCAACTCAAATGGATTGATTTAACAATAAGAACTGAAACATTAAAACTACTACAGGGAAGCATAGAGAAAAAGATTCTTGACATTGGTCTGGGCATTGATTTGCTGGATATGACATCAAAAGCACAGGCATTAAAGCAAAAATTGTCAAGTGAGTTTCCATCAAACTAAAAAGCTTTTGCACAGAAAAGGAAACAACAGAAAGAAAAGGTAGCACACGGAATTAGAGAAGATATTTGCAAACCATACGTCTGACATGCGATTAATATTCAAAATATATAAGGGACTCAAACGATAATAAAAAAAAAATTTAAGCCCATTTAAAAATGAGCAAAAGTTCTGAGTATGCATTTTTTTTTACAATGGTGTGTTAGTTTCTGCTTTATAACAAAGTGAATCAGTTATACATATACATATGTTCCCATATCTCTTCCCTCTTGCGTCTCCCTCCCTCCCACCCTCCCTATCCCACCCCTCCAGGCGGTCACAATGCACTGAGCTGATCTCCCTGTACTATGCGGCTGCTTCCCACTAGCTATCTACCTTACGTTTGGTAGTGTATATATGTCCATGCCTCTCTCTCGCTTTGTCACAGCTTACCCTTCTCCCTCCCCATATCCTCAAGTCCATTCTCTAGTAGGTCTGTGTCTTTATTCCTGTCTTACCCCTGTGGAAAAAGCCATTTTTTAAAAGAAGACATATAAAAGGCCAACAGATACATGAAAAACTACTCAACAACATTAATATCAAGGAAATGCAAATCAAAACCACAATGAGGGACTTCCTTGGTGGTCCAGTGGGTAAGACTCTGTGCTCCCAGTGCAGAGGGCCTGGGTTTGATCCCTGATTGGGGAACTAGATCGCGCACGAATGCAGTAACTAAGAGTTCACACGCCACAACTAAGAAGTCGCATGCCACAACTAAAAAGATCCCGCATGCCACAACTAAGACCCGGCGCAGTCTAAATAAATAAATATTTAAATACTTTTTAAAAGAAAATACATATTTAACCCAGGCTAATGTAAGGCCTTTGTTCTGACCTTGTGCTGTGAACAACTCCTTTTTTCTTAGCTTACTATGTGACCCCACTGGATATTACTCCTGTGTGACCAGGATGCCTGATCCTGTTTGTCTCAAGCTAATCATCACATGCTTTAGGAACATATTCTGACACTTGTCTGTACACTGAGCCCCCAATTCTATAAACCACTATGGCTGGAAATTGCGACTCAGATGTAAGCTCCAAAATGAGCCCACTCTTGATTGAGACATTCAACTTGGAAGAATTACTGACTCATAGTTTATGCAAACAATTTGAGCAGTGTTCTCACCGGTGAGAAACAGACAAATAGAAAATCCTACAAGAAACTTATCACTAATGCTGGCAAAATTATTAATGATATCTCCTCTATTGTAGATGGAATACAGATCAATTTCAACTTATTGGCACAGCTAGTGATGAAAAATTCATTACTGTAGATTTCTTATTAGTTGGTCATTAAGGCATTTGTACCATTGCTAATATTTTTGCTGGACTTGGATCAATGCAAAAGACAAGTTGGAACAGACTATACGTCACCCCAAAGAAAAAGCTAGTTGGCTCTATAAGGCTGATCCTTATGGCCTATGGGGTTTGTTTTCTTGGATTGAGTAGGGCAGTTGGGGTCCCTGGTTCTAAAACAACTAAAAAAAGGACTGTTAGTTGTTCTTGTTTCTTTCACAGTGGTCATAACGCTGGTCTGTTGAGTTCTATCCAGTCTTCAATGCTTCTGCACAGCCATTCCCTCATCAGATGATAGCCAGGATGGTATAAAAAGATCAAGAAGATCTTGCAATACTATTGGCCATGGAGATGAAGGAACAATCCCTAAGCAGTGAAGATCAAGATCTCTACCCTTTAAGCTGGGACAAAGTGAGAGAGTGACACGGACATATATACACTACCAAATGTAAACTAGATAGCTAGTGGGAAGCAGCCGCATAGCACAAGGAGATCAGCTCGGTGCTTTGTGACCACCTAGAGGGGTGGGATAGGGAGGGTGGGAGGGAGGGAGACACAAGAGGGAAGAGATATAGGGACATATGTATATGTATAACTGATTCACTTTGTTATAAATCAGAAACTAACACACCATTGTAAAGCAATTATACTCCAATAAAGATGTGAAAAACAAAACAACAAAAAGATCTCTACCCTTCCCTGAAGTGATCCACCTCTTGCAAGCATGAGAATGATCAAAAGGAGGGGGGAGGCTGAGAAACTGAATACACAAACAAACAATGACCAGATCATCTATGACAATACAACACTGACCCACAGCTTCTGTAGCAACCTGGCCTGGAAGCCAAACCACAACCTCTACAGCAGCCAGCTCCAAAGGGTCAGTACTTGGTCAATGACTGACAGTCAGAGGGGCAGAATTTCAGCCCTCTCAAAGGAGCTGAAATCCCAGCTGCCACCACATGTTTTGAGATTCAGTTCCTCCAGTGAACTCCAGTGTCACCTGTGCACCTGCACTTCCACTGCATTTGGACCTTGTAAAGTTTTTTAGTTATTTTGAGAGCTGACATCTATGTTTAATATTATTCCTGTCAATATTAACTGTCTTCAGAAGAGAGAATACTCCCTCCCCATAATGATTAACAGCTTGACCAGAATTCACACTCAAACACACACACACACATACACACACACACTCACACTATACCATGTTCCCGCCCATATGGCTCAGAATAAAGAATCAGCAATTGATTAGTCTCAAGTCCCAACCTATGATAATGATTCTATTTCTGCAAACAGTGACTTTCATTTCTCCAGAGCATCACACTCTATCCCTAATTAAATAATTGAAGACTTGCATTTTGGACTAGAACTGCCAAAGAAAAGCCTCATGAACAAAACATGTAGACACATTTTTAAAATATTCTTTAAAATCACCAAATTTCTGCCAAATAAAGCAATACTGAGAGACCAAAATGACTAGAAGTCCATGGTGGCCTAGAACTTCGGTTTTATGAACCAAACATGGGGATCAGGAAGCAAACCTAAGTATATACACAAGATGGGAACACTCTTGCATTGGAGAACTTCTGAATAGATTTCAGACCCCCCAAATATGACTCTACCAGTAGGTGAAGTAAAAGAACTCAATCTTCAAAGGGAAATTCTAGGAAATTTTGCCTATCCCAACCTCATCTCTGAAGGAAGGGGGAAATTAAGGTTCCTCTGTGAATTTCACAGTGAGGGCAGGGAAGTATACGTTTGGTACCCAAATAATCCATTGTTTCCCAGGAGCTCATTCCCTCAAGAATGAGGGTCTTGGTCACTTGACCAGGTAAGCCACTTAGACCAACAGAGGTGCAAACCAAGGTTGGCCCTCATAGGACATTGGTCTAGAACTCAGTCTGTCTGTATGAAAAAAGAAACAAGGGACTAAAAGAGGAAGGAGAAAGGGAAGAAGGAAAAGTGACAGGAAGGAAAGGAAGGCAATAGTCGGGAGGGACAAAAGAGAGAGACAGACTAAGAACTGAGTGCAAAGGCTTCCCTCCTTGATGCTTCTGGGAACTTCCCAAAGCAACCCAAGTCCTCTCTGAGAGAATACACCTTATCCCTAGGCCTCAAAGTTCTCTCAAAAAAATAAAGTTCCAGCGAGCATAACCTCACAATCCAAAGCAGGGACTTAGGTAACAAGTCAACGTAAATGAGAGACAGCTTAAAGAAGAAATAGTAAAATCAGCTCCTCAAACAATGAAGATATTCGCCAGATCCATACTATTTTAAAGGTATATATAATTTTTTTCAGCAAAATAAAAGGACAAAATGAGGCTAAGAAACTATCAAAAATTACATAACTGGTTTTTTTAATTGGTTAAAATGAACTTCCAGAGCTATGCTATACAAACATTTAAATAGGAATAAAATTTATGCATTTAAACGCTTAGAAACACCAGAAGAGTTATGGAAACTACCTATAATTTATCATAAAAGGGCACAGACACAAAAATAATGAAAAGAGAATAAGTGTTATCAGAGGAAAGTAAGTTCTAACATATGACTGGTGAAGTTTCAGAGTAGAAGTACAGAAAATGAAATAAAGGGCAATATTTGAAGAGATTCATGATGAATGAGAATGGTTGTTACTGATAAAAGAAAAAAAAGCATTCATTTATTTAATATATGTTTTTGTGTGTCCAGCATATAGCTGAGTGTTCCAAAACTGGAAATACAGCAAAGAGAAAAACAGTTAAAAATCACTGCGATCGTGAGCTTATACTCTGTTAAAGAGAATACAGAGGATAAACAAGACATAATGAAAATGCACAGCATGTTAAACACTCGAAAGTGCTAAAAATTAAGAGGAGGTAGAGGGTCAGAGACTATCAGGGAAAGCCTTAGATGGGGCTTTTTGAGTAACAGCCTGAAAGGAGTGAGGAACCATACAGATAGATGGATATAAGAGGAACAATTGCAAAATCTCTAAGTATGTCTGTCAATTTCTAGCAAAAGCACAGAGGCCAGGCAGCTGTAACAGAAGGAGCAAGGCAGGAGAGTGATAGGAGGTGCAGTCTGATGTAATGAAGGTGGGATGTCCAGATCATATATAGCCCTGTAGGCCCATATAAAAACATGGGTTTGGGGCTTCCCTGGTGGCACAGTAGTTAAGAACCTGCCTGCCAACACAGGGGACATGGGTTCGAGCCCTGATCCGGAAAGATCCCACATGCTGCAGAGCAACTAAGCCCATGTGCCACAACTATTGAGCCTGCGCTCTACAGCCTGCAGCCACAACTACTGAAGCCCACATGCCTAGAGTTGTGCTCCACAACAAGAGAAGCCACTGCAAGAGAAGTCCATGTACTGCAACGAAGAGTAGCCCCTGCTCGCCGCAACTAGAGAAAGCCTGCATGCAGCAATGAAGACCCGATGCAGCCAAAAATAAATTTATTTTTAAAATAAATAAATTTATTTTAAAAATAAATAAATAAATAAAATACAAACATGGGCTTTGACCCTGAGTGAAACTGGACATGTTTGAGCAGACGAGTGACATGATCTGACTTATGGTTTAACAGAACCACTCTAGCTATTACGTGGAGACTAGCATGAAAAGAGACAAAGAAGAGAGGGGAGGAAACCACTTCGGAGGTTTCTATGGTAATTCACTAAAGGGATGAAAATGGCAGCAGGGTGGAAGCAGGAGGGATGGTAAGAAGTAGTCCAGGATATCTAGATGGAATGTATGTGAAAGAAAGACTTTCAAGGACAATTCCAAGTTTCTGGCTTGAGCAAAAGGAAGAAAGTACTGTGATGGGAAACACTTTGAAAATATCAGGTTTGGGGAAATATGAGTTCAAATTTGGACCTGAAGTTTGGGTTGCCTATTATTAGATTTTTAAATTAATTGTATTGGAGCAAAATGATTCATCTATACATATACATATACCCCTCTTTTTTGGATCTCCTTCCCACTTAGGTCACCACAGGGTATTAAGTAGAGTTCCCTATGCTATACAGTATGTTCTCATTAGTTATCTATTTTATACATAGTGTCAATACTGTATATGTGCCAATCCCAGTCTCCCAATTCCTCCCACCCCCTTTTCCCCCTCGGTATCTATACATTTGTTCTCTATAGCTGTGTCTCTATTTCTGCTTTGCAAATAAAAGCATCTATACCATTTTTCTAGATTCCACATATATGCGTTAATATACAATATCTGTTTTTCTGTTTCTGACTTACTTCACCCTATATGACAGTACATCCACATCCATCCACGTCTCTGCAAATGATACAGTTTTGTTCCTTTTTATGGCTAAGTAATATTCCATTGTATATATGTACCACATCTTCTTTATCCACTCCTCTGTTGATGGACACTTAGGTTGCTTCCACGTGCTGGCTATTGTAAATATTGCTGCAGTGAACATTGGGGTGCATGTGTCTTTTTGAATTATTGTTTTCTCTGGGTATATGCCCAGTAGTGGGATTGCTGGGTCATATGGTAGTTCTATTTGTAGTTTTTTAAGAAACCTCCATACTGTTCTCCATAGTGGCTGTATCAATTTACATTCCCACCAACAATGCAAGAGGGTTCCCTTTTCTCCACACCCACTCCAGCATTTGTTTGTAGATTTTTTGATGATAGCCATTCGGACTGGTGTGAGGTAATACCTAATTGAAGTTTTCATTTGCATTTCTCTAATAATTAGCGATGATGAGCATCTTTTCATGTGCTTTTTGGCCATATTTATTTCTTCTTTGGAGAAATGACTACTTAGGTCTTCTGCCCATTTTTTGATTGGGTTGTTTGTTTTTTTGATATTGAGCTGCATGAGCTGCTTGTATATTTTGGAGATTAATCCTTTGTCAGTTGCTTCATTTGCAAGTATTTTCTCCCATTCTGAGGGTTGTCTTTTTGTCTTATTTATGGTTTCCTTTGCTGTGCAAAAGCTTTTAACTTTAACTGGGCCCCATTTGTTTATTTTTTGGTTTTGTTTTCATTACACTAAGAGGTGGGCCAAAAAAGATCTTGCTGCGATTTATGTCAAAGAATGTTCTGCCTATGTTTTCTTCTAACATTTTTATAGTGTCTGGCCTTCCATTTAGGTATTTAATCCATTTTGAGTTTATTTTTGTGTACGGTGTTAGGGGGTGTTCTAATTTCATTCTTTTACATGTAGCTGTCCAGTTTTCACAGCACCACTTATTGAAGAGTCTGTTTTTCTCCATTGTATATTTTTGTCTCCTTTTTCATAGATTAGGTGACCAGAGCTGTGTGGGTTTATTTCTGTGCTTTCTATCCTGTTCCATAGATCTATATTTCTGTTTTTGTACCAGTACCATACTGTCTTGATTACTGTAGCTTTGTAGTATAGTATGAAGCCAGGGAGACTGATTTCTCCAGCTCCGTTTTTCTTTCTGAAGATTGCTTTGGCTATTTGTGGTCTTTTGTGTTTCCATACAAACTGTAAAATTTTGTTCTATTTCTGTGAAAAATGCCATTGGTAATTTGATAGGGATTGCATTGAATTTGTAGATTGCTTTGGGTAGTACAGTCATTTTCACAATATTGATTCTTCCAATCCAAGAACATGGTATATATCTCTCTCTGTTTGTGTCATCTTTGATTTCTTTAATCAGTTATAAGTACAGTCATTTTCACAATATTGATTCTTCCAATCCAAGAACATGGTATATATCTCTCTCTGTTTGTGTCATCTTTGATTTCTTTAATCAGTGTCTTATAGTTTTCTGAGTACAGGTCTTTTGCCTCCTTAGGTAGGTTTATTCCTAGGTATTTTGTTGTTGTTGCTGCAATGGTAAATGGGATTGTTTCCTTAATTTCTCTTTCTGATCTTTCATTGTTAGTGTATAGAAATGCAAGAGATTTCTGTGTATTAAATTTGTATCCTGTGACTTTATTAAATTGATTTATTAGCTCTGGTAGTTTTCTGGTGGCATCTTTAGGATTTTCTATGAATAGTATCATGTCATCTGCAAACAGTGACAGTTTTACTTTTTCTTTTCCAATTTGGATTCCTTTTATTTCTTTTTCTTCTCTGATTGCCATGGCTAGGACTTCCAAAACTATGTTGAATAAAAGTGATGAGAGTGGACACCCTTGTCTTGTTCCTGAACTTAGTGGAAATGCTTTCAGTTTTTCACCACTGAGAATAATGTTTGTTGTGGGTCTCTCATATATGGGTTGTATTATATTGAGGTAAGTTCCCTCTATGCCCACTTTCTGGAGAGTTTTTTTTATCATAAATGGGTACTTGTTCATGGTGTATGATCCTTTTAATGCGTTGTTGGATTTGGTTTGCTAGTATCTTGTTGAGGGTTTTTGCATCTATGTTCATCAGTGATACTGGCCTGTAATTTTCTTCTTTTGTGATACCTTTGTGTGATTTTGGTATCAGGGTGATGGTGGCCTCGTAGAATGAGTTTGGGAATGTTCCTCCCTCTGAAATTTTTGGAATAGTTTGAAAAGGATAGGTGTTAGCTCCTCTCTAAATGTTTGATAGAATACGCCTGTGAAGCCATCTGGTCCTGGACTTTTCTTTGTTGGAAGATTTTAAATCACAGTTTCAATTTCAGTGCTTGTGATTGGTCTGCTCGTATCTTCTGTTTCTTCCTAGTTCAGTCTTGGAAGGTTGTACTTTTCTAAGAATTTGTCCATTTCTTCCAGGTTGTCCATTCTATTGGCATAAAGTTGCTTGAGTGGTCTTTTATGATCCTTTGTATTTCTTCAGCATCAGTTGTAATTGCTCCTTTTTCATTTCTAATTTTATTGATTTGTGTCCTCTCCCTTTTTTTCTTGATGAGTCTGGCTAAAGGCTTAACAATTTGTTTATCTTCTCAAGGTACCAGCTTTTAGTTTTATTGTTCTTTACTATTGTTTTCTTTGTTTCTATTTCATTTATTTCTGATCTGATCTTTATGATTTCTTTCCTTCTACTAACTTAGGGTTTTGTTTGTTCTTCTTTCTCTACTTGCTTTAGGTGTAAGGTTAAGTTGTTTGTTTGAGATTTTTCTTGTTTCTTGAGGTAGGATTGTATTGCTATAAACTTCCCTCTTAGAACTGATTTTGTTGCATCCCATAGGTTTTGGATCATTGTGTTTTTATTGTCATTTGTCTCTAGGTATTTTTTGATGTCCTCTTTGATTTCTTCAGTGATCTCTTGGTTATCTAGTAGTGTATTGTTTAGCCTATATGCGTTTGTATTTTTTACATTTTTTTCCTATAATTGATTTCTAATCTCACAGTGTTGTGGTCAGAAAACATGCCTGATAAAATTTCAATTTTCTAAAATTTACCAAGGCTTGATTTGTGACCCAAGATGTGATCTATCCTGTAGAATGTTCCATGTGCACTTGGGAAGAAAGTGTATTCTCCTGCTTTCGGATGGAATGTCCTATAAATATCAGTTAAGTCAATTTGGTCTATTTTGTCATTTAAAGCTTGTTTCCTTATTTATTTTCTGTCTGGATGATCTGTCCATTGGGGTAAATGGGGTGTTAACGTCCTCCACTATTATTGTGTTACTGTCAATTTCCCCTTTTATGGCTGTTAGCATTTGGCTTATGTATTGAGGTGTTCCTATGTTGGGTGCATAAATATTTACAATTATTATATCTTCTTCCTGGATTGACCCCTTGATCATTATATAGTGCCCTTCCTTGTCTCTTGTAATAAGTCTTTATTTTAAAATCTATCTTGTCTGATATGAGTACTGCTACTCCAGCTTTCTTTTGATTCACATTTGCATGGAATGCCTTTTTCCATACCCTTTCAGTCTGTATGTGTCCCTAGGTCTGTAGTGGGTCTCTTTAGACAGCATGTATACAGGTCCTGTTTTTTATCCATTCAGCTAGTCTGTGTCTTTTTGTTGGAGCATTTAATCTATTTACATTTAAGGTAATTATCGATATGTACGTTCTTATTACCATTTTCTTAACTGTTTTGGGTTTGTTCTTGTAGGTCTCTTTCTTCTCTTGTGCTTCCCACCTAGAGAAGTTCCTTTAGCATTTGCTGTAAAGCTTGTTTGGTGGTGCTGAATTCTCTTAGCTCTTGCTTGTCTTTAAAGCTTTTGATTTCTCTGTCGAATCTGAATGAGATTCGTGCTGGGTAGAGTAATCTTGGTTGTAGGTTTTTCCCTTTTATCACTTTAAATATGTCCTGCCACTCCCTTCTGGCCTGCAGTTTCTTCTGAACAATCAGTTCATAACCTCATAGGTAATTCCTTGTAGGTTATTTGTTGATTTTCTCTTGCTGCTTTTAATATTTTTTCTTATATTTAATTTTTGTCAGTTTGATTAGTATGTTTCTCGGAACATTTCTCCTTGGGTTTATCCTGTATGGGACCCTCTGTGCTTCCTGGACTTGATTGACTATTTCCTTTCCCATATTAGGGAAGTTTTCAACTATAATCTCTTCAAATATTTTCTCTGGCCCTTTCCCTTTTCTTCTGGGACCCCTATAATTCGAATGCTGGTGTGTTTAATGTTGTCCCAGAGGTCTCTGAGACTGTCCTCATTTTTTTTCATTCTTTTTTTCTTTATTCTGCTCTGTGGCAGTTATTTCCACCATTCTATCTTCCGGCTCACTTATCTGATTTTCTGCCTCAATTGTTCTGCTATTGATTCCTTCCAGTGTATTTTTCATGTAAGTTATTGTGTTGTTCATCACTGATTGTTTGTTCTTTAGTTCTTCTAGGTCCTTGTTAAACATTTCTTGTATTTTCTGGATCCATTCCTGCATTCTATTTCTGAGATTTTGGATCATCTATACTATCATTACTCTGAATTAGTTTTCATGTAGATTTCCTATTTCCTCTTCATTTATTTGGTCTTGTCGGATTTTACCTCAGTCCTTCATCTGCAACATATTTCTCTGTCGTCTCATTTTGTCTAACCTACTGTGTTTATGGCCTCCTTTCCACAGGCTGCTGTTGTTGTTCCTCTTGCTTCTGTTGTCTGCCCCCTCGTGAGTGAGGTTGGTCCAGGGGTTTGTGTAGGCTCACTGGCGGGAGGGACTTTTGCCTGCACTCTGGAGGATGGAGCTGAGCCTTTTCCCTCTGAAGGGAAGGGCTGCATTAGGTGGTGTGTTTTGGGGTGTCTGTGAGCTTAGTATGACTTTAGGCAGCCTGTCTGCTGATGTGTGGGGCCATGTTCCTGTCTTGCTGGTTGTTTGGCATGAGGTGTCCAGCACTGGAGTTCATGTCCTAGGATATGGTTGGGTCAATGCATCCAGGCTGGGTGGGGGTGATGCTGAGGAAAGGGAGGCCCCAGGATCTGGATCTAAGAAATTGGATGAGGTTTTCCCAAGGTTGCAAGGGCTATGAGTCAGGAACCTTCATGAAGAGAAGCCAAGGACATCATTAGGGATCTTGTTAAAAGGCAGGTCATGATTCAGGAGGTTTGGAATGGGACCTGAGATTCTGCATTCCTGACAAGCCCCCAAATGGGGCTGATGCTGCTTAATTTGCTCTTCAGTTTCTAAAAATCCATGTTTTCTTCCTCCAATTTACTGAACATTTAAATATTTACATCTGAAGCAAGGTCCTGGGGTGACATCCTACCTACCATGTGCAGCCCACAGCAGGCAGGAAATGGTGACCTATTAGACTGACTTATATAAAATCGATAATATTCAACCATTCTGACCTACAAAAATGAAAACTGTATATGGTTCAACTTAACAGATATCCAGGAGAAAATACTGACAATGTAGTTGGATGTTCTTGGGAAAGCTACAGGAGGGAGTAGCTTTCATATCTGGGAGTCACCAACATACAGATGGCACTTAAAAGAAGACAGAAGGTTGATGGGAAAAAATAAGGTCAACAACAAGGTCCTGGGATAGTCCAACCTTCAGAAAAAAGAGCAAACAGATAAAGAAACTAAGACAGAGAAGCAACAGACAGACGGGGAGAGTGTGAGATCTTGGATGCTGTGGGGGAAAATGTTTAAAGAGAGAGAGAGAGATTGGCTGTGTCATATGATGTCCATGAGGACTGAGAATTAACCCCCGGATTTCATAATGTGGGGGTCACTGGTGACCTTAATGAGAGTGCTTATAGATGACTGGCATGGACACAAGATTGGAGTGGGTGCAAGAGAGTGTGGGAGGAGGGAAATTAGAGAATGCAGGTATAGTTGACTAATACAACAGCTTTGGTGTATAAGGAGAAAACTGATGTAGAAACTGGAGGAGAAATTCATGTCAAGAGAGTTTTTACTTTAAGATGAAAGAGTTTGGGCTTCCCTGGTGGCGCAGTGGTTGAGAGTCTGCCTGCCGATGCAGGGGACGCGGGTTTGTGCCCCGGTCCAGGAAGATCCCACATGCCGCAGAGTGGCTGGGCCGTGAGCCATGGCCGCTGAGCCTGCACGTCCAGAGCCTGTGCTCTGCAATGGGAGAGGCCACAACAGTAAGAGGCCCGCATACCACACAAAAAAAAAAGATGAAAGAGTTCACCTCTCAATTATGTACTGAAGTTTTTTTGGCCGTGTTGCACGGCATGTGGGATCTTAGTTCCCGAACCAGGGATTGAACCTCTGTCCCCTGCTGTGGAAGCGTGGGGTCTCAACCACTGGACCAACCACTGGAAGTCCCTGTATTGAAGATATTGATTCAGTAGAGGTAGCTAAAATGTGATGATGATGGACAAAGATAGGAAAATTGCTAGAGTGATGTTCTTGAAGAGGCAAAATGAGATGAGATCACTTGCACCAATGCAGAGAGTATGGCCTTTGCTAGGAGCAAGATATTTCATCTATGGGAACAGGAGAAAAAGCACAATATATAGTCTCAGTGGAGCCTGGTGAGATGTGACTTAGGGAATTTTGGAAAATATTTTCTGATTGCTTCATTCATAAAGTGAAAAAGAAGCAAGGTGACCACCTAGGAGATAAAATAAGGGATGAGGTATTGGAGGTTTGCAGAGAGAAGAGAAAGCATGCAATGTTCATCTAAAAGAGTGAGCGAATGGGGTACAGCAACATAGTAAGTTCAATGGGCAGCAGTAGGAGCACATCTGATGTATGTGACCATGAATATAAACTGAGACCAGTCAATGGGGTTGAGTGTTCTTCTCCAACCCCCTTCAGCTTGGAAAGTGCAGGCACAGGGTAGCAGATATATCGACCAGCAAAGCAGGAGACAGGAAAAAGAAGTGAAGATATAAAATGGCTAAGACTGATGTCAAAGAGAGTACTGCCTATATTTTCTCTAGGAGTTCTATGGTTTAAAGTCTTTCACTGAAGTTTTTTTTTTTTTTTTTTTGCGGTATGCGGGCCTCTCACTGTTGTGGCCTCTCCTGTTGCAGAGCACAGGCTCAGCGGCCATGGCTCACAAGCCCAGCCACTCCGTGGCATGTGGGATCTTCCTGGACCAGGCACAAACCCGTGTCCCCTGCAACGGCAGGCAGACTCTCAACCACTGCATCACCAGGGAAGCCCTACACTGAAGTCTTTAATGCATTTTGAGATGACTTTTGTGTGTGGTGTGAGACAGTGGTCTAGTTTCTTTTTTTTTTTTTAGCATGTGGCTGTCCAGTTTTCCCAACACCATTTTTAAATATAAATTCAATTATTTATTTTTGGCTGTGTTGGGCCTTCATTGCAGTGCATGGGCTTCTTGTTGCAGTGGCTTCTCTTGTTGCAGAGCACAGGCTCTAGGCACACGGGCTTCAGTAGTTGTGGCGCACGGGCTTAGTTGCTCCGTGGCATGTGGGATCTTGCCAGACCAGGAATCAAACCCGTGTCCCTCTGCACTGGCAGGTGGATTTTTAACCACTGCACCACCAGGGAAGTTCCCCCATCACCATTCATTGAAGAGACTGTACTTTTCCATTGTATGCTATTTGCTCCCTTGCCATGAATTAATTATCCATATATGTATGGGTTTACTCCCAGGTTCTCAATTATGTTCCATTGACCTATGTATCTGCTTTTCTGCAAATATAACGCGATTTTGATTACTGTAGCTTTATAATATAGTTTTAAATCAGAGCGTGTGATACCTCCAACTTTGTTCTTTTTATCAGGATTGCTTTGGCTGTTCAGGTTCTCTTATGGTTTCATAAATCTAAGAATTTTTTATTCTGTTTTTGCAAAAACTATCCTTGGGACTTTGATAGAGATTGTATTGAATCTGAAGATTGCTTTAGGTAACACAGACATTTGAACAATGTTATTTCTTCCAATCCAGGAGCACAGAATACTTTTCCACTTATTTGTCTCCTCAGGCAAGGAAAACACAAGCAAAAGTAAACAAACAGGACTACATCAAACTAAGAAGTTTCTGCACAGTAAAGGAAACCAGCAACAAAATGAAAAGGGAACCTACCTAATGGAAGAATATACTTGCAAATCATATATCCGATAAGGGGTTAACATCCAAAATGTAGAAAAAACTCACAACAACCAAAAGAAGAAAACAACCCCAAAATGAGTATAGGACATTTTCCAAAGAAGACACAGATGGTCAACAGACACATGAAAAGATGTTCAACATCATAAATTATTAGAGAAATGCAAATCAAAACCACGAAAGTCTATTTCTCTTAAAGTCTATGTCTGATATAAGTATTGCTCCCCAGCTCTCTTTTTATTTCCATTTGCATGGAGTATCTTTTTCCATCCCCTCACTTTCACTCTATGTGTGTCTTTAGATCTGAAGTGAGTCTCTCGTAGGAAGCATATATATGGCTCTTGTTTTTGTAACCATTCAGCCACTCTTTTTTTTTTCAAAACAAACAACTTTTTACTGAAGTATAGTTGATTTACAATGTTGTATTCGTTTCAGGTGTACAGCAAAGTGATCTATATATGTATATATTCTTTTTCAGATTCTTTTCCATTATAAGTTATTATATACAAGATATTGAATATAGTTCCCTGTGCCATACAGTACGTCCTTATTTATCTATCACCCTATGTCGTTTCATTGGAGCATTTACTCCATTTACTTTTAATAATTATTGATGTGTATGTTCTTATTGCCATTTTATTAATTGTTTTGGGGTTGTTTTGTAGTGCTTTTTTCTTCCTTTCTTCTTCTTTCATTCTTTTGTCTTGTGATTTGATGACTATCTTTAATGTCATGTTCAAATTCTTTCCTCTTTTTTCTGTGTGCATCTATTAAGAATTTTTTGTTTTGTCTATCATGAAGTTTATATACAGCAATATATTGTTATATGTGATTGTTTTAAGTTGCTGATCTCAAATTTCAAATGCATTTTAACAACCCTACAATTGTACTCTCCTCCCCTTATGATTACTGTTTTTGACATCATATTTTACATCTAATTATTTTGTGTATCCCCAAACTGCTTATTGTAGATATAGATGATATTACTACTTTTGGCTTTTAACCTTCCTACTAGCTTTGTACATGGTTGATTTTCTATCTCTACTGTATATTTTTTTTAATCTGACTCCTAAGGCAAAGGAAACAAAAGCCAAAATAAACAAATGGGACCTAATTAAACCTAAAAGTTTTTACACAGCAAAGGAAACCATCAACAAAATGAAAAGACAACCTACTGAATGGGGGAAAATATTTGGGAATGAGATGACCAATAAGGAGTTAATATCCAAAATATATAAACAGCTCATACAACTCAATAGCAAAAAGCAAACAACTTGATTAAAAAATGGGCAGAAGAGGTGAACAGACATTTTTCCAAAGAAGACATAACAGTTGGCCCACAGGCACATGAAAAGATGCTCAACATCACTAACCGTCAGAGAAATACAAATCAAACCACCATGAGATACCACCTCACACCTGTAAGAACACCTAACATCAAAACGACCACAAATAACAAATGTTGGCTAGGTTGTGAAATAAAGGGAACACCCATATGTACACTGTTGGTGGGAATGTGAATTGGTGCAGCCACTGGGGAAAACAATGTGGAGGTTCCTCAAAAAACTAAATAGAATTACCATACGATACAGCAATTCCACTCCTGGGTATATATCCAAAGAAAACAAAAACACTATTTTGAAAAGATACATGCAGCTGAATGTTCATGGCAGCATTATTTATGACAGCCAAAATATGGAAACAACTAAGTGTCCATCAACAGATGAACAGCTAAAGAAGATGTGATGTGATATATAGATGCATGTGTGTGTGTGTGTATGTATATACTCAGCCATAAAAAAAAGAGTGAAATTTTGTCATTTACAACAACATGGATAGACTTGTAGGGTATTATGCATAGTGAAATAAGTCAGACAGAGAAAAACAAATACTGTTATGTTATCACTTAAACATGGAATCCAGAAAATAAAACAAACTAGTGAATATAACAAAACAGAAACAGATTCACAGATATAGAGAACAAACCAGTGGTTACAAGTGGGGAGAGGCAAGATGGGGTAAGAGATTAAGAGGTACAAACTACTATGTATAAAGTAATTAAGCTACAAGGATATATTGTACAACACAGGGAATACAACCAATATTTATTTTTTGGCCGTACCCCACAGCACACGGGGATCTTAGTTCCCTGAACAGGGACTGAACCCAGGCCCCCTGCAGTGGAAGCATGGAGTCTTAACCACTGGACCGCCAGACAAGGGACCATAGCCAATATTTTATAATAACTATAAATGGAGTATAATCTTTAGGAATTGTTCATCATTATCTTGTACACCTGAAACATAATACTATAACTCCATTATACCTCAATTTTTTAAAAAAACTAAAAAAAAAAAACCGACAATGAGATATCACTTCATACCTGTTAGAATGGCTTTTATCAAAAGGCAAGAAATTTAAAGTGTTGGCGAGTATGTGGAGAAAAGCGAGCCCTCATGCGGTGTCGGGGGGAATGTAAAATGGCACAGCCACTATGGAGAACAGTATGAAGATTCCTTAGAAATTCAGGACTAGAACTACTATATGATCCAGCTGTCCCACTTCTGAGTATTTATCCGAAGTATATGAAAACACTAACTTGAAAACACTTATGCACCCCCATGTTCATTGCAGCATTATTTACAATAGTCAAGATATAGCAACAACTGAAGTGCCCATCAACCAATAAATGAATAAAGAAGATGTGAGACACAATATATACAATATAGATACAGCCATAGAAAAAAATAAAATCTTGCCATTTGCGACAGCATGGATGGACACTGAGAGTATTATGCTAAGTGAAATAAGTCAGCTAGAGAAAGCCAAATACCATATGATTTCACATAGATATGGAATATAAAAAAAACATACAAAGCAAATGAAAAAACCACACCAAACAAAAACAAACATGTAGATACAGAGAACAGCGTAGTGGCTACCAGAGGGGAAAGGATGAAATGGATAAAGAGGATCAACTCTGTGGTGACCATACACACTAAATCTTTGTTGGTGAGCATGCTGTAGTGTGTACAGAAGTAGAAATATAACATTTTCCATATGAAACTTATATAATGTTATAAACAAATGTTACCTCAATAAAAAATAATTTTTAAAACAGATATAAATACAGCAATCATTAAAATGACTATCTGTGGAATTTAGGTTCCAGTTACGGAGGGAAGTGAAGAACTGATAGTTTAAGTTTCATTGAAAAGATAAATTTTTCCAAAAGGGCATAAGGATGGATGGAGTTTGGATATATAAAGGGCTAAGCTATAAAGTTAGGAGGTAGCCAGTACTCTGAGAATAAATGTTTTAAGTTGTGCTTATAGAGGGGTCACAATTTGGAGTAAATGTTACTGAGCCATGTTCATTTGCCTAACACACAGAAAGACAAACTCTGAGATACAGAGGTTTGCAGCAGACAAAGGGTTTACTCACAAGGCAGTCAAGCAAAGAGAAAGGAGAACAAATTTCAAATCTATCTCCCCAAAGGCCAGGGGATAGGGACATTTACCGGATAAAGAATTAGGGTGGGCTGAGGTGCAGGGAGCGTGGTGAAAGGTGGCTGGAAATAAGAAAAAGATGAGCTCGCGACTTCCCTGGGGGCGCAGTGGTTAAGGATCCGCCTACCAATGCAGGGGACACGGGTTCGAGCCCTGGTCTGGGAAGATCCCACATGCCGTGGAGCAACTAAGCCCATGAGCCACAAGTACTGAGCCTGCACTCTAGAACCTGCGTGCCACAACTACTGAGCCCGTGTGCCACAACTGCTGAAGCCCACACGCCTAGTGTCCGTGTTCCACAACAAGAGAAGCCACCGCAATGAGAGGCCTGCACGCTGCAACGAAGAGAAGCCCCCGCTCACTGCAAATAGAGAAAGCCCGCATGCAGCAACGAAGACCCAACACAGCCAAAAATAAATAAATAAATTTAATTAATTATTTTTTTTTAAAAAAAGATGAGGTATCATTATTCTCGGCAGGTGCAACTAAGCTACATGCTTCTTCGGAGGATGCATGTTCAGAAAATGGCGGCATTAGCATATCCTTAGGGTGGAGGTTTTGGCCCTCTGACATCAAACGGCCACCGATCAGACACTCTCGCATGCCCGAGGGGAGAGTCGGTGGTCCCAACCAGTCTTAACCGGCTGAAGTTCAAACTGGACAACTGACTCCAAGTTCCAAGAAAACGACTCGGGCAAACATCTTAAGACTCTTACATCAGAGGTACTTATCTATAGGGGTCGTGAAGAGGCCTTGTAACTTATCGTTTAGGCTTCATGATGCTTGGAGGATATGCAAGTTTTTGTACAAACAGTTAAAGTGAGCTTGACCAGTGAAGGCAGTTTACAGTTTACTGTTTACTAAGTTATAGTCTAATGGATGTAACTGATGACTACCATGTAAGTTTCATAATGACAAGGTAAAGAGTATGAGTCGAGGTAGGAGGGAGGACAAAATTACTGAAGAGGAAGAGAACTAAGAAGCCAAGATGTGGGGGGAGGAGGGATCCATGACAATATTAAACTCACCACAAATTATAGCAGATGTGGAATGAGTGAGAATTACAATGAATCAAGTGCTAAAGTCTTCAAAGACTGTGATAGAGACATCTGCTACACATACATTTGATAAGTGACTGGTACTAGTATGACTGAACCCCAACTTCTTTAAACAATATTTTGTTCATTTACAGAATGCGTTAATACTATGAAGGCCACAGAGAGAGGGATGAGATAGAGAATAAGTGAAGAAACCATTCCAAACAAAATGGTCAGAAATGCCCTTTTCAAGAAGGTGCTCTCGGAGTTAGTCTTTGAAGAAGGAACCAGCACTGCAAAAAATTGGAGGAAAAGTTGAACCCTAATTTTTCTAAGTAAAAAAAAAAAGAAGATGGTAATATTTCAAAGAATTAAATATAATATTGGCTAAGAAGCGTATGAAAAACATGATCCACCTTGACTGGCAATCAGAAGTGCAAAATGAGAACACAATGATATAGCATTTGACTACACGAGGTTGGAAAACAGTTAAGAGTCTATCAATAAGAAATGTTTACAAGGATGTAATGAAATGGAAACCTACTCCACTCACAGGAGTTTAAACTGTGAAAAATATTTTGGAAAAAAAAAGAGGAAGGCATTACCTATTAACACTTTTTTTAATTTTATTTTTTTATAATTTTTAAATTTATTTATTTATTTATTTTTGGCTGTGTCTGGTCTTCGGTGCTGCATGCTGGCTTTTCTCTAGTTGAGGCCAGGAGGGGCTACTCTTGGTTGCAGTGCGCGGGCTTCTCATCGCAGTGGCTTCTCTTGTTGCGGAGCACAGGCTCTAGGCACGTGGGCTTCAGTAGTTGTGGCGCACGGGTTTTGCTGCTCTGCAGCATGTGGGATCTTCCCAGATCAGGGATCAAACCCGTGTCCCCTGCACTGGCAGGCAGATTCTTAACCACTGCGTCACCAGGGAAGTCCCTACCTATTAACTTCAAAAGGCACACATAGGACCAACCAGTAATTCACTCTTAGGTGTATGCAATAAATGTATGAGTTAAGAGGTCATGATTTAAAACCAGATAAGTCTGCATTGGATGCCTATATCTAACACAAACTTGGTACATATTTAATTTTTGAAACCTCACTTGACCACTCTGAGCTTCAGGTGTAGTGAAAAGTAAAAAAGATCATTTTTTTTTCAAAGAGGGCAGGAAGAAACTTTTGCAGGTCATAGATAGCTTTTATGGTTTTGATTGTGGTGGTAGTTTCACGAGTGTATGCTTGTCTACAAACTCAAGTTGTTTATATTAAATGTGTACAGCTTTTTGTATGTCAATCATACCTCAACAAAGTGCTGGGCTATCTTTTAAGAGAAAGATCATTTTCTGGACTTCCCTGATGGTGCAGTAGTTAAGCATCCGCCTGCCAATGCAGGGGACACGGGTTCGAGCCCTGGTCTGGGAAGATCCCACATGCCGTGGAGCAACTAAGCCCGTGTGCCGCAACTACTGAGCCTGCACTCTAGAGCCCAAGACCCACGACTACTGAGCCTGCGTGCCACAACTACAGAAGCCCGTGTGCCTAGAGCCCGTGCTCCGCAACAAAGAGAAGCCACCGCGACGAGAAGCCTGTGCACCGCAGCGAACAGTAGCCCCCGCTCGCCGCAACTAGAGAAAGCCCGCACGCAGCAACAAAGACCCAACGCAGCCAAAAATAAATAAAACTAAAAAAATGTTTTTTAAAAAGATCATTTTTTAAACCTCAGTAGAATGGTTGACATATACTAAATACTGAATAAAACAATTTAATTATACTAAGATTGTTTTAATTTTATAACAGCTTTTATCTTCAGGAAGGAACTGCCACAAATATTTTACTATTAAGACAGAACTTTACCTAAACATATATGAGTATTTTCCATTTACTCCTGAAATGAAAGGCCAAGCATTAAAGGAATTTCATGGGACACTTAGATAGGTCCGTTTTATGTTGCCAAGGGGGTGGTCTATTTGAGTGGTTTTTTTCTCTAGAATGCCTGAAATCAAAGGAAAATAGTAACCTTAAAGGTGACTAATATTTAAAGTTCCATTTCCGGTGTATCTTTTTTTCCTCTACAAATGAAGTACACGAGTATTCTGCCCCCTGTTAGGACTACAACAGTAGCTTCCTACCAACCACAGCCCCGGCTATTGGGCAGCACAGACACCGCGAGTTCTACGGGGCGGAGCCTTGGAGGGGGCGGAGCTTGGCGTGACATTTTGCGACTAGGATTCCACTGGCTTCACCTGCAACATCTCTCGCTGTCTGTTGCGTAGACGAATCGGCGCGAGGAGCTGAAGATTCGAAGGCGCCAGGCCCAGCCTAGCGACAGACGCCGCTCCCCTAGAAACCTGAACTGCAGGACCCCGGGGAGGCGGCCCCGGAGCTCCGAGGACTCGTCCCGTAGCGCGCAGTCCCGCTGTGCCCGCATCGCGCCGCCCCGCCCCGGCTTGCCTCAGCCGTCGTCGGAACCCGTCACAGCGTGCAGGATCGAGCGCCCCCTCGCCCTCTGCCAGGCCCCGGGAGCGCTGTCCGTCGGTCGAGGTCATGGGCAGCCGGCCCCGCAGCCCCAGTGCCTACCCTGCGGACTGGTGGGGACCGCAGACCGAAGGACCCGGCCCCGCCAAGCGCCGCCGCACGGAGGAGCCCGAGGGCCCCGAGTCCGAGTCCGAGGCGGCGCCCAGCCTGGACAACCTGACGGGACCTCCGACCGCGGACGCGCTCACTTCCGTAGCGGTCCTGCCCGCCGGCTGTGCCCTGCACCTGTCCCTAGACGACGTCGACGTGCTCCTTGAGCCCGAGCCCACGTCCGTGCTGCAAGTGTCTCTCGGAGATCACATCCTCGTGCTGGTCCCCGAGGCCCTCCTGGGCTCGGGTGTGGAAGGCCCGTGGGGACAGGGCCTGGGACGGGGCGCTTTCCTGAGCCCTCCCGGGGAGTACATGGCCCTGGAGCCGGGATTCTTGTGCGCAGCTGTCCCAGAGATCGCCTGCCAAGAAGAGGCCAACAAGGAGGAAGCAGACGCCGAGTTCCTGCCGCCTGGGATGGATGCTGAAGCCGGCTCCGTCGCCGGGCTCCGCAGCCCCACCGCAAGGGTGTCGGGCCCCAGCGCGCAGGGCTTTGTCCCAGAGCCCTGGCCTCGGGCACCCACCCCTAGTCCACAGAAAGGCTCTCCTCACCACGACGACAACCCGGGCTTCCACCTTCTGGAGCCCTTCCCCGACTCACCACTCCAACCTCTACCTCCCTCTCCGAGCCCTCCGGGTCCTCACGAGCGCCCCCAACGCCCTCATGGTCCTAAGCGCAAGGCCCAGAGATGTCTGTTCCCGGAATGAACTGCACCCCGGTACACACACACATACACACACACACAAATTCTGGCTACCATCCTGGAGGCCCAATGGATTTCCCAGCGTCTTTTACACTGAATGTCCTACAACCTGGAAATTAAGCATCTCGTGTGCCAACAACTCCTTTTCCCCTCCAGACTGGCTATAGTAGCAGGAGAAGACGTCAGGAAAAGAAAGCAGACTCTAGACCTCATCTCTGAAATGGAAAATCTGCCCAGGGATACCGGACAATGTGTTTTCAGACATCTGGACTTCTTTGCAAGATCATTCTCAGGCCTATCCATTCCCGCTCGTTTGCATCAGTTATTTTCTCTCAAATTCTACTCTCTCCAGCACCATACCGTTGCTACCCTATTTCTCCCCAAACCAAAAAATAAATGGATTTCTCATGTTATATATTTTCCCATGAATTTGTAAAGATTTTTAGCCATGGCTTTTCTCTTTCTTGGTGTTTTGAGCTTCTCTCCTGGAAAACTGCAAAACAGTATGATGGTTACTGTACATAATTGTATGATGTTTGTTCATAGCTTCCTCTTAACCTGAGGAAGTTCTCTTCCAGCCAAGTTCACTTTTAATTATGAATAAATGTTGGATTTTATCAGATGTTTTCAGCACGTATTAGGATACGCATTTCGTTTTTAAATCTGTTCCTCTGGTTATTTTCACTCACAGACTGATGTGAAATGTTTGCATTCCTGCTATTCCACATTATTCATACCTTTTAAAGTCTACCCTGAGTTTTTTCTTTTGTAACTCAAACCTCTAACTTTTAAAACATTAATTTAGGGGCCTCCCTGGTGGCGCAGTGGTTAAGAATCTGCCTGCTAATGCAGGGGACACGGGTTTGAGCCCTGGTCCGGGAAGATCCCACATGCCTCGGAGCAACTAAGCCCATTAGCCACGACTGAAGCCCGTGCACCTAGAGCCCATGCTTCGCAACCAGAGAAGCCACTGCAGTGAGGAGCCCGTGCACCTCAACAAAGAGTAGCCCCTGCTCACCGCAACTAGAGAAAGCCGGTGCGCAGCAACGAAGTCCCAATGCAGCCAAAAATAAATAAATAAAATTTTAAAACAATAAAACTTTAATTAATTACCATATTTGTTTCACATATTTATAAAAGAAATAAAATCTACAGGTAAAGCTGAAAACAAGATGGTTTCAGTTTTTTCAAACATCAATAGTATTTATATTCACCAACATGCTTTACCATTTCCTCTCTACCTTTTCATTCTTACATTCCACTCTCAAAGTCTAGCCTCAATTTTCTTCTTGCTGAAGAATATACTTTAATAGTTCTTTCCACTGTACCCTATGTGTAGTAAATTTTCTTTGTTTTGTAAATCTCAACATGTTTTGTGTAGTACACTCTCTTAGTCTTGTATATCTGAAAATGTTTTATTATATATTCATTCCTAATTCTAAAGTTTTATTTAAGTACTTTAAAGACATTACTCCATTGTTCTGCCATTTTTATTGCTGTTGCAGGCAAGAGGTCTCCGCCAATCAAGTTGTTATTCCTATTATATTTGATTCAGCTGTTCATTAGCACATTTTTTAGTTTTATTTTTTATTGAAGTATAGTTGATTTACATTGTTGTGTTAGTTTCTGGTGTACAGCAAAGTTATATATTTTTTCCATGTTCTTTTACATGGTTATGGTTTATTACAGGATATTGCATATAATTCCCTGTGCTATACAGTAGGACCTTGTTTATCTGTTTTACATTGAATACATAATAGTTTTGTATCTGCTAATCCCAAACTCCTAATTTATCTCTCCCCCACCCTCTTTCCCCTTTGGTAAGCATAAGATTGTTTTCTATGTCTGTGAGTCTATTTCTGTTTTGTAAATAAGTTCATTTGTATTATATTTTAGATTCCACATATAAGTGATAACTTATGATATTTGTCTTTCTTTGACTTACTTCACCTAGTACGATAATCTCTAGGTCCATCCATGTTGCTGCAAATGGCATCATTTCATTCTCTTTTATGGCTGAGTAGTATTCCATTGTATAGGTATGCCACATCTTTTTATCCATTCATCTGTAGATAGACATTTAGGTTGCTTCCATGTGTGGCTATTTTTTTTCATTTATTTATTTAATTTTTGGCTGTGTTGGGTTTTGTTGCTGCACGTGGGCTTTCTCGAGTTGCAGCGAGCAGGGGCTACTCTTCGTGGCAATGCGCAGGCTTCTCATTGCGGTGGCTTCTCTTGTTGCAGAGTATGGGCTCTAGGCACGCAGGCTTCAGTAATTGTGGCATGTGGGCTCAGTAGCTGTGGCTCGTGGGCTCTAGCCTAGTGGGCTTCAGTAGTTGTGGCACACGGGCTTAGTTGCTTGGTGGCATGTGGGGTCTTCCCAGCCCAGGGCTCAAACCCGTGTCCCCTGCACTGGCAGGCAGATTTTTAACCACTGCATCACCAAGGAAGTAGCCAGTTGGCTATTTTAAACAGTGCTACTATGAACACTGGCGTGCATGTATCTTTTCAAATTAGAGTTTTCTCTGGATATTTGCCCAGGAGTGGGACTGCTAGACCATACAGCAACTGTTTTTAGTTTTTTAAGGAATCTCCATACTGTTCCCCATAATGGCTGCACCAATTTACATTCCCTTCAACACTGTAGGAGAGTTCCCTTTTCTCCACACCCTCTCCAGCATTTATTATATGTGGACTTTTTAATGATGGTCATGCTGACCAGTGTTGGGCACGAACCCGTGTTCCCTGCATCGGCAGGCGGACTCTCAACCACTGCGCCACCAGGGAAGCCCTGCCCATTTTTTGATTGGGTTCTTTGGGGTTTTTGTTATAGAGTTATATAACCTGTTTGTATATTTTGGAAATTAAGCCCTTGTCAGTGACATCAGTTGCAAATATTTTCCCCCATCCATAGGCTGTCTTTTCATTTTGTTTATGGTTTCTTTTGCTGTGCAAAAGCTTGTAAGTTTGATTAGGTCCCATTTGTTTATTTTTGCTTTTATTTCTATTGCCTTGGGAGACTAACCTATGGAAACATTGCTACGATTTTTGTCAGAGAATATTTTGTCTATGTTCTCTTCTAGGAGTTTTATGGTGTCATGTCTTATATTTAAATCTTTAAGCCATTTTGGGTTTATTTTTGTGTATGGTGTGAGGGACTGGTTTTTTTTAACATCTTTATTGGAGTATAATTGCTTTACAGTGGTGTGTTAGTTTCTGCTTTATAACAAAGTGAATCAGTTATACATATACATATGTTCCCATATCTCTTCCCTCTTGCGTCTCCCTCCCTCCCACCCTCCCTATCCCACCCCTCTAGGTGATCACAAACCACCAAGCTGATCTCCCTGTGCTATGCGGCTGCTTCGCACTAGCTATCTATTTTACGTTTGGTAGTGTATGAGAGAGTGGCGAGGGACTGTTCTAATATCACTGATTTACATGCAGCTGTCCAGCTTTCCCAACATCACTTGCTGCAGAGACTGTCTTTCTCTGTTGTATATGCTTGCCTCCTTTGTCAAAGACTGACTGTAGGTGTGTGGGTTTACTTCTGGGCTCTCTATTCTGTTCCACTGATCCATATGTCTGTTTTTGTGCCAATACCACACTACTATGATTACTGTAGCTTTGTAGTATTGTCTGAAGAAGGAGGTTATGCCTCCAACTTTGTTCTTTTTCCTCAGGATTGCTTTGGCAGTTCTGGGTTTTTTATGGTTCCATATAAATTTTAGGATTATTTGTTCTAGTTCTGTGAAAAATGTCATGGGTAATTTGATAGGGCTCGCATTAAATCTGTACATTGCCTTGGGGAGTATGGCCATTTTACAATACTGATTCTTCCAATCCAAGAGCATGGGATATCTTTCCATTTCTTTGAATCATCTTCAATGTCCTTTATCAGTGTTCTATAGTTCTCGGCATATAAGTCTTTAACCCCCTTGGTCAGGCTTATTCCTAAGTATTTTTTGACATTTTAGCATATTTTTAAATGTTTCTTTTCCTTTGGCATCCTACAGTTTTACTGTAACATCTCTAGGGGTAGATTCTATTTTTATTTGGCTCGATGGATTTGGTTAACTATCAATATGGGAAATTATCTCTTGCCTGAAATCCCACAAAATCTTAGGCTCTATCTCTTGTAATAACACACATCCTCGGGCTTCCCTGGTGGCGCAGTTGTTGAGAATCTGCCTGGCAATGCAGGAGACACGGGTTCGAGCCCTGGTCCGGGAAGATCCCACATGCCGCAGAGCACCTGGGCCCGTGAGCCACAACTACTGAGCCTGCACGTCTGGAGCCTGTTCCGCAACAAGAGAGGCCACGATAGTGAGAGGCCTGCACACCGCGATGAAGAGTGGCCCCCACTCGCCACAACTAGAGAAAGCCCTCGCACAGAAACGAAGACCCAACACAGCCAAAAATAATAATTAATTAATTAAAAAAAAAAACACATCCTCATGTCTGGAAATCCAATCAGATAAATAGTGGCACTGCTCAATCTCCCATGACTCTTAACATCTTAATATCATGTGCTGTATGCTTTATCAACTCCAGCTTTCTATTTTTTAATCCAATTAATACTTTAATCAAGTTTCTTCTGTTTATACTTCTACAAGAATGTATTTATTTCAAAGAATTTTTTTCAAGATTTTACTTCCTTATTCTTGTCTCAAAACTTCCCCACTTAGTATTATAAACTCCTATTTTTGTTTCATGGATAGTATTCCATCCTTTATGTTTTGAAATTATTTAAACATTAATTAATGGCTCCCTTAATTCAATTTCCTCACAAGTAAAATCTCCTATTCTTTGTTCTTTCATCACTTTGGATTGCCACATGTGCTTGGTCATTTCATTGGTGGGTGCCTTTTGAGTGAGAATTCATCTTCTTCATCTCACAGTTATAATTTTTTATAATTTCCACTTCCTAGTGGAAAACAACTCAGAGCCATGGCTTTTGGAACTCTAGAACGTCACAGGTCTAATCCCCAAGCAATTACATGTCACAAATCACAACTGGCCATTTGCAGTTTCCATCTGTCTTTCCTGATCAACCGCAGGTACAACCTTGAAATAGTGGTCACTGCCTCTTCAACCTCTGATGATTGGCAATGGGCTGATTTTGAGCCCCCTCAGAAGAACAGAAATCCCAGCTGCCATTATATATTTTAGTCTCAGTGCCCCAAATACATCAAAATATCAGCTGTCCATTCAGAGATTGGATTTTCTACTCTGTCTCTGGTCCCTGCAAGCTTGTGTCTTTCTTTTCAAAGTAGATGTCTATATTTAATATGCTTTAATATTTCCTATCATTGCTGTCTGCCTCCAGTAGAAGGAATCCCCTGTACTACCATCTCATCCACAATTCCCACCACAATTCCACAATCTCTCCTCCTTACCCCCATAACATAGCAATCAATCAGACACAAGTCCCAGCCTAATTATCTGATTATTATGAAGAGGGAAGATGGCCCTGTTTGCAAAATTATACCTTCTATTGCAAGAGCCTCATAATCTACATTAGAAATAACTGAGGGTACCCATTTTTAGCAACATGTGAACCAAATAGTACAAAATATCCTCAAGAGGAACACTCATGAAACTGATGGATAAAAATTATTTTAATATTTTAAAGGCATATCACAGCTAGTAAAAATGTAAGAGAAATCTTCCAAGGTCAAAAATGACGACATAACACAAACCCAGACAGGAAAGTGTATGCTAAAACAAGAAGGTACATGGGGATACCTAACATTCTATGATGACCTAGAGCTTTGGTTTTAATGGCCCATTTATGGGGGAGCGAATAAAAGTCCAGGTCACACAGCCCTGAAAAAAATCCCAGGCTTCCAGAAAATACCTCCAATAGCTAATCTAACAAGAAAAAGAAAAAAAACACCTCATAAAACAAAAGGAGATGGGACATAAATGTATCTGTCTCAGCCTTGGCTCCAGGTAGAATTGAACAGAATAGGGGGTAGGTGACAGTTTAGTTCAAGATATTCTCTGGTAGACGGTTAACCTGGCAAAAGTAAAACAAATTTTCTCTGAGAATACAGCTTATATTCAGGGCTAAGTACCTTCTCAGAGATGACCTTCCAGTGATTCTAAACTTATAATCCAAAATCAGAGAACACATAAGGGAAGAAACCACCATAAGTAAGAAAAAATGATTGAAATTGATGAATTATCATATATAAAATATCTTAAAATAAAATTAATATTATTTGAGGACACAAAAGAGGGCAACATAAGTGTAGCTAAGAAAAAATATCAAAAGATATGGCAACTTTAAAAGGGAACTAAAGAAAATTTCTGGGGATTAAATTTGTAAACATGGAAGTGAGAAATACAATGAATGGGTTAAACAACAGTTTAGACAGAATTAAAAATGGATGGGAACACTGAACTACAGAAGTCACCCATAAAGCTTTTGCACAGTAAAGGAAATCATAAATAAAATGAAAAGACAACCCACAAAATGTGAGAAAATATTTGCAAACGATGCGACTGACAAGGGACTAATCTGCAAAACATACAAACAGCTCATGCAGCTCAATACCAATAAAACAAACAACCCAATCAAAAATTGGGCAGAAGACCTAAATAAACATTTCTCCAAAGAAGAAATAAATATAGCCAAAAAGCACATGAGGGACTTCCCTGGTGGAGCAGTGGTTAAGAATCACCTGCCAATGCAGGGGACACGGGTTCGATCCCTGGTCCGGGAAGATCCCACATGCTGCAGAGCAACTAAGCCCGTTTGCCACAACTACTGAGCCTGCACTCTAGAGCACGCGAGCCACAACTACTGAGCCCACATGCCACAACTACTGAAGCCTGCGTGCCTAGAGCCCATGCTCCGCCAACAAGAGAAGCCACTGCAATGAGAAGCCCACGCACTGCAGTGAAGAATAGCCCCCGCACGGCCTCAACTAGAGAAAGCCCGTGAACAACAAGGAAGACCCAACACAGCCATAAATAAATAAATAAATAAATCTATATTTAAAAAAAAACACATGAAAAGATGCTCAACATCACTAAATATTAGAGAAATGCAAATCAAAACTTCAGTGAGGTATCATCTCACACTGGTCAGAATGGCCATCATTTAAAAGTCTACAAATAATAATTGCTGGAGAGGGTGTGGTGAAAAGGGAACCCTCCTACACTGCCAGTGGGAATGTAAGTTGGTGCAGCCACTATGGAAAACAGTACGGAGGTCCCTTAAAAAACTAAAAATAGAACTACCACATGGTCGAGCAATCCCACTCCTGGGCATATATCTGGATAAAACTCTAATTCAAAAAGATACACGCACCCCAGTGTTCGTTGCAGCACTATTTACAATAGCAAGACACAGAAGCAACCTAAATATCCATCGACAGAGGGGTGGATAAAGAAGACGTGATATATACATATAATAGAATACTACTCAGCCATAAAAAAGAAATAATGTCATTTGCAGCAACGTGGATGGACCTAGAGAATATCACACTAAGTGAAGTAAGTCAGACAGAGAAAGACAAATATCATATGATATCACTTATAAGTGGAATGTAAAAACATGATACTTATTTACAAAACAGAAACAGACTCACAGACTTCAAAAACAAACTTATGGTTACCAAAGGGAAAGGTGGGGGGAGGGATAAATTAGGAGTTTGGGATTAACATATACACATTACTATATATAAAATAGATAATCAACAAGGACCTACTGTATAGCACAGGGAAGTCTACTCAATATTCTGCAATAACCTATATGGGAAAAGAATCTGAAAAAGAATGGATATATGTATATGTATAACTGAACCACATTGCTGTTACACTGGAAACTAACACAACATTGTAAATCAACTATACCCCAATATAAAATAAAAATAAAAAAAAGAAAATGGAAACACTGAGCTAGAGAAATCATCCATAAAGCTAAGGAGGGTAAAAACGTAAAATATGAAAGGGAGACTAAGAGACATTATCAGAGAGGGAGTAGTTCTACTACATGACTGTTGTAGATAGAGAGGGGGAACACTGAAAGCACAGGAAGTAGCTTTATTCACAGAAATAATGAATGAGAAATTCTCCAGATGTGATGACAGAAAAAAATCAGTCACTCATTCATTCAACAAACATGCATTAAGTGCCTACTATGTAGCAGGCACCTTTCCAAACTCCAGGAGTACAGCCAAGAACAAAATAGTTAAAAATTACTGCCTTCATGGAGTACAATAATTCACACAAGAAGTAATGGTGCCTTACATTAAAGTAATAGGAAGAGGAGTGATATGAAGTGGCATGTAGTTGGATACATTCTGAAGACAGAGAAAACAGAATTTCCTCATGCAAGAGGTGAGAGAGATTCTAGGATAACTTTAGGGTTTGGGACAAGGGCAAAAAAAATGCAATTGTTATTTTCTGAAATTGGAAAGACCTGAGGGTAGTATACATAGAAAAAAATGTTCAATTTTGGACATATGTCGTGTGAAGTGCCTGTTACATATTCAGTGGAGATGTTTAGTAGGAAGTGAGAGATGGGAGTCTAGAATGCAGGGGAGTGGTATAAGATAGAGATACACCAGTGTTCTGTAAGAACTACCTAATGTGCATTTTGAAATCACCAAGAATTATGACAGCATCAAGAGAGAGTGACAGAGGGACTTCCCTGGTGGTGCAGTGGTTAAGACTCCATGCTCCCAATGCAGCGGGCCTGGGTTCGATCCCTGGTCAGGGAACCAGATCCCACATGCATGCCACAACTAAGAGTTTGCATGCCACAACTAAGGAGCCCACAAGCAGCAACTAACACCTGGTACACCCAAATAACAATAGAGAGAGAGAATGACAGAAAGCCAAGAGTAAAAAACACTTAAGGAGTGAGGGAGAGGCGTCCTACAGTTGGAAAGAGGGTACAGGACTGCACCAAGACAGATTAGACAGTGGTTATACTCTGATGATGTGAAATTCAGGAATAATGGAGATATGAATGGGACACATCAATGAGGAGCAAGAATAACATACACTGTACCTCCAGCCATGGGTACTAGGGGTATGTGAGAGAAAATAGCCTCCACTTGAGAAGCCTCCAGGGAAAAAAGGGAACTCAGAAGAAGCATGTTTAAGTTATAAAAAGAAAGTTAAAGGGAATATCAGGGAAGTTGAAGAGTTTTTAGTTCTGTGATTGACTATGAGTTCCAGAAGGCAGAATGAAAAGGAGAAGGATATGAGGTAGTGAGAAAAGGCCAGGTACTGAGTATTTGAAGATTTTTAACCTGAGATATTAGGGATGAACAGTTTCCCACAATGAACAGGAGTAAAAGGCATGATGAAATTAGTCTTCATGATCCTATGGCAGGTAGAGGTGGCAAGACTTTCAGCATGGAAGAAAGGGAAAAGAAGCCTATTTGCAAGAATATACATAGTTCTGGGACATAGTATAGTGTCCTCATTCAGGAAGCACAACAACTTTCAAGATTGATAAATTTTTAAAAATACACATTTAGACAGACTACTATAAGCCCACAAATCCAAAGAGAATATTTCTTATAAGCAGAAAGAAAAGACAACTACAATAAAAAGGCAATTCAGTCAGACAACTGACTTCTCAGAAACAGCAATGGAAGACAGTAAACAGTGGAATAATAGCAGTACTGCTAGAAAACAAGTGTTTTGACCAGGAATTCTTTGCTTAATAAATCCATTTTTCAAAAATGGTCATAAACAAAGATTTTGTCGACTAAAAAACTTATTATGAAAGTATACTAATTTAATTAGTATTGTATTAATTATTATATGTTAAATATTTTGCAAACAATGTATTAAAAGTATTAATTGTGTGAAACTGCTTCTGGTTAGACAATTAAATCAGTGCATCATAATAGATGAAAAACATATCCATACATAAACCAAAAAGTATGTAACCCAGGAAATGATGCAGTTCAAAGAGAAAAGATTTTTTTTTTTTGGCCATGCTGCACAGCTATCCACATGTAAAATAAAAAGTATGTAACCCAGGAAATGATGCAGTTCAAAGAGAAAAGATTTTTTTTTTTTGGCCATGCTGCACAGCTATCCACATGTAAACCAAAAAGTATGTAACCCAGGAAATGATGCAGTTCAAAGAGAAAAGATTTTTTTTTTTGGCCATGCTGCACAGCTTGTGGGATCTTAGTTCCCCGACCAGGGATCAAACCCGTGTCCCCTGCAGTGGAAGCACAGAGTCTTAACCAAGAGACTGTCAGGCAAGTCCCAGGAAAGCACTTTTCAATAAAAGAATTGGGTCAACATGCATAATGAGGAAAAAATTGAAATTGAATCACTGTCTCATCCATAGAAAACAATCATTTTTAAATCTGGATTTGGATAAAGAGTTTAAATTTTGAAAAGCGAAGATTTAAATATTCGGAAGATATAAAAATTATCTTGGAATAGGGAGTATTTCTTAAACAATACACAAAAATTACAAAGCATAGAGAACAAAACTAATACATCTGAAACAGAAATTCTGTTTATCAAAAGGCACTATAGGGCTTCCCTGGTGGTGCAGTGGTTGAGAGTCCGCCTGCCAATGCAGGGGACACAGGTTCGTGCCCCGGTCCGGGAGGATCCCACATGCCGCGGAGCGGCTGGGCCCGTGAGCCACGGTCACTGAGCCTGCGCGCCCGGAGCCTGTGCTCTTCAGTGGGAGAGGCCACAACAGTGAGAGGCCCGCGTACGGCAAAA
>NW_020173725.1:871239-998313 GCF_003031525.2 Neophocaena asiaeorientalis asiaeorientalis | reverse complement strand
AGAAAAAAAAAAAAAAAAAAAAAAAAAAAGGCACTATAAAGAATGTGAATACAAACAAGCCACAAAATGGGAAAAGATAATTTCAACACACATAAATATAAAAGAAGTTCCAAAATTCAGTAACATCCAAAAATGGGCAAAAGACATAAACACATACTACACAGATGTTACACAAGTGGCCAATACATATGAAAACATGATCAACCTTATAAGTAATCAGAGAAATACAGTATAAATAAATGATGAAATACCATCAGATTGGAAAATGCTTAGAAATCTAACCATACTAAGTGTTGGCAAGGATGTGGTGGGAAGGGAACACTTACCCACTGCTCACAGAAGTATAAATTAGGACAACTATTTAAGAAAGCAGTCCGGCTTTACCTCCTATTGTTACAGTCCCACATACTACTACCCAGCAATTCCACACCTAGGTTTTTTGCCATAAGCGTATAGGTAAAATGTCAAAGATCTCTGCTTTAAAGTTAAACATGTCTGTATTTAATTCCCAAGTCCAACACAACCCAGGTGTTTAATTTTGTAAAATGTCCTTCTCTCCTCTGACCTTCACTAATGAGAAGCGAATAAACTAACTTTTTAAACACTCATTATAACACGTCAGACAGCAAGTTTAAAGACAAAGGCTAACTTCATGATAAAATTTCCGTACTGTTATTAATAATTACCACATACTGGTCTCCAGAAACAACAACAAAAACTGCAATCAGTCCATTTCACTTGAATATTTTCAAGTTTTTTTACCCAAGAAAAATTGCATTTCTAATTTGTCTCCTGGGTGAAAAGAATTTCAAGAACCATGTGGGTGGGGTTGGGAAGGAGTGACTGGTGATGGGATAAAGGCTTTTCATAGCCTCATGGAAAATCTTAGAAGACATTAGACATAAGCTACTTCTAAAAGTAAGCAAGCAGTTGATGAGATTGTATTTTGGATATTTTCCCAAGAATAAAAGTAATAAAGGCCACTGGGCCGCACACGGGCACCCAAGGAGTATTATGCTACACTTTCGTTTAAAAAAAAAAAAACAAAACTCTCCCGCTACTGCATTGCACTAACGCTGATCCGATCCTATCTCTGGCAGAAGGCGGGGCTTACACTGAGACTTCCCGGCAGCCGCAGGTCACATGACATCCCATGTTGTTAACCACCCAGTTCGCATAGGGGTCAGCGTGAAGAGCTGAAGATTCCAACGCCCAAGGCCCAACCCAGCTGCAGACGCAGCTCCGCTAGAAACCTGGACTGCGGTACTCTCGGGAGGTGACCCCAGAGCTCCGAATACTCGACCCGCATCGCGCTGTCCTGCGCCCCATCCGGCCCGTCCCGGCTTGCCTCACCTGTCATCGAGACCCGTCACAGCGTGCAGGACCGAGCGCCTCCTCGCCCTCTGCCAGGCTCTGGGACCGCCGCCCGCAGGTCCGTCGGTCAAGGTGATGGGCAGCCAGCCCCGCAGCCCCATCTCCTACCCTGCAGACTGGTGCGGGCCGCAGCCCGGAGGACCTGGCCCTGGTAAGCGCCATCGAACGGAGGAACCCGAAGCTGAGGCGGTGCCCAGACTGGACAACGTGCCTGAGCCCCTGGCCAAGGGCGCGCTAACCTCCATGGTGGTCCTGCCCGCCGGCTGTGGCCTGCACCTGCCCCTGGACCACGTCGACGTGCTGCTGGAGCCCAAGCCCACGTCCGTGCTGCAAGTGTCTCTCGGAGATCACATCCTCATGCTGGTCCCCGAGGCCCTCCTGGGCTCGGGTGTGGAAGGCCCGTGGGGACAGGGCCTGGGACGGGGCGCTTTCCTGAGCGCTCCAGGGGAGTACATGGCCCTGGAGCCGGGATTCTTCTGCGCAGCTGTCCCAGAGATCGCCTGCCAAGAAGAGGCCAACAAGGAGGACACGGACGCCGAGTTCCTGCCGCCTGGGATGGATGCTGAAGCCAGCTACGTCACAGGGCTCCGCAGCCCCGCAGCAAGGGTGTCGGGCCCCAGCGCGCAGGACTTCCTCCCAGAGCTCTGGCCTCGGGCGCCCAACCCCAGTCCAGAGAGAGGCTCTCCTCACCACGACGACAACCTGTACTTGCACCTTCCGGAGCCCTTCCCCGACCCACCACTCCAACCTCTACCTCCCTCTCCTTGTCCGGGTCCTACGAGCGCCCCCAACGCCCTCTCATGGTCCTCTGCTCAAGGGCGGAAAATGCCTGATCCCGGAATGAACTGCCTCCCACAATTCCTTGCACCCAGCTTCCGGCACTTAGTGATCTACCTAGACTCACTTTGAGCCCATGCCACCGCTCAGAGATGCAGCATCTTCATTCATGGACAGTGGGCAGCTGCGCTTTTTATTTTGGTTTTGTTAGTTTTGGGGTTTTGTTGTGGTTTTTTTTTTTTAAGCAAAATGCCTTGATCGATAGCAGCAAAACGATTTTTTTACAAAAGTAGATTCTGGTAAGGACTTTTCACAAGGGTAGACCACATATAGCCAACCATGGATGTTTAGATCCCTTGCATGAGCTGTTTCTTCCACCTCTGTCACCTTCAGCCAACTCCATTTTTCTTGTTTCACCGCTACTCTTGCCTCAAACTCACCTCAATTTTTTTCCAGTTTATCCCCCTTTTCCATCACCTTCCCATGCATCTCTTCTTTCTCTCCATTCCAGGTTTTTCCTTCCTTTTGTAATTGTAGTTTTACCTGTATGACCTCCGCAGTGTCCTCTGAAATGCTTCTGATTTTTTTTTAGCATGCACAATATTTATTAAGAAGAGCCTTGTGAAAGAGAAGCAAAGTAAACAGTAGTGGTCAGAGAGAGAAGACAAGGTACAGGAGGTTGAGCGACAGCCTCAGCCAACCTCACTGGGAGCTCTGGAGTTAGAATGGCTGGTCAGAGCTGTCCCAGGTTAGGTTGAAATAGCCCAATTCCCTCATCCATCAGTCTTTCGGTGTGAGAAACCAGAGAAGGGCCATGGCTCTGGGCAAGGCAGCTTTCCTCACTGGAGACAGTTTATAAAGGGGATAATAGCTGAAGCCAGTTATGGAAACAACTCTCACTGAAGAAGATTCTGGTTGGTGCATCACACTGTCCGCCACAAGATACTGGTTCTTTTTATCTTGATATTCATCTCCATTTATTCTGGTCTTTAACTAGCAGTAAAGAAATTATAATTTTCTTCATATAGGTCTTGAATATTTAAATGAAGTCTGATCACCGACTTTCATTTTTCCTTTCTTCTTGCTTTCCTAACACTTTTCCCCGGAGCTGGTCAGTCAAGATAAATGCACATTGAATAAATAAATGAATAAATGGCACAAATGTAATACACTGGACTTTTTGGAAATATTTCTAAAAATACAACGAAAAAATGAGTGAAAGCAATATTTAATGGAAGGAGGAAAGGGGAAGCTATGATTTTTTTCCTTAAAGAAACAGTTTGTACAATGTCATATTCCCCTGTACTTTAACAATCAAATGGCTAATTTTTAATTTCATGGCAGTCTACGCTTTGCCTTGATTTCCCCATGGGGGTGATAAGAAGAACTGCTACACGCGAGGACACACTCAGCTTCACATCATGGACATTCCAGCTTGTGGAATCTTACTTGCCCAACCAGGAATCAAACCCAGGCCCTCAGCAGTGCAGAGTCCTAATCACTGGACCACCAGGGAATTCCCTGGCCTAATTTATTACTGAGCCTTTTTTCATGCTCATGAGCCCATCACCCAGACTTGGCAGCTGTTACTTCTTAGTACTATTTCTTTAAAGTCTTTTTTACTGTAAAGAAATTATTAAAGATAATGTAGTCATATCCTTTGATCCCCATTTCCTGCTGCCCATTCCCAGAGGATTCTCATAACATCATGAATTTGGGGGTTATCATTCTAGTCAATACATGAATGCTACATGTATGGAGATATAAATAATCAATGTTTATGTTGCTTTGTGAACAATTAAATTTTTATAACTGGCGTTATATTCTTCAGTTCACATTTTTCCTCAGTTATTTTTGAAATCATCACTTATAGATATATATATGGTTCATTTCTCCTAAAGGTTTTTGTTTCCATCATATGAATATACCATATTTTATTTGTTAATTTATTAATGGATATTTGTGTAGTTTTTAGTATTACAAACGAAACTGCAGTGAATATCCTCACACTTGTCATCTTATGCAACTGAGGAAGAGTTCCTCTAGGAAGTATACTTAGAAGTTGTATTGACGGGTGGCATAATATATACATTTACAGTTTTCTTCATAGTGCCAATTGTTCTCTTGGGTGGTTGCAACAGTTTAAACAGCCTCTAGCAGTCTTTCACCAAACTTTAAACTGTTTGCCAGTGGTATCTCATTTTTTAAATTTGCAATTTCCTAGCTACTGGTAAGACAGTGCAATTTTTCACATGTAATGAGAATAATATTTTTTAAAGCAATTTCATTTGTATTTTCTCTTTTTTAACTGAAGTATAGTTGATTTACAATGCTGTGTTAATTTCTGCTGTACAGCAAAGTGATTCAATATAGAGACTTCCCTGCTGGCACAGTGGTTAAGACTCCACGCTCCCAATGCAGGGGGCCCAGGTTCGATCCCTCGTCAGGGAACCAGATCCCACATGCATGCCACAACTAAGGAACCCATGTGCTGCAACTAAGGAGCCCACCTGCGGCAACTAAGACCCGGCGCAACCAAATAAATAATTTTTCTTAACTATACATATATATACCTTCTTTTTTTAATATTCTTTTCCATTATGGTTTATCATAGGATCTTGAATATAGTTCTCTGTGCTTTACAGTAGGACCTGTTGTTTATCCATTCTATATATAGAAGCTTACATCTGCTAACCCCAACCTCCCACTCCATCCCTCCCCCAACCCCTTCCCCCTTGGCAACCACCAGTCTGTTCTGTATGTCTGTGATTCTGTTTCTGTTTCACACTTAGGTTCATTTGTGTCATGTTTTAGATTCCTCATATAAGTGATATATGATATTTGTCTTTCTCTTTCTGACTTCACTTAGTAGATAATCTCTAGTTGCATCCATGTTGCTGCAAATGGCATTATTTCATTCCTTTTTATGGCTGAGTAATATTCCATTATATATATGTACCACATCTTCTTTATCCATTCATCAGATATATTTTCATACATTGTAAGTCTTACTGTCTTTCAACTTATCACCCATCAAGTCTGATGGCTTTAATCTTTTCGGCGGGGAGGACAGATACAACCCAGATTAAAGAGGTTAGCTTTCAGCCTGGAGTTATTAGGCAAGTGTCATGAGAATCAATTTTTCTCCAGACAGAAAAGTTACATTTAATTTCTTAAGCAACCTTTAAATATCAACAGCAATGTTTGGAAGACTGAACATAGAATTTTAATAGAAATCATCATGCAGAGAGGACTGAGGAGTCCTAACTGGATGAGAATGGAAAGAGGAAAAGGCCACTCTTACCCAAGAGTAGGATGTAGAAAATAAAAGAGGGACAGAATAGAGAATGTAAGCATTCATCACTCACATGTATCATGACTTTCAGCTTCTATGAGTAAAAATCCTTAGCATTAGCTGAAGCAAAGGCCAAGAAAAGGCAGGTTTTTTCCTTGCTTCCCATTTAAGAATCTGGGAAAAATAAGATGGAGGATGGTACTCAGATTGGCTAATCGCCACCTACCATGTTCCCAGCCACCATCCTAAGGAGAAACAAGGAAAGGAGGAGAGAATCCAAATGGGAAACATTTACAAAAAGGTGCCTGTGTTATCTGAAGATGAATGAGAACCAAAAATGTCTGAGATTCACTTATCTGGAAAGTTTACAGTGTACCTATTCCCCAACCCCCAACTCCAAATCCCCCATACCAATGGGGTGGAGGCTCAGGAGGAAGATGAAGTCAATTATATAAATGAAGAAGTTATACTTCCTTTATACAACTGAGTAGAAATCGGTTCATTGATATATTCATGTCTGCTTATTGTCAGTTTATATCCTTAACTCTTTTTTTCTATTAGACCTATGAGACTATTCTTTATTCATTTGAAAATTTTTATATATTTAAGCTACTAATCCTTTATGTTTTATAGCTTATAAATACTTTCTTCCAGTGTGCTGCTTGTTTTTTAACTTGTCTAATTGTACATGCCCTTATAATTCTCATACGGTGAAATTTCAGTCTTTTATGGTCTCTACTTTTTGGGTCAGTTTTAAAAATGTTTCCCAAGAAAGCTCAAAAAGATATTTCCTACACTCTCTGCTAATGGTTTAAATTTTTTTCCAATTTAGATACCTAATTTCTTAGGACTTCATTTTTGTATATATTTTGAAGTAGGGATGAAATTTTTTCATATCGAAAGACATTGCTGGGACTTCCATGGTAGTCCAGTGGTAAAGAATCTGCCTTCCAATGCAGCAGACGCAGGTTCGATCCCTGGTCAGGGAACTAAGATCCCACATGCCACGGGGCAACTAAGCCCGTGTGCTGCAACTAGAAAGAAGTCCCTATACCACAACTAGTGAGAAGCCCACGTGCCCCATCGAAAAGATCCAGCATGCCACAACAAAGATCCAGCATGCCACAACTAAGACCCGATACAGCCAGAAATAAAATAAATAAATATTAAAAATTTTTAAAAGATAATAAAAGCTGCTGTAATTGAAACAGTCATTCTTTAAAAAATAAATAAATAAAATAAAGATTCAATGCAATCTCTATCAAAATTCCAATGTCAACTTTCACAGAACAAGAACAAATAATTCTAAAATTTGTATGGAAATACAAAAGAAACTGGAAAGCTAAAACAATCTTGAAAAAGAAGAACACAGCTAGAAGTATGCTCCCTGATTTCAAACTATACTGCAAAGCAAACAGAAATCAAGACACTGTGGTACTAGCAAAAAACAGACGTGTAGATCAATAGAACAGAATAGAGAGCCCAGAAATGAATCCACACTTATACCGTCAGTTAATATACAATGAGGAAAAGACAGCCTCTTCAATAAATAGTGTTGAAGAAACAGGACAGCTACAGATTCAAACTGGACTACTTTCTCACACCATATACAATAATAAACTCAAAATTGATTAAAGACTTAGATGTAAGACCTGCCTGAAATCATAAAACTCCTGGAAGAAAACATAGGCAGTTTGCTCTTTGACATCATTCTTAGCAATATTTTTTGAATCTGTCTCCTCAGGCAAGGAAAACAAAAGCAAAAATAAGCAAATGTGACCGAATCAAACTAAAAAGCTTGTGCACAGCAAAGGAAACCATATACAAAATGATAACACAACCTACAGAGTGGGGGAAAATATTTGCAAGTCATGTATCTGATAAGGGGCTAATATCCAAAATATATAAAGAACTCATACAACCCAATAGCAAAAGATTGTTTTCAATTAAAAAATGAGCAGAGGGGCTTCCCTGGTGGCATAGTGTGGGGCCCCCCCCCTGCCGATGCAGGGGACACAGGTTCGTGCCCCGGTCCAGGAGGATCCCACATGCCATGGAGCAGCTGGGTCCGTGAGCCATGGCCACTGGGCCTGCGCGTCCGGAGCCTGTGCTCTCCAACGGGAGAGGCCACAACAGTGAGAGGCCTGCGTACCACAGGAAAAAAAAAAAAAATGAGCAGAGGATCTGAAAAGACATTTTTGCAAAGAAGGCACACAGACGGCCAACAGGTGTGTGAAAAGGTGTTCAACATAAACTAGACATCAGGGAAATGCAAATCAAAACCACACACATCTGTCAGAATGGCTATAATCAGAAAGACAACAAATAACAATTGTTGGTGAAGATGTGGAGTAAAGAGAACCTTCTTGCATGGTGGGAATGTAAATTGGTGCAGCCGGTGTGGAAAACAGTATGGGGTTCCTCAAAAACTTAAAAACAGAACTATCATATGATCCAGCAATTCCACTTCTGGGTATTTATCCAAAGGAAATAAAAACATTAACTCAAAAAGATATATGCACCCCATGTTCATTGCAACGTTATTCAGAATAGGCAAAATATTACAACCTTAATGTCTGTCAATAATGAATGTAGGGAGGGAGATGCAAGAGGGAAGAGATATGGGAACATATGTATATGTATAACTGATTCACTTTGTTACAAAGCAGAAACTAACACACCATTGTAAAGCAATTATACTCCAATAAAGATGTTTTTAAAAAAGGTAAAAATTCAAAAAAAATAAGGAATGGATAAATAAAATGTGATATAATGACGCAAACAGATGGAAGGATATACCATGTTTTGGATTGGAAGAATCAATGTTGTCAAGATGACTATACCACAGAAGACAATCTACAGTCAATGCAATCTCTATCAAATTACCAATGGCATTTTTCACAGAACTAGAACAAAAAAAGTTTTAATTTGTATGGAAACACAAAAGACCCCAAATAGCCAAGGCAATCTGGAGAAAGAAAAATGAAGCTGGAGGAATCACACTACCTGACTTCAGACTACATTACAAAGCTACAGTAATCAAAACAGTATGGTACTGGCACAAAAACAGAAATATAAATCAATGGAGCAGGATAGAAAGCCCAGAAATAAACCTATGCATCTATGGTCAACTAGTCTATGACAAAGGAGGCAAGAACATACAATGGAGGAAAGAGCCTCTTCAACAAGTGGTGCTGGGAAAACTGAACAGTACATGCAAAAGAATGAAATTAGAACACTGTCTAACACTATGCACAAAAACTCAAAATGGATTAAAGACCTAAATGTAAAACTAGATACTATAAAATTCCTAGAAGAAAACATAGGCAGAACACTCTTTGACATAAATCATAGTAATATCTTTTTGGATCCGTCTCCTAGAGTAATAGAAATAAGAACAAAAATAAACAAATGGGACCTAATTAAACTTAAAAGCTTTTGCACAGCAAAGGAAACCATAAACAAAATGATAAGAGAACCTACAGAATGGGAGAAAATATTTGCAAATGAAGCGACCAACAAGGGGTTAATCTCCAAAATATACAAACAGCTCAACATCAAAAAACAAACAGCCCAATCAAAAAATGGGCAGCAGGAGTCCACCCAAACAGTGGTGTAGAGGTGACGGGACGCCTGGATTCCTCAGTTTCCTTCCTTTTCCATTCCTGGGCTGGAGGAAATACCTGAACATATGGAGTCCCAATGCCGGGCAGCCAGGGCCATATCCACACACCCCCAACGTCGGGTACCCTGGAGGTTGCAATCCTGCCCATCCACCACCTGCCACCCCTACCTTTCCTCCAGGCCCCTTTCCCACTCCCCCAGGAGCACCCCAGGGGAATCCAGCCTTTCCCCCTGGTGGGCCCTGTCACCCTGTGCCACAACCAGGGTATCCAGGATGCCAACCCTCAGGTCCCTATCCCCCTCCATACCCACCACCTGCCCCTGGTATGTGTCCTGTGAATACATTGGCTCCTGGCATGGTTGGACCAGGAATGGTGATTGACAAGAAGATGCAAAAGAAAATGAAAAAAGCTCATAAAAAGAAGCAGAAACACCACACACATGGCAAGTATTCCTCCTCCTCCTCCTGCTCTTCCAGCAGTGACTCTGACTGAATACAAGGCCTGGACCCTTCCCTCAAGTCTCTCCAGTTCTGCTCTCCCATCAAGCTTCAGATGCCATCTTGTACTGGGGGAAATTAGCCCTTGTGTCCCTCCCCCCACCACCCCTGCAATCTAAGCCTCACTCTGCTGTGAAAAGAATTGCCATGGGCTAGCAAAGGCCGTCCTCCCACTGCTTGGATAGAACTTTTAGCTGGTGAATTTTGCAGGAGAACTATTTTTTGAAGATGGTGAGATTTGAGCTAAATGCTGAAGACAAGTCTAAGATCTGTAAAATGTGATTTTTTTACTTTCTTTTGTAATACTCATGATTGGGGAGATGCTGTGTAAATTTAATTATGGAAAGGAGAAGACAACCTGTACCTTTCTTGTAATTGTGGCATGCTTGGGTGATTTAGTGGCAAATAAACATTTCCCAGCAGGCCTTTTATTGATTGCACTCACTGCAAGGCTGCTGGGAAGTGGAGTCCATTTGTCTGATGAGCTCTGACTGCCATTTTGGAAACTGATCTCTACCCCTTAGCTCAGTACGCTATCTCAGGTTCTCCTCTCACTCTCCAACTCTCAGTCCAAATAAACCTGTTTCTCCTGGTCTCTGTTCAAAAAAAAAAAGGGCAGCAGATCTAAATACACACTTCTCAGGGCTTCCCTGGTGGCGCAGTGGTTGAGAGTCCACCTGCCGATGCAGGGGACACGGGTTCATGCCCCGGTCCAGGAAGATCCCACATGCCGTGGAGCGGCTGGGCCCGTGTAAAAAAAAAAAAAAAAAAAAAAAAGCTAAATACACACTTCTCCACAAAAGACATACAGATGGCCAAAGGCACACGAAGAGATGCTCAACATCACTAATTATTAGAGAAATGCAAATGAAAACTACGAGGTGTCACCTCACACCAGTCAGAATGGCCATCATCAAAAAGTTTACAAATAATAAATGCTGGCGAGAGCATGGAGAAAAAGGAACCCTTCTACACTGTTGGTGAGAATGTAAAATGGTACAGCCACCATGGAGAAAAGTATGGAGGTTCCTTTAAAAACTAAAAATAGAGCTACCATATGCTCCTGCAATCCCACTCCTGGGCATATATCCAGAGAAAACCATAATTCGAAAAAATACATGCACCCCAATGTTCATAGCAGCGCTATTTACAAAAGCGAAGACATGGATGCAACCTAAATGTCCATCAACAGATGAATGGATAAGGAAGATGTGGTACCTGTATACAATGGAATATTACTCAGCCAACAAAAAGAATGAAATAATGCCATTTGTAGCAACACAGATTATCATACTAAGTGAAGTAAGCCAGACAAAGACAAATATCATATGATATCGCTTATATGTGGAATCTAAAAAAAATGATACATTGGGAATTCCCTGGCAGTCCAGTGGTCAGGACTTGACACTTTCACTGCCATGGCCCAGGTTCAATCCCTGGTCAGGGAACTAAGATCCTGCAAGCCACACAGCACAGCCAAAAAAATAAAAGTAAATTTAATTTAATTAATTTTAAAATGATACAAATGATGGGGATTCCCTGGTCATCCAGTGGTTAGGACTCTGTGCTTCCACTGCAGGGGGCAGGGGTTTGATCCCTGGTCAGGGAACTAAGATCCCACGAGCCATGCAGCATGGCCAAAAAAAATACTCCCAATAATGAACTTATTTACAAAATAGAAAGAGACGCAGAGACGCACAGATGTTGAAAACAAATTTATGGTTATCAAAGGGGAAAGGGGGTGGGAGGAGGGATAAATTGGGAGTCTGGAATTAACAGATACAATCTACTATATATAAAATAGATAACCAACAAAGACCTACTGTATAGCACAGGGAACTATACTCAGTATTTTGTAATAACCTATAAGGGAAAAGAATCTGAAAAGGAATACACACACACACAGACACACACACACACACACACAAACTAAATCACTGTGCTGTACACCTGAAACTAACACTATATTGTAAATCAACTATACTTCAATTTAAAAAAAAAAGAAAGGGCTTCCCTGGTGGTGCAGTGGTTGAGAGTCCTCCTGCCGATGTAGGGGACACGGGTTCACGCCCCGGTCCGGCAGGATCCCTCATGCCGCGGAGCAGCTAGGCCCGTGAGTCGTGGCCGCTGAGCCTGCGCGTCCGGAGCCTGTGCTCCGCAATGGGAGAGGCCACAACAGTGAGAGGCCCGCGTACCGCAAAAAAAAAAAAAAAAAAGAAAATGTGATATATACACACATATATAAGGAATATTATTCAGCCATTTAAAAAAGGAAGAAATTCTTCCATTTGTGACACGGATGGACTTTGAGGGCATTATGCTAATTGAAATAAGTCAGAGAAAGACAAATACTGTATGATCTTACTTATATGCAGAATCTAAGGAAAAGTCAAGAAACTCATAGATACACATAACAGGTTGGTGGTTGCCAGAGGCAGGCAAGGGGGGAAGGGTTTTTGGTAAAGGACATCAAAAGGTACAAATTTCTAGTTATATACTAAATAAGTCCTGGGGATGTGGTGCACAGCATGGTGACTATTAACAATACTGTATTATATATTTGAAAGTTGCTAAGAAGTAGATCTTAAAAGTTCTCAGCACAAGAAAAAATATGTGTAACTCTGTGCGGTGATGGATGTTAACTAGACTTACTGTGGTGATCATTTTGCAGTATACATAGATAGACATAATTATGTTGCACACATACACAGAAAAGGATAGGAAATGAACAATGGAAAGTATTTGTTTTATTTATATTTTTTCTTCCAGTTTTATTGAGATATAATGACATACAGCACTGCATAAATCTAAGGTATACAGCATGATCTGACTTACATACATCATGAAATGATTAGCACAGTAGGTTTAGTGAACATCCATCATCTCATGAACAAAATTAGAGAAAAAGAAAAAACATTTTTTGTTGTGATGAGAACTCAAAATTTCCTCTCTTAACAACGTTCACATATAACACACAGCAGTGTTCATTATATTCATCATGCTGCACATTACATTTCTAGTACTGATTTGTCTTACAACTGAAAGTTTGTACCTTTTGACCACCTTCATCCAAATCCCCCTCCTTACACCCCTTACCTCTGGTAACCACAAATCTGATCTTCTTCTATGAGTTTGTTTGTTTTTGAAGTATTATTGATCTACAACACTATGTTAGCTCCTGGTGCACAAAACAGTGATTGGATATTTCCATACTTTTCAAAATGATCACCATGTTAAGTCTAGTTACCACCTGTCACCATACAAAGATATTCCATTATTATTGACTATATTCTGCACACTGCACATTTCATCCCCGTGACTCATTTATTTTTTAACTGGAAGTTTGTACCTCTTAATTTCCCTCACCCATTTCATGCATCTCCCACCATCCTCCCCTCTAACAACCACCTCTTTGTTCTCTGTATCTATGACTCTGCTTTGTTACTCTTATTTGATTTTTGATTCTACACATAAGTGAGATCATACAATATTTGTCTTTCTCTTATTTCACTTAGCAAAATACCCACTAGGTCTATCCATGTTGTAGCAAACGACAAGATTTAATTCTTTTTATGGCTGAGTAATACATATATCACCTCTTTTTCAATTCATCTATTGATGGACACTTAGGTTGTTTCCATATCTTGGCTATTGTGAATAATGCTGCAATGAATATATGGGTGCATATATCTTTTCAAATCAGCGTTTATATTTACTTCAGAAAAAAACCAGAAGTGAAATTGCTGGATCATATGACAGTTCCACTTTTAAGTTTTTGAGGAACTGCCATACTGTTTTCCATGGTAGATGCACCAAGTTTCATTCCCACCAACAGTGCATGAAGATTCCCTTTACTCCATATCCTCACCATTGATCTTCATGTCTGTTTTTATGCCAGTACCACACTGTTTTGATTACTGTTGCTTTGTGGTATAGTTTGAAATCAGGGCGTGTGATACCTCCAGCTTTGTTGTTCTTTTTCAAGATTGTTTTGGCTTTTCAGGGTCTTTTGTGTTACCATACAAATTTTAGAATTATTTGTTCTAGTTCTGTTTAAATTGCCATGGGTATGATGATAAAGATTGCATTAAATTTGTAGATTGCCTTGGCTAGTACGGACATTTTAACAACATTAATTCTTCTAATCCATGACATATTATATCTTTCCATTTGTTTGTGTCATCTTCAATTTCTTTCATCAGTGTCTCATAGTTTTCTGAGTACAACTCTTTCACCTCCTTGATTAGATTTATTCTTAGGTATTTTTTGATGTAATTGTAAATGGGATACTTTTAATTTCTCTTTCTGATAGTTCATTGTTAGTGTACAGAAATGCAACAGATTTCTTTTTTAATTTATTTTATTGAAGTATGGTTGACTTACAATGTTTTGTTAACTTCTGCTGTACAGCACAGTGATTCAGTTATACACATATATACACTCTTTTTCATATTCTTTTCCACTATAGTTTATCACAGGACATTGAATATAGTTCTCTGTGCTATACAGTAGGACCTTGTTGTTTATCCATTCTATATATAAAATTTGAAATGCAGCAGATTTCTGTATATTAATTTTGTATCCTACAATTTTAATGAATTCATTTATTAGTTTTAATAGTTTTTTGCTGGCACCTTTAGAATTCTCTATATGCTGTGTCATGTCATCTGCAAACAGTGACAGTTCTACTTCTTCCTTTCCTACTTGGATTCCTTTTATTTCTTTTTCTTGTCTGATTGCTGTGGCTAGGACTTCCAATACTATGTTGAATAGAAGTGGCAAGAGTGGGCATCCTTGTCTTATTCCTGATCTTAGAGGAAATGCTTTCAGATTTTCACAGTTGAGTATGATTTTGGCTGTTGGTTTGCCATATGGCCTTTATTGTGTTGAGGTGTGTTGCCTCCATACCCACATTGTTAAGAATTTTTATCATAAATGAATGTTGGATTTTGTCAAAGGCTTTTTATACATCTATTAAGATGATCATATGGTTTTTATCCTTCAATTTCTTAATGGGGTGTATCACATTGATGATTTGCGGATGTTGAACCATCCTTGTTTCCCTTGGATAATTCCCACTTGATCATGGTATACAATTCTTTTAAAGTACGGTTGAATTTGGTTTGCTAATTCTTTGCTAAGGATTTCTGCATCTATGTTCATCAGGGATATTGGCCTACAATTTTCCTTTTTTTTTTTTTCTTTGTAGTGTCTTTGTCTGGTTTTGGTATCAGGGTAATATTAACTGGTCTCATAGAATGAGTTGAGAAGTGGTCCTTTCCTTTTCAATTTTTTGGAATAGTTTGAAAAGGATGAGCATTTAATTCTCCTTTAAATGTTTGGCAGAATTCACCAGTGAAGCCATCTAATCCTGGACTTTTGTTTGTTGGGAGTTTCTTTTTCTTTTATTACTAATTTAATTTCATTACTGATAATTGGTCCATTCATATTTTCCGTTTCTTCCTGATTCAGTCTTGGGAGATTGTACATTTCTAGGAATGTATCTGTTTCTTCTTGGTTGTCCATTTTATTGGCATATAATTATTCACAGTAATCTCTTATGATACTTTGTATTTCTATGGTGTCAACTGTATCTTCTCCTTTTTCATTTCCGATTTTATTTGGGCCCTCTCTCCTTTTTTTTTTTTTTTGGCGGTATGCGGGCCTCTCACTGTTGTGGCCTCTCCCGTTGTGCAGCACAGGCTCTGGACGCGCAGGCTCAGTGGCCATGGCTCACGGGCCCAGCCGCTCTGCAGCATGTGGGATCTTCCCGGACCGGGGCACGAACCCGTGTCCCCTGCAGCGGCAGGAGGACTCTCAACCACTGCACCACCAGGGAAGCCCTCTCTTCTTTTCTTGATGTGTCCAGCTATAGGTTTATCAATTTTGTTTATCTCTCCTACTGTATTATTTCTTTTCTTCTACTACCTTTGGGTTTTGTTTGTTCTTCTTTTCCTAGTTCCTCTAGGTGTGAGGTTGGGTTATTATTTGAGAGTTTTCCTGTTCCCTGAGGTAGGCTTGTATCACTAGAAACTTCCCTATTAGAACTGCTTTTGCTGTGTCCCACAGATTTTGCTGGGGTTTTTTAAAATATTTATTTATTTGGCTGCACCAGGTCTTAGTTGCAGCACGCAGGATCTTCATTGTGGCATGTGGGATCTTTAGTTGCGGCATGCGGGATCTAGTTCCCTGACCAGGGATCGAACCTGGGCCCCCTGCATTCGGAGCAGAGTCTTAACCACTGGACAACCAGGGAAGTCCCTGTGTCCCATAGATCTTGGATCCTTGTGTTTCCATTTTCGTCTTTTCATTTGTCTCCAGATAGTTTTTTATTTCCTCTTTGATGTTTTACTTTTTAATCCAACAATGTTAACCCTTTGGGGGGGGGCGGAATTTGTTTCTCTCCATGTTAAATCACAATCTAAAAATAGTTCTTTTGTAGCGGGGGGAAGGGGGTGGGATGAATTGGGAGATTGGGACTGACATATACATGCCACTGGGTACGACATAGATTAACTAGTGAGGATCTGCTGTATAGCATGGGGAACTCTACTCAGTGCTCTGTGGTGACCTGGATGCGAGGAAAATCCAAAAGGAGGGGATGTGTGTATACATATGGCTGATTCACTTTGCTGTGCAGCAGGAGCTAGCACAACATTGTAAAGCAAGTGTACCCCATTAAAAAAGTAAATTTTAAAAAAATAGTTTTTGAAACACCAGATTATGATTTAGTTTCTTCACTCCATTGGTGAATATATAATGTAGTTTGAAGGTACTGCATCCATTTGTACTAGTTGTTGAGAAAGAAAAGCAGAATTTTCAAATTTGTTCTTTTAAAAAAGGATTATTTTCTGACTTGTTTTCCCTTGGTCAGAGTGACAGAGCAGCAAGGATGATGGGATTGGGCAGAGGCAGGAAATGGAGATCTTGTAGGACAGGAGAACCACGCTATGGAGAAGCTGACAATCAGGACCACAGTAGCACACTGGTCAATGTTAACAGTGAAGAAAGAAAATTGTGCTGGATGGACAATCCTGTTGGGACTTGTAGTTCTGACATCAGTCCTAAGTACCTTCTCTTCAAAACTCTATGTACCAAGAACTTACAGTACTTTGTTTCCACAAAGAATGCTTTCTAAGCATGACAATTACAAACACACATACACACACACACACACACACACACACACCACTGTTAAAATACTATATTTTTATAAGGACTCAATAATCCATTTTATGGCTTTCTTCAAATTAGTTTAGTTTTTAAAATCTCATTTTAAAATGTGTGAAAATAGAGCATACAACAAAGTTAAAAGGAATATAACTCTTTTAAATAGCTGTTCCCTTTACCTTACTTACTTTTGTTTTTCTTTAAGGATAATTTGCTTCAGGGAGGACGAAGTATAGGTTCTTCTGATGAAATGCAAGAAGATGGGAATAGGAATGCAAAGCAAGGTTTCTATTTTTTACATTTTTATTGGAGTATAGTTGCTTTACAATAGTGTGTTAGTTTCTACTGTAGAGCAAAGTCAGTCAGCTATATGTATACATATATCCCCTATTTTTGGATTTCCTTCCCATTTAGGTCACCACAGAGCATTGAGTAGAGTTCCCTGCAAGGTTGCTATAAGTTTTCTGTCGTAAAATCTTTTCACTATCTTCTTATCAAGCAAATAGTCTTAGAGGAATGTGGTAAGCTTCACAAAAAGTTCACTGTTTCAGGAAGCAAACTCCATTTTGTAGGAAGGATGTAAAAAAAAAAAAAGGCAGCTTTAGAGAATTATAATTCAGTCAAGGAAAAAAATAAAGGGTATTTTATGTTATGTGAACTATATTTCAGTAAAGCTATTTTTTAATGTAAATTGTATCATCTCATTCTCCAGCTTACAAATAATAGTTTCTCAGTGTTTAGAATAAAAATCAAATTCCTTACCAAAAAAAAAAAAAAAGAGGAGGAGGGGAGAAAAGATGAATCCACAAACTCAGATTCTAGTCCAAGCTGCTCAACTAACAGATTGAGTGTCACTCAAGGTCTCTGTGCCTCAGTTCCCCCTGCTCTAAGGGACATTTTATGGGTATGTGCTTCCCTGGATGGGTTCATCAGCTAGTGGGTGTGTGCGTTCAGAGAATACAGCCAGGGAGTCATTTGTCACTCTGTTCCCCCGACACCTGGCTCTAACATGAACTCTGTTCTGAGCTGGGTTCCTTTTAAATCCACTCATCAAACTGAGACTGTCATGGGCTCAAAGCCCTGCAAGCTAAGCCTGCGTGGAAACCACTGAAAACACAGCCAGGACCCAATGACTGAACCATCAGTCCTTGTCATGCTCATCAGAAAGGGCCTTTGGGCATTTCCTGGAGTTTTCTTCCTTTTCCCATCAAACTGGCAAAGACTCCAGGAGATTACTGCTTATTAACCTGTGGTCCACTAATTCCACTCCCATCCTTCCACCAACCTATCCATCAAAATCAGGTAGGAGGAAGAAGACTCACTTTCCCAGAGGCCTTGTCAAAGGCCTGGTCCACCTGCCTCTCCTTTCCCTCCCTACAGACCTCTGGACACAGCATTCCAGAAGCTACCATGCCTTCCCTGACCACTGACCATGACTATCTGGGTCAGGATTGAACAGAGAACTGCAATAGCAGCCACTGACGATAGGCACTTGCTATATAACAGGGACTTCTCAAACATGATCTCATTCAAGCTATTAGCCCTATCGTTATCCTCACGTTGCAGATGAGAAAACTGGGTTTCACAGATTGTTAAAATCAGGTGACCAAAGTCTTACAGCTCTTAACAGTGAACTTCACTGTCTCAGGCGAAGTCTAGAAGGACAGCAGCCCAGAGGGACCCTCCCTGGAGACAGTCCCATGAGGATCCCAGGATACATACTTGCCAGGATCCTCTGCCCAAAGCAGGAAGGCACTGAGACTCCTGCAAATCCCTCCCTGGAGAGCATCAGGCAGTGATGAGGGGCAGTGAAGGGCAGCACTCAGAGGAGAGAACTGGTGTACACTTTGCAGAAAGCTTTTATGGCTGGGAAGGAGTAAGTCATAGGCACACAGACTCTGAAACAATACAAGAAACTAGCCATCATGTTTCCTTGAGCTGCATGACTCTGTGCAAATCCATCCCCCTCTACGGACCTCACTATCCCCATATGTCAAATGGGCAGGTGTCAGACTAGATCTCCAAGGGCCCTCCCAGCTCTATCCCTTGAGGCTGAAGCTAGGAAACATCCATGACACGCCAGAGTAGAGGGTGAAGAATGCATGGGAAAGAGCAAAAGGGGTAGGAGAAGTGGAAAGAAAAGCAATGCCTCCTGACAAACTCCTTCTCAGCCTGACTCTCCCAGGAAGCCTTCCCCAAACCCCACCCCTGTGGCCTTCTTCCAGACTCCCCTTTAGCCCTCAGCCTGGACCTAAAGCAAGGCCCGGCCCTGGCTGAGGGCAGGTTGGCGAACTGAAGAAGCAAACTCCTGAGAGAGAGAACATGTGAACAAGGTGAGCCATCTCCCCTGTGGGGCCAGCAGGTTCAGGAAAGCCCCGCAGAACTGAGCTGACATGGGATGTGAACCAAAGACGTGTGAGTACATCGGAGAGTGAGCTGGTGAAAGAAGGACCAAGACTGGGCAGCTGCCTCCCCAGAAAGGGACTTGGGAAGGGACGGACCAGCTGGCTGGTTCTGAGCACGATACCAGGGACTGAGGCCCAGAGGCAGTTTGCAGAAATGGAGTTTTAAACACATGCTAAACGCCTCTGGGGCCTGAGTCAGGAGCTCAGTTTTGGAGGGAGGCATGAAGAAGGTGAAAAGCCAAAGCGAGTGGAGGAATTCGTGAAGACACTCCTCGATTCCCCAGCTCTGCACCTTGCTAATAACTCCGCTCATCCTCCAACGGTCAGCCTCCTAGCCTCTGACTGCCCGCACAAACCACATTCTCCCATTAAAAACTCCCAAGCCCGCAACGTGGCCCCTCGCCTTCCTTCCATCACAACCTTACCTAAATGACTATTCAGCATCTGACTGATCTCTCCACAGGGTCTATCAGCTCTGTAGGGGCACGGACAGTGCCCTGTTCATCACTAAATGGCCGGCCCCAGCCCCGAGGTACTCATGAGAGGTACTCAGGAAGTATGTGTTGAACGCAAGGATGAGTGAAAGAGAGCAGGGGCTCGGTGGGGGTGCGGTCTGGAAGGCCTCGAGAGACTAGACAGTCCTCTCAGGGCCCCCGTGGCAGCCAGCCTGCTCGGGACGGATGGGTGAGGAGGGGCACGCAGGCTGGCACTCACTGCCACAGTGGCCGTGTAGTTTGGCCTCACATCCAATGGGAGAGGGTGAAACCAGGCTGACAGACAGCTGTCTGGAACCATTCAGTGTGTCACTGATTCCTTACCCTGGCTTGAGGGCCGCGTTAAAGGAAGCTCAGGAAATTGTTTCCACCAGCTTGCCTCGCTGGGGCCTGATATCATGCGGCCCTCTACTGTGGTTTGGTGATTAGGGAGCTTGCCTGTCGCCCATTCTCCATCACACAAGCCCAAATCAGGCATGTCTTCCTCTAGTTCACGCATGGAACCAAAACATCCTGGCCCTGGTTTTACTTTCCCTCGTAAGCCCTTGTGCTTCCCTGACTGAGGGTCCTTCTGAAATCCTAGAGGTTTGTTCCCAAGTGGTGTATTCCATACATAGCCTGAAGTGGGATTACAGTAGAGATAAATAAAAGATTAGTTTCCGAGTTTCGGGACTAAATAAAGGATCAGATTCTTAGTGATTGGGAGATAAAAGGAATTTCGGGGTTTGTTCATGGATGAACCGATTCAGAAGCAGTTTGGGGCAGTGGGTGGGACCTGGAGCTCAGTTTTCCCTGGGGTTTTTTTGTGGATCTCCCTCACTACCCATCCTAGCCATCTGGTTTCACTTCTGAGACAGGCTGAGGCAGCTAGGGCAGCAGGAAGCCCAAGCAAGGAGGCTGATCAGAGCCTCTGACAGGGCTGGGTGTTGAATTAGGAATGGCTGAGCATAACTGGCCCTTCTGCTGGATTTGGAGTCTTCCTGGTCCCACTGGAGTATAATGTCCAGGTAACACTTGGCTTCTCTGGAAGATATTCTGCATGACAATCATAACTCTCTAGAACATCACTGACAACTTAAGATTAAGCAAGAGCGGCCCTCAGGCATCGGATATCCTTACTCTTTTCTGTCTTGCTTGTTTCTCTTTAGGGCCTGACAGATTTGGTGTAGCAAGTTAGAAGGGAGAGTAGAGAAGATTCCTGGAAGCAGAGACAGACGAATATCTGAATGGGGAGGGTGCACCACAAAAAAAAGAAAGAGAAAAAGAGAGCAACTCAAGAAGCACTTGCCCTGTACCATGCTGTGGCCTGACAATCACCAGCTGGTGTTCTGAACTCTGAGCCCAGGAGACCAGAGGAAAGCCAGCCTGTGTCCATCAAGCTTTACTTATAAAAGCAAGGGAGTCCAGCAAGGCCTCCATGTCCCAGTGACTAAAGGTACAAAGCCCTCCTCTTTGAAAGTATAAGAGTTCAGTTAGCTGAGAATTTAATGACTGTAGGACAGAGAATTCCCCACTGGCTTGAAATAATTAAGGGGTTGCTCCTGAAGGATTTATGTTAACAGGATATATCTGTAGTAGTAGTAGCAGTAGTAAAGAAAAATGGGCATCATTTTATGAGAATTTATAGCACAGTTGTAAGCCCATTTCATGTGTTAACTTGTTTAAGCCTTATAAGAAGCACATGAAGTTAACAGAACTTGTTAGCTGTGGGAAGAAGACCCTGGGAGGAAAAGCAAAGGATCATTATTTTTTTTTAACTGGATTTATTTTGAATTTTTAACAAGGGCTCAAAAATCCAACTATCTCTTTATAATTCATGAATTTGGCCTGAATGATGATGATGACGGGGATGAATGTGACTGTGAAGTAAAGTAGTATCATCCAAAGATACGCTGTAACCAGTCACCTACTTGCAAGCGACCTTATCACACCAGGAAACATCAGGATGAAACATTTCAATTTCCATCTAATACATGGGTGTTTGCAAAGATCTCTATGTTTACTAACATGGAGGAAAAAATCCCAAGTATCTGATAGTTTTTCACTTTCCACTCAGTTGTTTTGGGAACCATGTAGTGTCTCTGTCTCTGTCTCTCTCTCTCTCTCCCCACACACACCCCCCTCCCGCTTCCCTCTCTCTCCCTCTCTCACTCACACACAAACACACACACCCACACACACCACCACCACCACCACCACCACAACCGGGGCACCCTGGCTGAGCCCCAGCCAACCTGCCTCCTGGCTGCCCTTCCTCAAGGATCCTGGCCTGAGGCTTGTGGACAGAGCTGGGTAAAGCGACACATGATCTGAACAGGATACCTGGTGATGAGCAGCCTTGGCAACCTAGATCCCCAACATTCCCACTGTACTTGAGATAAAAGGAGAAGTGCCCCTGACCTGGCTGCTTTCTATGTGGGCCTCGCAGGTCAGAGCATAGAAACCTAAAAGCATCATCCAGCTGGGGACTGGGCCTCGCACGGAGGCAGTCAATGAGGAGAGGAGGGAGCCATCCTTCCAGGTGACCCCCTCACAGATGCAGTGGCTCTGGGAACTCCAAAGTGGGAACTCAAATCCCAGAGAACAACTGGCAACAAACTGAGGCCTCTCTATTTACAAATTCTACTCTGAGCCTCTCAGCTCTGGAGCTACATTTCCTACAGAGTGAACGCTGGACCACCTGCAGCAGAATTCCCAGGAAAGCTTGTTGAACCTGTGGATTCCTAGGTCCCACCCCAGGCATCCTGGATCAGCTCCTGGCACCAGGATTCAGGAATCTGCATGTTGAAAGGGCTCCCTAATCAGCCTTATGCTCCATAAAGACTGGGAACCACTTCTTTAGAGATGTATTTCACCGGGTTGTAGTTTCTTCCATTTCTACAGGTTTCATATTTTACTCTGCTTCAATTCAACAAAAATTCACGGAGAGCCTGCTAACCAGATCCTGTTCCAGGTACAGAGGGTGCAGCACTGACAGGGACCCAGACCCTGCCTTCGGGGAGGCTGCAGTGATTTCGGTCTCACAGCATACCAACAGCCACAGCACATTAGGACTCTTTTTTTACAAATGAGAAAGCAGGACTCAGAGAGTGTAAACAACTTACCCAAGGTCACACAACTGCTAGGTGATATTTCTAGAGCTAGAATCCACTCCCCTCGTTTCAGACCCACGTTCTTTGCACTGCCCCTCAGAACGTTAAAGGCTCCATTGGTAGAGTGAAAGCTGGAAGGACCCTTAGCAGATAACTAACTGTTCCAGGAATATCCAAGAGGTTTTGTCATTTCAACTCTAACCAGTTGACAGTGATTGCCTCTACTTGTAAGGGAGGGCTCTGCAGCTACATCCAGGATCAGTGACAAAGATACTGCAATTGACTAATCACGCCTGTCCTGTCTACAGTGGGTAAAGAACCAGGGAGTGGCTGCACACCGACTACATATGCACATTGGTCCTGTATATGGACAAATCCTCCATTTTACTGATGGGGAAACTGAGGTCCAGAGAGACAAAAGTCATCCAAGTCTCAGACCTGGTACTGGACTAGAACCAAGGTCTCTAAAATTCTAGTCAAGGGCTCTTTACCTTACCTAATGCTGCCTTTCCCATGCAGCCAAGATGACTAAACTGAGAAATGGACCAAAGTGTCAGGAATCAAAGACTTTCTGGTGTTGGTACAAAGGGTCCTGTGGAGCCCAGGGGAAGGAAAGGAGGCTGAAACGGTAGGAGGACTGACTAGGGAGACGGCCCCTCCCATTTCTCCCCTCCCAATGGTATAAGGAAGAAACCGACGTTACTGAGCCCTCATCTGTGCCAGGCACTGTGCTAATTACATCAATTACCCCATTTAATCCTTTCAATCACCCCATGAGGAAGCTCTACGCAGAGGAGGAAACAGGGTGGGACAGATTAAGTGACTGAGCCAAGCTCACATAACCCAAGTGGCTGAGCCAGGACAGGCTCCCAGGTCGTTGTGGCTCTACAGCCCACCCATGATCACACAGCGGGGCTTAGAGCACATGCTTTGGGTCAGAAAGACCTTATTTTGAGTCCCAAATTTACCACACGCTGGCTCTGTAACCTTGGGCAAGTGCCTTAACCTCTCCATGCCTTAGTTTTTTCATCTGTAAAATGGAGATAGCAGGGCTTAGCTCAGAGAATTGTTGTTATAGTATTAAAAGAAATAATATATGGGAAGCACTAAGCCATAGTATATAGTAAATGCTCAATAAATGGTAGCTCTTACTGTTGCCCTCTCCACTGCCCTGGGCATATCACCTGGACACCTGCCACCCAGAGCTGGCCTGGACATCCCTCTTCGACAAGGTTCCATCCTGAGATCATCATGTTCATTTTTCCTACAGCTGGAGTTAGGACCCCAGAGCCCCATTTGCAAGTATATGCAAGTACTGTATAAATCACAGGGAAGCAGATCTTTGGAGAAGTTAGGAAGCCTGTTAACCACAGACAGACTCACCTCAGAACAACTGCCACAAGATGGCAGCCTAAGAAGTAGCCACAAATCAGCAGAGCTCTTCTAAGCCAGGCCACAGCCTGTCAGATGGGGTCTCCCCAGCTGTGTTCACAGTGACCAGAGGGCCTGGCTGTGCGCAAGAACCTCCTTAGGGCACTTCCTGAGGTGGTCACTGCTTTCCTGACCTCATTAGGGACTGTTAGCACACCAAAGAAGGGTGGTTGGAGTTTTAACCTAAGAAAGTGAGGCATTGTGCTTTTATTTACTCTTAGGTGCCCAAGAACAAGTGACGAGTTTCTTTTAAGCTTTTTTTTTTTGACTGTGTTGGGTCTTCATTGCTGCACACAGGCTTTCTCTAGCTGCAGTGAGTGGGGGCTACTCTTCATTGTGGTGCATGGACTTATTGCGGTGGCTTCTCTTGTTTCGGAGCATGGGCTCTGGTGCGCAGGCTTCAGTAGTTGTGGCACGCAGCCTCAGTAGTTGTGGTGCGCAGGCTCAGTAGTTGTGGTACATGGGCTTAGTTGCTCTGTGGAACATGGGATCTTCCCGGAGCAGGGCTCGAACCCGTGTCCCCTGCGTTGGCAGGCAGATTTTTAACCACTGCTCCACCAGGGAAGCCCCGAGTTTCTTTCAAATGCCTTTTTTTGACAAACTTATGGTCACCAGGGAGGAAAGCGGGAGGGGGGGGCACTAAATTGGGAGATTGGGATTGACATATACACACTGCTATATATAAAATAGATTACTAATAAGGACCTAATGTACAGCACAGGGAACTCTTCTCAATACTCTGTAATGACCTATATGGGAAAAGAATCTGAAAAAGAGTGGATATATGTATAACTGATTCACTTTGCTGTACACCTGAAACTAACACAGCCTTGTAAATCAACTACTGTATACTCCAATTAAAACTTTTTTTTAAGATATAAAGAAAGAAAGAAATATGGGCTTCCTTAGCAACCGCATAGCACAGGGAGATCAGCTCAGTGGTTTGTGACCACCTAGAAGGGTGAGATAAGGAGGGTGGGAGGGAGGGAGACTCAAGCGGGAAGAGATATGGAAACATATGTATATACATAACTGATTCATTTTGTTGTGAAGCTGAAACTAACATACCATTGTAAAGCAATTATACTCCAATAAAGATGTTAAAATGAAAAAAAAACACACTAAACATTGTTGCTTCAATTAATTAATGTTGGTATCCAGAAAACAAACTTCATGACTGTGGTGAAAGTAAGAGTAACTCAGCAATAGACATGCTTCCTCTTACTCTGTCTTCTTAAACTACACATGCTCCAGACAAGTTACTTGCTCTTGCTATAAGACTGGTTTTATAAGAAAATCTGATGGAACCTGACTTGTCTATTAGACAGTCGTTTATTGTAAATAGAGAAAAAGGTGTACATGTGTATAACCATGTAATTGCAGTAGTTTTAGAAAAGTGCTTAAAGTTTTTGCTATTAATATTTTTGGTAGTTTTTAATGTATGATAAAGTTTAAAATAGTCCATCTTCAAAATTATATTTGTTTTTGCATAGAAAGTATCTTAAGTAAAATGTTCATTCCTTCAAAAACAAACAAAACAAACCACACTAAACAAATTAGTCAACGCTTTGACCCTTAGTTTGAAGAATGTAGGCTAAAGAAAAATGAACATTCACCTTCCCTGACACACAAATGTACGTAAGCATCATACATTATTTCCTTGTAATTCATGTAAATAAGCTTTATAAATCATTGTATAAATGTCATATATTTTCAGCTACATTTTAAAAGAATACAGTGTATTTGGGAGCATTTCAATTGTAGACTCCAAATAATAATTTAGAATAAATTAAAACTCAGAACCAGTGAAAAATATAAAATCCACATATGCTTGCCTCACAGCAACAGCTGTTATAACTCAGGAATGAGTGATTTTCAGACCAACTAGAAGACAAGTAAATTCAACCAACTAGAACTCAACAACACTTCCATCATTTGATGATCACATGTAATTGTTCATACATGGGACTAAAAAAAAAAAAAGAAAGAAATATGGGCTTCCTTGGTGGTTAAGAAGCTGCCTGCCAATACAGGGGACATGGGTTCCTGGTCCAGGAAGATCCCACATGCCACGGAGCAACTAAGCCCGTGTGCTACAACTACTGAGCCTGCGTGCCACAACTACTAAAGCCCGCACACCTAGAGCCCATGCTCTGCAACAAGAGAAGCACTACAATGAGAAGCCCACACACCACCACGAAGAGAAGCCCCCACTCGCCACAACTAGAGAAAGCCCGCACACAGCAATGAAGACCCAACGCAGCCAAAAATAAATATAAATAAAATAAATTTTAAAATATATGTTTAAAAAAAAAGAAAGAAATGCCTTTTTTAAATTAAGGGCTCCAAACAATATATCTAAATAAATATGTTACTAAAAGGCATTGGTTTCTATTTTCTACGTTTGGAAGTCAGATCCAAAGGACTTAGAGGGCCTGGAGCCCCTGCAATGGGTCCCAGTATGTGCCAGCATCTCTTCTGACTCCCTCATCCAAGGAGGAGGAGCACCCCCAGCTTCATTCATTCCACACACTGGCATTTGTTGTGCTTTATATGCATTATCTGATTGAGTCCTCCTCACAAAACCTTACATAAGTAAGATAACTACTATTACGGTCCCCATGTTATAGGTGAAAAAACTGAGGCTCAGTGATGTTAAGTGACATGCCCAAAGTTCTCAGCCAGAAAGTGGTAGGTCCAGGAGGCAGACTTAGTCTCTCCTACTCTAGTACTTAATTTCTAACACCTCCAAGGTCAGACCTCTCCTGCTGCTCAAAGAATTCCTAAGCACCCATAAAGGCCCAGACAATGAAGGTGGGGAGTGGAAAAACTATGGTCTCTGCTCTTAAGGGCCTTCCATCTATTTGGGGCAGGAACAAGAGTTGTCACCATGTGGCTGGGATAGTTTTCTTGGAGAAGAATCTTAGAAGAGGAGGTTCTGAAACCAAAGCCTGCACCAAAATCCCAGGTCCTGGGGCTTCTTCCCACGGCCCACTTCCACCAGTATCCCCCAAACTCACCATTTTGACTAGTATTTCACTGGAACAGGCAATGGGGGAGGGCTGGACCATGCTCTGATGACAGAGCCGGCATGGTGTAACCTTGACTTGACCTTGCTGTCTACCCACGGATGTCCTGGTCCAGAGGTAACACAATCTGTCACCTTAGGCAGCAGCCAATATCAAGAATGGGGTTGAAATCATCGTGTTTTCCCCTGTGAACTGCTGTGACCAAGAGAAGCACTTTCAAAGGGCAGCTGATAAAATTGCTGGTTTGACCCTCCTTTTAGCTGAAAACCAGACACCATCAAAATAGCTTTTCTTTTTATTAGCTACATTATTGGAGAAATAGTGAGGGATTGATTTCATAATTGATTCTCCAAATAAAGATAATGTCTGTGGAGTAACAGGCAAGAGCTGACCAAGGATGGATACAGTGTGTGTGTGTGTGTGTGTGTGTGTGTATTCACCTGTCCTATTGTGTGGCTGTGTCTCATCTCAGAGCATGTGATCCCCTCAGACCCTCTGTTTAGTCTCCATAGACAAGACCTCTTTGCCCCCAGACCTCATAGAATGCAAAGTCATCCAAGCACATCATCCCTGATTTCAGCCTGAAAAGTAGCAAGCTCTAATGGAGCAGCCATTATATCAACAGCCTCCAGAATGAATTAAAAGTTTAAAATAAAGTTATTCACTTACTTAAGTATTCAATAAATATTCACTGAGGCCAAGGTGCTGGGGACACAAAAGTCATCAAAAAAGCTAGTCCCCCAGCCGCATAGCACAGGGAGATCAGCTCGGTGCTTTGTGACCACCTAGAGGGGTGGGATAGGGAGGGTGGGAGGGAGGGAGACCCAAGAGGGAAGAGATATGGGAACACACATATATGTATAACTGATTCACTTTGTTACAAAGCAGAAACTAACACACCATTGTAAAGCAATTTTACTCCAATAAAGATGTTAAAAAAAAAAAAAAGCTAGTCCCCATGCCTGTATAAGCTAGTGAAGGAGGCAGTCATAAAACAAATAATTGCGTAAGCAAAAATAAATTACCAATAAATTAAAAATTAAACGAATAAATTACCATAGGTGATGGGAGCTTGCCTAAAGGGGTGGCAATGGAGATGGAAAGGGGAGGACAGGATGGACGGGTACTTAGAAGGTTCGACCAAGAATGCTGCTACTGCATAGGGGCAGTGGGGGAGGGAGGAGTCCAGCATGACCGCCGGTGCCATTCGCTGGGCTTGGGCCCCTGCAGAAGGACCAGGCTGCGGGTAGAGGTGGTTGTGAGTTTAGTCTCGGGCATGTGAAACCCTGAGTGCCATGGAGTCATCCAAGGCAGATGTCAGATGACTCACTGCAGTATAGGTTTGAGGCTCCAAGAAACAGTCTGGTCTGAAAATAGAAATTCGCAAGTCAGGTGATGATGGAAGCCCTGGGCGTGGATAAGGCTGACTGGGTAGAAAGGATGGATTGAGAAGAGAATGAGATGCAGAATTAGGTCTTGAGGAGCTCTACCACTGAGCTACCCTTGGGGCCTCCTCAGTAACAAGAGATTCCAGTCACATTGCCACCACTTCAGTGGCATGACTTCCAGCTCTGCCAGGTACCTCACGTGCACCTTGAATCCAGTTACTTAACCTGTCTGAGCCTCCGTGTCCCACACCCCACACATTCTGTGTCAGTCTTTAATCTCTCCCCTTTTACTGCTTCCCCACCTATGCCCCATCCCTGCCTCAAAACCTCCTCCACTCCCAGCCCTCGGCCCCAGCCCCTCAGTGGAAGGGAATGAGAGCTACAAGACTAGCTGTTTCCCTTTGGAGAGGTTCTCAGGCCTGGATGTTCTTTGGAGTCACTGGGGAACTTCACAGGATACCAATGCCCAGTCCAACCCAGAGACGCTGATGTCATTGATTTGGGTGGTCTGCGCAGTGTGGACTTTTCAAAGCTCCCCAGGTGGTATTAATGTGCAGCCAGGGTTGAGAATCACTAGTTTAGAACCAAGAAAGCCGGACTGCCAGCACTTGCGAAATCATCCCCTTGCCTTGTACACAACACATGACAGTAAGGGTTTCTCAAGCATCGCGATTGGCAGCTCTGGTTGGGCTCCTGTGTTTCAAGACCACGACCATCTTTGACTTAGGAGGTGGGCACTCCTCACCTCAGCATCAGTGATCTGTGACCCTTAGGGACTAAGAGCCCGGACTTGGGCATCAGACAGCCTGAGCCCCAGCGCCTTCTCTTACAGGCTGTTTCAGTCCATTCAGGCTATAACATAGTACCATAGACTGGGTGGTTTATAAACAACAAACATTTCTTTCTCACAGTTCTGGAGGCTGGGAAGATCAAGGTGCCGGCAGATCTGGTGTCTGATGAGAGCCCACTTCCTGGTATACAGCCTGTGCCCTCTCGCTGTGTCTTCACACGGTGGGATGGGCAAGGGAGCTTTCTCGGGGCACTTTTGTAAGAGCACTAATTCCACTCATGAAAGCTCTGCCCTCATGACCTAACCACCTCCCAAAGGCCCCTCCTAATATCGTCACATTGGGCATTATGTTTTCAACATACGAATTTTGAGGGGACACGAAGATTCAACCTATAGCACAGGCCTTGGGACTGGGCAATCAGCAAAGCTTTCTGAGCTTCAGCTTCCTCCCCTGTAAGACAAGGAACATAGTTATGTGTAGTGTGGGGCTGTCACAGCAGGACTATAACCTCTACACACAGTACCCCCTCACAGAAAGCTCTCAGTCCATTGCTCCAGATGGAACTTTTATCAGCAGCAAAGTTCCTCCTATCTTCCATGGGCTCTCTCTCTTCCTTCTCCCCTCCTTTCTTCTCTGGATACCTCCTTGTTTCCCCAAAATGTCGAACAGAGCCAGGGACATAGGACACATCCAATAAATAACAATAGTTACCACTTATTAAATATCAACTCTGTGTTGACCTCTTTACTAGCTCAGACTTTAGCACAGATGCTCACGTCAACAGCACGAGGCAACTGCTCTACCCCTTCTCCATGAGGTTCTGGGAATTTAGGCAATGAAGCTGCCCACAGTGACAGGCAGGCGGTGGCAGTACAGGCCTGTCTGACTATAGAGACACAGTTCTCTCCTGTCCCTGTCCTAGAACTGTGACATACTGTGCTTCACAACTTCCTTATTGGTCCACTTGTATATTCAGATTATCTTAAAATCATAGAATCTTAATTTAAATACCTGCAACCTAGGGCTTCCCTGGGGGTGCAGTGGTTAGGAATCCGCAATTGGCAGCGGGTTCCAGCCCTGGTCCGGGAAGATCCCACATGCCGCGGAGCAGCTAAGCCCGTGTGCCACAACTACTGAGCCTGCGCTCTAGAGCCCGTGAGCCACAACTACTGAGCCTGTGTGCCACAACTACTGAGCCCACGTGCCGCATCTACTGAAGCCCCTGTGCTCTAGAGCCTGTGCTCCGCAACAAGAGAAGCCACCGCAATGAGAAGCCCGCACACCGCAACAAAGAGTAGCCCCCGCTCACCACAACTAGAGAAAGCCCGCACACTCAGCAATGAAGACCCAATGCAGCCAAAAATAATAAATAAATAAAAATAAATTCTAAAAAATAAATAAATAAATACCTGCAATCTTTAAAATCATGGAATGTTAGTTTAAATGTTAAACTGTGCTCCACAGGGCCTTAGAGTTCCATGGGGTATCGTGCCATGCTTTGGGAATCACGGGGACCAGCTCTGAGACCTCCAGTCCCCACTTTCACGTGTGTAACCCCTCTCCCATCTAAGAGGGAAATCACCAGTTTTACAGATAATGAAACTCCCAGTTACTCGGGCCGAGGCCCCACTGCCCCCAGAAGGCACATGACTTCCCTAGTCCAGGGCTCACTCCCCCGGCCTACGCCACCATCTTTGCAACCGCAGGGCCCTTCCTCCGCCTGGTGGGCTGCCATTAGGACATGGGGGGTGGGGCCCACCCCACAGGCCATGAGGCCTCACTGCCCTGCTTGTACTCGATTCCCGGGTCATCCCTATCAACCCCGCTGGCTGTGTTGTCAGAAAGTGCAGGCCTGCACTGAGAGCCGGGTCACCCTGAGCTGCAGGGCCGCCCGCTGGAGCCCCCTGTTTATTTTCCTTCATGAACACATTGGTGACTCGATGTTTGAAAAGCTCCAATGAGGCTGGAATGAGAGTCCACAGGAGTATGGACAGTCACCTCACAGAGGCCTGCTGGTGATTTGGAATGTCCTTCAGAAGGCTTTTTAATAAACTTTGTTTGTATCTGCCTTGATGAGGAACACATTTGCCTGGGACCGGGCAGGGATGTTTGGTTTCGAGGCTTCCCTTTCTTGGCCTTAGAAGTTCTTGGTGGCAGTGGCTGCCTGCAGGCCCTTGGGACTCCCCTGTGGAGGGGTGACCTGCCTCCGGCTTTGTCCCAGTAACTTTAGTCGTGCTACACTCCTGGCCCCTGGTGTCCCTGATAAACTCCAGAGCTCAAAGTGCAGGGTCAGAAAGGTTTGAAAGTTCAACAGGAAAAAAGGTCCCATCACCTTTTCTAAGGAGCTTCCAGACTCAGCACTGGAATTTGTTTTTTTAATCCATCAAGTAATGTCTCTCTGCCTCCTGCCTCTCTCAGTCCCCTGCTTTTCCAGCCCACATCAATTGTGAGAATTAGTTTCAGTAGCTTACACACACAGCAGTTCCTGGCCAAGAACCCTCACTAGAAAGAGGAAAACATTTAGGGGCCTGTTCCTCCCACTAGGTTTATCTCCTAGGCAGGAGTAGGCAGTGACCAGCTGCTTTCCCAGGCTCCCCACATGTGGTAAGTGCCCTGAAACGCTGTGCTGACCTGTTCTATTTGGCCAGAAAGGGATGAGCATTCAGCCCTAGGTGCTCTGTGGTCTGAGATACATGCACATTGGTCAACCGTCTGGAGAAAGCGTGGCAATGCCACCCTTGCTGGTACTTCTTATTCCCATTTGACTCTGGGGTGCACAAAGCAGAAAACGGTCCAGGTGAGACAATTAGGTTGGTGCAGTAATTCCAGGTCAGGGGACAGGAAGGAAGCAGCAGGGCCAAGCTCCTGCCCCATTTATTCAGAGTGACCTCCCACCATGTAACAAACACCCACCCTGACTGACCCAACTGGCAAAAATAATAACAGCATGGAGGAGGGGCAGCAAGAAAGAGACCAGGTAAGAAGCACACTACAGTCGACAAAGACCAAAGTCTGTGACCTGCTGGGGGTCAGGGCGGTGCCAAGGAAAAGGGTTTCCTGTCAGTCTCTGGAGTCACACACTACAAACAGTGGGTTTAAAACCCAGCTCTGCTCCTTCCCGGCTGTGTGCCCTGGGGCAAGTTGCTTAGCCTCTCTTGGCTTCAGTTTTCTTCTCTGTGAAATGGGGATCACAGTACTTTCCTTGAAGGGTTGTTTTTATGGTTAGAAAATAATATATGATGTATATGTATATAAACGCATGGAAAAGAACCTGGAAGGATAAAACTCAAAGTTGGGAGACGGGTTAGAGAGTGGGAAGGGGATTGAAGGTGGGAGAGAGAGGGGGGGCTTCCACTTTCACCAGGCAGATAAAGAGAACTGTGAGGGAAGAGAGAGAGAAGAAAAACCATGTGTGTGATTTATTTTATAATATGCTTAGCACATTGCACACGGTAAATGCTTACTAAATAGTAACTACTGTTACTCATGTTTTTCTCAAAAGTCTTAGACACTTATGGATACTTAAGGACCTGTGACCATCAAAAGTCCCTTGTCGAAGTCCCTTTTGATTCTGATCTAGGACAGAGGAAGGAGTGTCAGTCAAAGGGCCCCTAATCCTTTCTTTATTTTGGTTCAAAACCACCAACAGGAGAGGAAGCTAGATGTGTGGACACTCCGTGGGTCACTTTCTTGTTATGAAATCCAAGTGTGAGCAGTTCCCGCCTGGCTAGCAAGCCTATGGCCTCTCTTCCGGCCTCAGCTGGAGCCCCTCTTGGGCTGTGCTCTCGCCCGGGCCAGGCAGCCTCCCTCCCAATGCCATCCTGGAGGGGCAGCCCAGATATGCAGTACAAAAACACCCCAGCAGCGGCCTATTCCATAACATCACGTGTCCAAATAAATGGAGCTGTTGACTCAGGCTAATTAGATGAGGGGCCTTTCCTAAAGAGCAATCTGTGTGAGGCTAAGAAAAACAGGATTCTCGGCAGACTTAGGCTCCTAATCCCTGGCTTCCCCAGCAGAGCCATGGCCTGGAAGAGCTGGGGGGCCTCCCAGAGATGCCCTGTCAGGAGCCGGCCAGAAGGCTGCATTCTTGTTCTGCTGGCTGCCTCCAGCCTGCTTCATCCCCCTTGCGCAGGAGCATGGGGGCCTCAGGGTCTCAGTGGGGCCAGGGCCCAGGCTGAGGGCGTCCCTCGGGCTGCACACCTGAGCTGTGGGCAGCTGGGGTTGCTGAAGGAGCCCCACAATCCCCTCATCGTCACCCCAGATGGGCTTACTGCGACCTCAAGAGGCGGGTACCATTCAAGCTGTGGCCACCCAGGCTCACTTTCCAAGTGGAAATTGATTAAAGGCAGAGATGGGTTTATGGGGAACCCCCCCTCACACACACGCACACGTTCACACGCACACACACCACCAGCACGCAAAAGAAAAAGCAGAAAAATAAAAGGGGGTGTGTTATAAGGCATCTGCAAAGGGGCCAGCCACCTCGCCAGGCCCATACTATTTTGCATTCACATCTCTTTTGTGAGTGCCTGTGAGCAGGGACCTTGTTCAAGTCACCTCTCCAAGTCACCTTAGGGATAGTCAAAATCCAGGGCCCACCGTGAGGACTAAATCTGGAAATTTGTGCGAAGGGCTTGGCCCCTTGCCCAGCCTATAGCAAATGCTTTATCAGCGGTCTACCACTGTCCGTGAGGCTTGTGGGGCAAGGAGTGGGCTGGAGCTGGGGGTCCTGCCTGAACGTGAGGAACTTAATGAGACAGACATTAGAAAGGGGCCCAGGACCCCTCAGCTAAAAGCCAGGAGAACTGGAGTTCAGAGGACAGAGGGCAACTACAGCAAAGGTCAGAGAAGGCTTTCCCAGAGGAGCTGAAATTCCCAGCAGGCCATGAAGGAACAGGCAGGATTTGGGTAGGTGGAGAAGAGAGGGGATGACATTCAGGTGGGGGAACAGCAAATGCCAATGTGGGAAACCAGAAAGGAGCCCACGGAAGTAGAATGTCTGCAGGGGGCCAGCGGGAGAGGAGGTTAGCTTGTCAGAGCAGACAGCTGGGCCTCGAGTGGCCAAACAAGGCCCTTGATGGAGGGGTGGGGCCCGAAAAGGAAGTTCTGCAAGTTTCACCTCACTGGCTGCCACACAGGGCCAGCCTGGTCCCTCTACTCACAAAGTTCCACCACCTCTCATGCCTCCTAGGCTTATCCTCCCATCTGCCCTCATACATACCCAAAACTTGCCTTCCCCAAGAAGCCTTCTGTATGGGTTTGGGAGTCAGACTGGGCTTGAGCAAGTCACTTAACTTCAACAGACCTCCTCTTTATACTCACACCTGCTTATGTGTGAAATGGGAAAAGTATCTACCTCTGGCTATACTGAGATGAAATTCGATAAGGTATGTAGAGTGCCTAGTAGGTGTCTGACACACAGTGAGGAGGTTCTCAGTAAACATTTGTGGTATGAACGGATTCAAAGCCATGGAACCTGCAAACCTTCCTCCACTCTACAAAGAAAGGCCTTCTCTCCATGCTGTGAAACCCTAATCCCTTCTTTCCTCCCCACACTTGCTGGTGTAGGCTCCCCACTGGAACGCTTTCCCTTCTCTCAGCCTAACCCGATCCCACATGGAGGCCCAGCTCAAGGCTCAGCTCAGCATCCTCAGGCCTGCCACCACATGGCCTCCTAATGGTATACTAGCATTATTCACTATTCTCTCAGAGGGCAGATCTGGCCACCCGCTCCTTGGGGGCAGAGAACAGTCCACCTTCTCACCACAGCACCCAGGACAAAGCTGTGGACAGGCTGCATGCTGCTCAGGGGCTGCCACTCAAACATCTTCAAGGACCAGGAAGGTGACATAAGTGAGGGACACAAGCATGGTGACGTACAGCAGGGCATGGCGGGGCGTGTGGCAAGCTGGAGAGCCTTGCTGGGTGCTGAGTGGTCGATCAAGTTGCACAGGGAAGAGGCTCTTTAGAGACAGAGTCCTAGATCCCTTGGTTGCCAGGTGACTGTAAGCCAAGTGGCTTCCCCCTCTCTGGACCACAGGGACATTGTCTGTCCAAAGAGGCCAATAAACTCTTTCAGGCAGTTCCTAAGCTGTGAAAAAGATCAAATGAGTTGGTGCTTCTGAGAACACTTTGAAAGCCTGAGGCCCTGTGGCGACCTGAGGGACCATGTTTAGAAGTCCTAACGTTTTCCCCAGACCAGGCCCCAAATCTCAGATGATCAGGAACAGGTGTATGGTTAGGGGAGCTTAAAAGGCCCCTGCTGCCCTGCTGGGAGCCGCCTCCTATCTCCCCAGGATCTCTGGCGGCCCTGGCTCCACAAGGGGGTGGTAATTGGGTCCCTCTGGAAAACAGTAGAGGCGGCTTAGGGCAGCTGGAGGCGGCAGAAACCCTATCCCCTCCAGAGCCCTGACATTCTCATCAGCTCCTTTCCCGCCCACCAGCCAGGGCTGCAGCTTCCTGGGGCCACCTGGCTTCCCGCCTGTCCCTGTCCCCATGGCTCCATGCTGCTCCCCTCCACTGCCTTGGCAGAGGCCAGTGACTGGAGATGCCCCATAGCTGTCTTCACTCCAAGGTCTTGGTGGCAGCTACCAAACAGCACAGTGACCTCCTCAACCCCAGTTCCAGCGTCACTCACCTCCTGAGGCAGGGGGGACTGAGCCCCAACCTGTGGCCCAGCCTGACCCCAGACACTGAGGCCAGGTGTCGCTGGTCACCAGGAGCACAAGCTGCTCGTGAACAAGTATGCTCCTGGCCTTGCATCAAAGATGCTACTATGATAGTTACCAGGGCTCAAGCATCAGCTATTTGCCCAGCACTTTCAAAGTCCTTCCAACAGCTCCAAGAGGCAGTGTTATTGTACCCATTTTTCAGATGGGAAAACTTCAGCTCATAGAGATTGGGTAACTTGCCAAGGTGCAGAAATAAAATTCACCCCAAGTTCTGACAACAAGCTACATGCTTGTGCTATCAAAATGCCACACATGTTCACTTCACAAACTTTTATTGAGCACCTACTATGTGCCAATCTCAGAGCACAGAGAATATAAGGTTGCACAAAATAGACATGCTCCCTGCTTGCATGACACATAGAGTAAGAAGAGAAATAGACACTAAGGGTCAAGTTGGAGAAATATATAAGCATAAATAATGATAAGTGCTGTAGGAGAACTGTGTGGGGATCAGTCCTGAAGGATGAATCCGTGTTAACTAGGAGAAACCAGGGTGCTGAGTGGCAGGTGGGCGGAGGGAGTCTTCCAGATGCAGAGAACAGCATGAGCTGGGAAGGAGAAACACCAGGTGGCTGGAGTGCAGGTAGCCCAGGGAGAGCTCCTCAGAGGAGGCTGGGTGGCCGGCAGGGCCAGACCACTCTGGACTTTATAGGTGAAGATAAGAATTTACTGCTGCCCCCAAGAATTCCCCCAACAAGTCATGGTGGGAGCAAGAGAATCCGGTTGGCATAATTCAAGACCCACCAGGGCTGCAGCGTGGGTATGGATTGTTCACACACACACACACACACACACACACACACACACACACACACACGCCTCCTGCCCATCCAATCCAATCATCCTCCCTTCTAGAGTCAAGGCTCCTGTGGGCCAAGCTCATCATCAGACCCAATCCAGGACAGGGCCCTTGTCACGTTCATCTCAGGTCAGCAGTCCAGCAAACTTCTCTGAGCAGAAACGTCCTAAACGCCAAGCCCCACCTAGGTGGAGCCAAGACTATCACGTCCCAGCAAGGGAGTGCAGCAGGTCCCAAAGACATTGTGATTGAAAGCAGGCTCACTAGAGATTCACAAAGTGTGAAGCTGAAAACCCACAGTGTCAGCAAAGTAACAATCTTGGTTACTGGTTTACTTTTTTCCACAGACTGAAATAAATGTCTCTATCTTCTTCAAATCAATCAACTTTCATCACCATCCAACGTCTGTACTAAACGAGTGCTCATTATCCTATTCTTTTCACTTTTCTCTGTGTTTAAATCTTTCAAAAACTTTTTTTTAAGTTGGGGAGACTTGTATTACCTCTGTGGAGAGCAACTTGGCAATATCTGTCAAAATTACATGTGCATGAACCCTTTAATCTGGCAATTCCACTTCAAAGGCTATACCCACACATGCAAAATTAGATATACATTTTTTTGAAGGACCAGAGGAAGATGCCACTGCCTGCCGTATACACATCTGTTTCTAAATGCATAAAATAGCTCAAAAAGATATACAAGAAGGTGGTATTACTGGATGCCTGTGAAAAGGAACTGACTGGTTACACAGTGGAGCGCGAAAGACTTGTGTACTTGTTAAATTTTGAACCGTGTGTCTATAATACCTGTTCAGTGAATTAGGATATATATGCACAATGGAATACTACTCAGAAATAAACAGGAGTGAACTATGGATTCACTCAACAACATGGATGAATCTACCAGATATTATGCTGTGTATACAGAAGCCAGATACAAAAGACCACACACAGTATAATTCCACTTATACGAAACTCCAGAAGGACAAATCTAATCTCTAGTGACAGAAAGAAAATCAGTGGTTTGCTGGGGCTGGGAGTGGGGTGGGGGATCGACTAAACGGGGACACAAAGGAACTTTTTAAGGTGATGTCTATACCTTGACTGAGGTGTTCATTACATGGGTGTTTAAATGTGTCAAAATTCCTCAAAATATACATTTAAAATGGGTGCATTTTATTGTATGAAAATTATACCTCAGCGGAGTTGATTTTTCAAAGAGGAAAATACATGCACGTGGGGACTTCCCTGGTGGTCCAGTGGGTTAAGAATTGGTCTTGCAGTGCAGGGGATACCGGTTCGATCCTTGGTCGGGAAACTAAGATCCCACATGCCGCGGGGCAACTTAGCCCCCGTGCCACAACTAGAGAGCCCACGCGCTCTGGAGCCCGCGAGCCACAACTGGAGAGAAGCCCACACACCACCACAAAGAGCCTACCTGCTGCAACTAAAACCCGATGCAGCCAAAGATAAATAAACAAATATTTTTTAAAAAAAGAAAATACATGCGTGTGATATAAATAAAGAGTTTTGGGACTTCCCTGGTGGCGCAGTGGTTAAGGATCCGCCTGCCAATGCAGGGGACACGGGTTCGAGCCCTGGTCCGGGAAGATCCCACATGCCACGGAGCAACTAAGTAGAGTAGCCCCCGCTCGCCGCAACTAGAGAAAGCCCGCGCACAGCAACGAAGACCCAACGCAGCCAAAAATAAATAAATAAATACAAATTAAAATAAATAAATAAATAAAGAGTTTTGAAAGCAACAAAAAACTAGTATTGAGAACCTAATGGTGAAAGCACTTCATAACAAGCCTGCGCACACCCAGAAAGGGGTTAGAAGAATAACTGCAAGAACCCCCTGGTCCAATCTGCCTGCCCGCACTCAATTAAGCCCGAGTTAGACCTTCTTCTATCAGTCCAAACAATAATCTTGATAACCAAACACGGACAGAAGCGAATCTGTGAGTTGGCCCCCGCGGGTGACTGCTGTACGTCTGTCAGCAGGCGATCTCTGGCCCAGCAGCTTGAATCAGCAACTGCTCACAAGGGAGGGGTCACCCTTCCCCCCAAGTCACAGTTCCTTAGGCCTGGAAGGAATCTTAGCAGTTCTCCCATGGCAAGGTCCATGCAGGCATCACCACAAGAAGTGGCCCAATTATTCTGAGCAGATTCTTCCCCACTGCCCAAAACCACATCCCACCTCTCACTGGCACTTGCTGTCCCCCCCAGAGCATGAAGAGCCTGAGCAAATGGCCAAGACAGAGTTCTGCTGTCCCTTCAATGGTCAGAACTGCTGATGCCATCAGGACCCAAGACTCCACCAAGGGAAGCCAGGGAACAACCATAAGGACCATGGGCTCTGCCCAGAATCTGAGACCCAGGGCCAAAATGAGGGCAGCCACGGGCTGTCCCCAGAAGCCAAGATTCCCATCCCTTCCCTCCCTTCCCATTCCTCTCCCCCTGTGAAAACATGTGTGTATTATTCCCACTAATAGAAATACATATATTTATACTTGTATATACATATGTATGTTTAATTTATATACGTATATATTATATATATATTATTATATTTACTTTATACTAATTATTATGTATTTATACTTTAATGTCTTATATATATTAACCATGTATTTAACTCAAATATATGGTGTATAGATAGATAGATATAGATATAGATATACCATTCCTGACCCATGAACATCCCTCTAGCTACTGCTTTCTCTCCCGACTTTTCATCTACTCACCTTAAGAAAATTATCTGGGGATTTCCCCAGTGGTCCAGTGGTTAGGACTCAGAGCTTTCACTGCCATGGCTCAGGCTCAATTCCTGGTCAGGGAACTAAGATCCCGCAAGCAGCGCAGCACAGCCACAAAAAAGAAAAAGAAAAAGAAAATTGTGCTCATTCTCTGCACTCCCTCATCTCCCTCAACTAACTGCAATCTAGCTGCTACACTGCTCTCTCACCCCCATGTCATAAAATAACAATATCTGTAAAAATGTTCATAGTGGGGCAATATAAACGTAGGGGATTCAGAGGTACAAACTGTTACGCATAAAATGAGCTACAAGGATGTATTGTACAACACACAGAATAGAACCAGTATTTTATAATAACTGTAAGTGGAGTACGAACTTTAAAAATTGTGAGTCCCTTTACTGTACACCTGTAACTTATACAGCAGTGTACATCAACTACACTTCAATTAAAATAATAATATAAATAAACAAACATTAAAATAACAATAATTTTTAAATGTTCAGATCAGCTTCATTGTGATATCTAAAAACTGTATACAGCTCAGGTTTCTAACAATAGGAGAATGGATAAACTGTGTTATAGCCAAACAATGAAATACTACTCAGCAATAAAAATGAACAAACTACTGATACACATACCCACAAAACATGAATGAATCTCAAGATCATTTTGCTGAATGAAAGAAAAATTACCCAAAGGAATACACCTGGAAAGAATTTCTAGAACAGGCAAAACTAGTTCATGGGGGAAAACATCAAAAGAGTTGCCTCGAGGCTTCCCTGGTGGTGCAGTGGTTGAGAGTCCGCCTGCCGATGCAGGGGACACAGGTTCACGCCCCGGTCCGGGAAGATCCCACGTGCCGCAGAGCGGCTGGGCCCGGGGGCTATGGCTGCTGAGCCTGCGCGTCCAGAGCCTGTGCTCTGCAACGGGAGAAGCCACAACAGTGAGAGGCCCGCGTACCGCAAAAAAAAAAAATAAAAATGAGTTGCCTCTGGGCAGGTACAGGGACTGAGAAGGGGCAGGAGGGAACTTCCTGCAGAGATGATGATGCTCTATATGTTGATATGGATTTGCATTACACAGGTGTGCACATTAGTCAAAACTCATGGATGGTAGAGTTAATATTGGCTCATTTGTATCTAGGGGGGAAAAAGAACCATAAATAAATATTTAACTCTAGCTAATAATATGCATGCTGAACTGTTTAGGGATGAAGTATACTGATGTCTGCAACTTATTTTGAAACATATCAAAATACAAGATGAATAGATGGATGACTAGAAGGATGGGTAATGGATAGATACAGAATAAAGCAAATATAGCAAAATGACAATTGTAGAATCTGGGTGGATAGTATGTATATGCATTATGTTTGAAGATTTTCATAATGAAGTGATGGGGGTAGGAGATCATTATCAATAACTTCCTAAAGGCTACATTAAATGGAACCAGAGAAAGCTGGGTTCAAATCTTAACAAAGCCATTTCCTACCTGTCTGATCTAGGACAAGACTTAAACTTGCCAAGTTTCAATATCGTAATGCATAAATAGAAGTTGATAAATAACGTCTGTGTCACACGGTTCTTGTGAGAATGATATGAGAGAACATACACAAAGGGCCTGGAAATGTTCATTGTGACCTGAAGCTACTTAAAAAAAAGTCTTCCATTACAAACTCACAGAAACTCTAGATTTTAAAATAACTAATAAAAAAAGATCCATTTTTTTCAACTTCTTGCTCTCAAGAAAGAAAAATCCCTAGACACCAGAAATATAGAGGGAACTGAAAGCCAGAAGAGTAGCACATGAGAAAACACTGAAGAAGTCCTAGATAAGGGGCAGTGGGCTTACAGACTACAAAATATCTCTGAAGGTGGAGTGCTTCAGTTCTAACCTTCTTACAGGTACAAGAGACAGAGCTTTGAGATCACTCAAGTTAAATTAGGAGTTAGAATCCTACAGAAGGTTAGGACTTTTGAAGAGCTGCACCCTAAGCAAAAAGAAGGTTAGAAAATCTTCCCCACCAACCCAGAGACATAGCAATAAAGCTTGTCTCTTCCTGATCTCTCCACGTGATGGTTTAGATTTGAACTTATACCACCCACATTGTACAGCAATCCCAAGTCAAAAAATTAACAAATAAATAAAAAATAGATCCCAAGCTGCTGATGCCTCCAGGGCACCTGGCAAAACCAAAATAAAACCTCTCTGTGGGGTCATTCCTACAACTCAGGCAGTACAGGATTCCCACTGGGAAGGAAATCACCAGTGAAAATGGCAGACCATACAGAGAAAAGTTTACCATGAGCAAGTTTTCAGACACAACAAACAGGATAAATGGCATCCCAAGAACTTCCGATAGACAAACATTCTGAAAGACTATAAAATAAGTATGTTTAAAATAATAAAAGAGAAAAAGATAACAGAAACCATAATGAAATACCAGGCATTTTTTAAAGAACCAAACAAAACGCCTAGAAATGAAAAAATATAGTCATCAAAACTAAAATTAAAAAAAAAAAAACCTAAAAGTTTAATGGATGAGTAAAATCTCTTTTCAGGAGCTGAAAAGAAAATTACTGAATTGGAAAATAGCTATGAGGAGATCACCCATAATATTGTACAGAGAGATAAAGCAACAGAAAGCATGAATGATAATTAAGGGAAAAAGAAAAGAGAATGAGAAGGTCCAACAAATTTGTAATGGGAAAGAATAAAAAGAATAGGGAAAAGGTAATATTAAAAGATATAACAGGGACTTCCCTGGTGGTGCAGCGGTTAAGAATCTGCCTGCCAATGCAGGGGACATGGGTTCAATCCCTGGCCCGGGAAGACGCCACATGCTGCAGAGCAACTAAGCCCATGCGCCACAACTACTGAAGCCCACGCGCCTAGAGCCCATGCTCTGCAACAAGAGAAACCACCTCAATGAGAAGCCCACGCACCACAACGAAGAGTAGCCCCTGCTCGCCACAACTAGAGACAGCCCATGTGCAGCAACAAAGACCCAACGCAGTCAAAAAATTAAATAAATAAATGTTTTTAAAAAAAGATGTAACAGCCAGGAATTCTCAAAATTGATGAAAAATATGAATCTTCATAAGGAAGAATCACTCCAGTCCCCAAGCAGAATATATAAAACTAATTCCACGCCTAGACATATCATATTAAAATTGCAAAACATCAAAGTAAAAATCTTAAAAGCAACTAGAGAGACTAGACACATTACCTACAAAGAACAATTAGGCTCACCTCAGACTTCTCAACAGACACCACAGATGCCAGAAAGTAATAGAATATTCCAAGTATCTCCCATGTGCTGAGGAAAAATAACTGTCACCTTTGATGTTCTATATCCAATGATATTAACATTTAAGAGGGAGAATGAAATTCTTAAATTTCATCAAGACTTACTACACACAAACTTTTGGTGAAAGCACTATGAAACCATATGCTGGACTTCCCTGGTGGTACAGTGGTTAGAAATCCTCCTGCCAATGCAGAGAACATGGGTTCGAACCCTGGTCCAGGAGGATCCCACATGCCACGGAGCAACTAAGCCTGTGCGCCACAACTACTGAGCCTGCGCTCTATAGCCCATGAGCCACAACTACTGAACCCACATGCGATAACTACTGAGGCCCGTGTGCTTAGAGCCCATGCTCTGGAACAAAGAGAAGCCACCGCAATGAGAAGCCCGTGCACAGCAACGAAGAGTAGCCCCGCTTGCCGGAATTAGAGAACGCCCACGTGCACCAACGAAGACCCAAGGCAGCCAAAAATAAATAAATGCATAAATAAATTTATTTTTTAAAAAAGAAAGAAACTATATGCTTCAGGAAGAAGGAAATTAAACTCAAAAGGAAGAAATGGGTGAGCAAAGAAAATGTAAACATGTAAGTGACTCTAAACAAGCATTAACTGTAAAAATACACAGATAAGTGACAAAGCCTTAGCACGTAAGTGCTTAACTAATGTTTATTGGTTGGTGATTCTTGATTGCATGCACCTCTTCTGAGACATAATTCTGCATATGTTTCGGGCACAAACTCAGAAGCACTTCAGCTTATGGCTGTCATATCCTATTCACTTCCTCGTTCCAGGAATGTTTTATCCCTTCATAATTTAAGTGCAACTCTGTATTTATTATTTTATCTTTTTAATTTTTTCCATATTTTGTTGGTGAGGGAGGGAATTCCAGTTTGATTTCAGTATACCATTTTGAAACTCCACTCAATAAGTATTTATTGAACTGGAAAAACTATTCCCACCCCTCTGGTAGTTCACCCAACAAGAACAATCCTCACTGCCTGCCAAACTCCAGAGTAGTTAGATTCTTACCTGGCGACTCAGGGCTCCGAGTACAGATCTTTATCGACTTACAGTGGGGTTACCTCCCAATAAACCCACCGTAAGTTGAAATTTTCATAAGCCGAAAATGCATTTAATATACCTAATCTACCACACATCACAGCTTAGCCTAGTCTACCCTAAACACACTCAGAAGACTTAAATTAGCCTACAGTTGGGCAAAATCATCTAACACAAAGCCTATTTTATAAAAAAAGGGTTGAACATCTCATGTAATTTTTTGAATACTGTACTGAAAGTGAAAAATAGAATGGTTGTATGGGTACAGAATGGTTGTAAGTGTATCAGTTGTTTAATCTCATGGTTGCTGACTGGGAGCTGCAGCTTGCTGCCACTGCCCAGCATCATAAGAGTATTGTATCACCAGGAAAAGATCAAAATTCAAAATTCAGTTTGTACTGAATTTGCATCACTTTCACACCATCATAAAGTCGAAAAATCAGAAGTCAGGGACCACCTGTATGTGTTCCGGCAGCCAAAACAAAGCCTGTGAAGTCACACAGTGTCACTTCCGCCATACCATGCTGGCCAAGGTAGTCACACGAACACCCGGATTCAAGGGGAGGAGACACAGACCCTACCCCTTAAAAGGAGGAATGCCACAAAATTTGGAGGCCATATTCTAAAACCATCACCTGCAGCTGGAACACAGCTGAAATTCAGGGCAACTAAAAGTGGGAAGTAAAGAACAAGTAACGAGATCTGTAAGTTACTGAGCACATAGTGTGTTCCAGACACTTCCATATTTCACTTACCTTTACACAGAAACTGTGAGATAAATAGGACTGATACTCCCCATCTTACAGAGGAGGAAGCTGCCCTCACAGGGTCAGCGTGAATGCCCAAGGCCATACAGCTAAAGAGTGGCCAGATTCAAGTCCAGGGTAGCCACACCACAAGGTCATGCTTCTACCCACTCTGCTGTACTAATTCTCAAAGTGACTGAGCAGGGATAACGTACTCTAGTCCTCCCTCACTGAGGCTGCCTGTGAGGAATTTGAGCTTGGAGCCAGCCATCAGGGGAGGGAGGTGGCACCCCAGAGCAGGGGCTTCCTGTATAAACAGGAGGCGCATGGGAAGCGGCACTGTGGTGCAGGGACAATGGGCAGTGAGCAGGCAGGGCCTCCTGTCTCCGGTGGGCGCTCAGGGCTGCGGGCGGCCGGGCAGGAACAGCTGGGGCCCTGACTCCCTGACGCCTGGCCCAGGAGAGGAACTGCCCCTCTCATGGCTTTCCCAGGAGGAAGTTCCCCACTGATTCTCGGGAAGCCCTTCCCATCCCAGGCCTCGGCTGTGCCTAGACCTCCTCTTTCTTCTTCAGGAGCATGTTGTCTTTAGGGCTAATCTAGGATACAAGCCTCCTCTGAAGTCCCCGTGGCCTGGAGGCTTGGAGGGTGTGGGCAAGCCAGGCCAGGCTCAGATGCCAATCTAGGAGGCAGCCACCTCTGAAACATGTGCTAAGGAAAGCAATTAAAAAAAAAAAAAAAAAAAACTTGGAATATGGAAAGCAAAAAGACCTGACTCTGCATCCCAGCTACAGTTCTAACAGCTGTGTGATCTTGGGCAAGACACTTAACCTCTCTGAGCCACAGTTTCCTCACTTGTCAAGGAGTGGGGGAATAATATCTGCCTGAAAAGAGTTGTTTGAAGATTAAATGTGATAATTTGTGTAAAGTTACCAACACCTGTAAGAGCTGCATAAACAGTATCCATGAGTATTTAAAGCATATAAGAGGCCCCCTCCCCAACCTTTGTCCCACAACCAGTCTACTGTAGCATCTAAATTTTCACCATCAGAGAGACTGTGTCACACTAAAATACCAATCACCCCATAAGGGGCAAGGCACCCCAGGCACAGGAAGCCAGAGAAGGTGGGTTTGAGGGAGGGTCCTCACCAGGGCCTTCCCAAGGCTCCCATTACACCACACACTCTTCGTCACCCCCACTTCTCTGTCTACTCCCGCTCAGTCATTTTACTGGCTCCCCAACTCTACCCATCTCTTTTCTTTAACGCCCTTCTCTCTCTCTCTCAATCTCTCTCTCTCAATCTCTCTCTCTCCACACCCTCCTTGGGTGAATTCATCCTGTCCCATCTATAGGTCAGTGACTCCCAAACCTCTCTCAGGAGGCCAGATTCGCACATCCAACTGCCTCCCAGACACCTCCACCTGAACGCCCGTCGGGCACCTCAAATGCAGCGTGTGCCTCACAGACAATCATCTCACCCACCTGTGGGCCCTTCCGGCCATCCTCCTGCTCCTTCCTTGGCACAGGCCCATCACCCCTCACCTGTGTGCTTCACCCTTGGCACCTCCGGCCATCCTCCACACTGCAGCCAGGATCAGCTTCCTAACATGCAAACCTTCCCTTTCACTCCCATTTGACCTCAGGATAAAGTCCAAGTCCCTCAGGGAGGCATCCTTGGCCCTCAGTGATGTGACTTTGTCAACCTGTGCGGCTTCATGGCCCACTACCCGCCACCCCTCCCCCACACTGGACACTGCCAAACCCAGACACTGGTGGTCCCCTGAGAGCACCATTGCCTCCCTCAGCTCTGGCCTTTACACACATGCTTATTCTTACTGGAATGCCTTCCCTACATTTCCCCTCAAGACTTAGCCCCAGCGAGAAGACTTCCTCCACCTCCCCCCATCGCAGTACTTATCATATTTATACTGCATTTGTCTGTTTACCTACTCAACTCACCACTAAACTGCACTTCCCCAAGGTCAAGAACAAGGCCTTCCTCCCCACATCCCCAGGCCCAGCACAGGGCCAGTATAGACGCAGTGTCTGGATGTGTTCATCTGAATGCAAGAATGAATGAATGACAAATTCTGCCAGCCAGGGAGTGCCACCTAAAGGTAGTCCTTGGGGGGGCAGCCAGTCGCAAGCAAACCCACATAAGCAATAGAAGCTTGCTCCTCCCTGATGGCTCACGTAATTTAAAGTTTGCAAACAATTTTGCCCCGCAGTCCCAGAAGCCAAAGAAAATCTGGTGGGATCTTAACAGAAATGCCCTTCCCAGACCTGAAAAATGGAGAACTATCAGGAAGCATCTGGAAAGCAGACTGCCATATATAATAGGCATTCTATACGGACAGTTTTTTTAAGACACAAACTGGAGAGAAAAGGGGTGGGGTGGGGCACTGTGTGGGTGCGGGGGTGTGCGCGGGCACGCACACACACACCAGTGAGGACACAGGTGGACAACTATGTGTAATGTGTGGACACACAAAGTGCAGAATGTTTGTGGAACTGTGAGGGCACACACTCAGCCTCTGTGATTTGTTCTCGATTCATACACTCTTCGGATAAAGGAAGGACCACCCCGTGACATATAAATAATGTCCCAGAACCTGTGGGCACCCGCTTCTCACAGAAAATTAGAGCCAAGGCAGTCCTGGCTGTCCCGAACGAAACGCCGGCCTCCCCACACAGGTGTTCCCTCCATCTGCACTTTACCTTGTCTCCAGGGTCGCCCCTACCTAGAGAATGTCTTAGCTACGCCTTCTTGCGGCCACAGGAAGCTGCAGTCGGTCCCGCCGTCTCGGGGCGTATCTTTTATTCCTTTCCCAGGACGGGGCCTCCGAGGCAGGGCTTAGCAGAGGCGGGAGGTGGCGAGGCCAGCGTCTCTGAGGACGTCAAAGAGACATGAAGATGGCGAGGCGGCCGCAGTGCACGACCCCGGCCGACCCCGCCTCCCTGGGCGAGCGCGTCTGCGCTGAGAGCCGAGGGCCACGTACCACGCCCGGGCGGAGGCCCAGCGCCGGGGGCTCGGGTGCCCTCCCCAGGGGCTTCCTGCACCGCCGCGGGGTAGGATAACACGGTACGGCCCGGCTCGGCTCTGAGCCCCACAGCCGGCTGCCGCTTCCGGCGTTACAAAGCGAGGAAGCCCCCCACGTCGGGCCAGCCCGACTTCCGACTTCCGGCCCGTTGGACGCACCGTGCACCGTCAACGTCCTACACCCAAGACACGCGGCGGGCCTGGCACACCCGGAAGCTGCCCTTTCTTTCCTCCACTTGAGCGTCTGACGATACCGCCGGCAGCCTCTGCCTTCGAGCCCTCCGGGACCCTCTCCCATCCTGAATTCCCCTCCTGTTCACCCTGGCACCTCACTATCTGAGAACATAACACGTGCGGACTCCTAACTCTTGTCCTAGAGTCCCTCCCATTCCCAGTTTCTACCTCTCACAGAACTATAATGAAACACTGGAATGATTCATACTAAAGTGTCAGTGACTAATAACAATTGAATGCCTCATCTTTTCCCAGACTGAATCTGCGCCTAAGAGAAAGAAGCGCTAAATGTGGAGTCTCAGACATTCATTCAACGAACATTTTCTGCACTACAGATACGTCAGGCACTAAGAATACAAAGATGATGAGAAAACAGCCACTGTTCTCAGGGGGTTCACAGTCTAGGAGAAGGAGATAAACAAATTAACAAATAATTTACAGCAGAGGGTAATAATTGCTGAGATAGAAGAAAGCACAGACAACATGCCATAGGACCCCAAACACCCAGCCCAGCCTGCTGATGTATCAATAGATTATTGGGCCAGGGAATACCTCCAAGAGGAGATGATCCTTGAGTAGACTTAAAGGATGACCAGCAAGCAACTGAGAAGACACTGATAGGTAAGTCAACTTTACCAAGGCCCACATGACCAAGGATGCACCCCGAGTTTGGGGTGAGAGGAGGGGTGGACAGGAACACAGAGCACCCAAAACACGGACATGCCGAGAAGGCCGTACAGCCTGCTGAAGGCAGGAGGCCCTCCTTCTGGCATACCGTAAACACTTCAGAAAAGTTTGTTGAATTACAACCAACGCTTGCTGATCTGTTGTGGATCGAGTGTGTGTTGTTTTTCTTCCCAGACTGAAGAGAACTCTTCATGGGTAGAAACTAGGTCTTTTCTTATGTCCACCATAACACTTGGCACATACCTTGGCACCTGACAGGTACAAAGGTGAAAGCACTCCTTGATTAAGGCAGTAACATGCTGTCCTCTGGTCCATGCAATGGCGTGGTGGGGGGGCGGGGGTGGGGGTGAGAAGGGCAGCTCAGCCTCTCCTGGGGGACGAGACCTTTACCTGCCAGGCCTTCCCAGATTACCCAGCCAGAAATCTCTCCTCTCTTCCTCTTGCCTCCTATGGCACCTGCATCTTGGGCTGGGGAGATGTGTACAGGCTGTGTACTTGTCACCTGGGGCTCCCTGTGAGCAGAAATCACACATTGCTCCTCACTGCATCCCCACACCTGGAACAGCCAATGCACAGAAAAGGGATTCAACACCTGTGTGAAGAAACAAATTATGTGATTAGGGAGTTTGTGAATTTGTTCATTCATTCTTTTCTTCCTTTCTTCTTTTGGGCGGAAGACACTCCTAATATCTTTCAGGACCCACAAAATCAGCTATTTCCTAAATGACCACTTACAGCCCCATTGTCACTGTCTTTAAACATAAGAAAAATCCATCATTCATCCTGCCTATCCTTCACAGACATTACCTCCGGGCAATCAAATGGTTGATAAGGAGGAGTTTCTCTTTATGGAAGAATCTCGTTAATTATTGAAGAAGGAATGACAGGATTAGAATAAAACCATTTTGCTAATGAACCCTAATGAATAATGGCTCTGGACAGTGATAATCAATGGCTGCTAAAATCCAAAAGAGGAAAAACTAAACATTAGTGTGTCCTGATTGAACTATGCAACACTATTGGTAAAGTGTTCTTGCCAAAATATCAAACCTGATCTAACCAAGCCTCTAGATCTACCAGCACACAGGAAATACAGAGGACAGAGGAGCATGTTAAAGGATGCCATCAGCAAAATCCAGGCTGTGAGAAGCCTTGTCCTAGAGGATGAGTGGCCCACTATCTTACAGATATAATTCAAGAAGGGAAAAAAAGAGGAGCAATATTTATAGGTTAAGAGACTTAAGAGACATCTAAACCAAATGTAATATATGGATCTTGTTTGGATCGTGGCTCAAACCAACTGTAAAGTCCTTTTGAGATTATTGAGAAATTTTCAACATTAACTGTGTATTTGATATACCAAAAAATAATCACCCTCGGGCTTCCCTGGTGGTGCAGTGGTTAAGAATCTGCCTGCCAGGACAGGAATAAAGACGCAGATGTACAGAATGGACTTGAGGACGGGGGAGGGGGAGGGGTAAGCTGGGACGAAGTGAAAGAGTGACATGGACATATATACACTACCAAACGTAAAATAGATTAGTGGGAAGCAGCCGCATAGCACAGGGAGATCAGCTCGGTCTCTCTCTCAGCTTTGTGACCACCTAGAGTGGTGGGATAGGGAGGGTGGGAGGGAGATGCAAGAGGGAGGAGATATGGGGATATAGGTATATGTATAGCTGATTCACTTTGCTATAAAGCAGAAACTAACACACCATTGTAAAGCAATTATACTCCAATAAAGATGTTTTAAAAAAAAAAAGAATCCGCCTGCCAATGCAGGGGACATGGGTTCGATCCCTGGTCCGGGAAGATCCCACATGCCGTGGAGCAACTAAGCCTGTGCGCCGCAACTACTGAGCCTGCACTCTAGAGCCCGCAAGCCACAACTACTGAAGCCCATGTGCCTAAAGCCCATGCTCTGCAACGAGAGAAGCCACTGCAATGAGAAGCCCGCGCACCACGATGAAGAATAGCCTCCGCTCCCCGCAACTAGAGAAAGCCCGTGCGCAGCAACAAAGACCCAACGCAGACAAAAATAAATTAAATAAATAAATAATTTTTTTAAATCACCCTCAATTTTTAGATATGATGATGGTATTGTAGCTATGTTTTCTAAGTGCTTATATTTTAGGAAAATGAACTGACATATATACAAATGAAGTAATAGATATGATGCCTGGAATTGACTTCAGAACAATCTGGTGGGGAAAGGGTGAAGAAATGGGTGGGGATATAGAGGAAACCAGATGGAGGTTCATTGTACTATTCTCTCTCTTAGTTTATAGGCCTGAAATGCGCCACAATAACAGGCTAAAAACAAAGAGATCAAAGACATTATTATTGTTGGTATTATTATCATCATCATCACCACTGGGATTTTTTAGTGCTTCCTCTGTACCAGACCCAGTGCTAAATACTTTTCACACAGTATCTTATTTAGTCTTCTCCAGAATTCTGTGACCTAGATACTATTATCACTGTCTGCAGATGTGGGAACTGAGGCACAGAGAGGCTGGATAACGGCCCAAAGTCACACAGCAAGTAGATCAAAGAGCCAGGATTTAAGTACAGATCTATTGAAATTCAAGCCCACGTTCTCTCCCACTCTACCATCTCACTCACTGATACTGACTTCCCAGGGCTCAGGGATCACTCTCTCTGTTTGACAGATGAAGAAGCTGAGGCTGTGTTCAGCAATAACTAGTAAATTTGAAGATATCTGAATCCTTTGATACAGCAGTCTCACTTCTTGGTAAACTGTAGCACATGTGCACTAGCAGACATATACAGGAACGTCCATAGCAGGCCAGTTGGTAACCTTAAAGAATAGGAAATAACCCAACATCCCTCAACAGGAACATGAATAAATAAACCGTGCTGTGTCCATACAATGGAATGGTGCAACCAAGTGAAAATGAATGGAGTTTGTCTTTGTGTATCAACCAGGAGCTTTTCTCAAACATAAGGTTGAATGAAAAAGCAAGCACATGTCTTTCTGCCACAGCAGGATACCATTTATATGAAGTTGTGAAACACAAAGCAATACTAAGTATTGCCTAGGAATGGATACCTGTCACACAAGTATTAAAACACCTATGGGAATATTTACCATGGTAATCACCTCAGGTGAGAGGGACAGAAAGGGATCAAGGAAGGATACAGAGGGGTCCTTGACTATATCTGCAAGATTTATTTCATAAAAAGAAATATGTGTGTTAGTGAGACTGTGGAGAAACAGGAATCCCATACACTTTTGGTGGGAGTGTACACTGCTTCAATCTATAAGGAGGGTGATTTGGTAACATCTATCAAAGTTACAAATGCATATACCCTTTGACCCATCTCTATACTTCTAGAAATTTTTGTACAGATATATGCACATGCCTACAAAATTAGGTGTATACAAGATTTTACATTACAGTATTAGTTATAAAAGCAAAGGATTGGAAACAAGCTAATGCTATGCAACTCTAAAAAGTGAAGGCGGGCTTCCCTGGTGGCGCAGTGGTTGAGAGTCTGCCTGCCGATGCAGGGGACGCGGGTTCGTGCCCCGGTCCGGGAGAATCCCACATGCCGCGGAGCGGCTGGGCCCGTGAGCCATGGCTGCTGAGCCTGCGCGTCCGGAGCCTGTGCTCCGCGACGGGAGAGGCCACAGCGGTGAGAGGCCCGCGTACCGCAAAGAAAAAAAAAAAAAAAAAAAGTGAAGGCATTGATATGGAAAGATTTCTAAGGTGCAGAACACTGCATGAGATGCTGCCATGTGCAGAAAGTGAGGGAGGGCAGGGAAACATATGTGGTATGCTTGCATATGCAAAAAATATGTCCAGGAGGATACAGAAGAGACTAGGGTCTCTGGCTGCCTGTGAGAAGGGTGACTTGGGGACAGAAGTGGGAGACTTGTCATTGTAAGCCTCCTGTATATTTTTTTAAACACCTTTATTGGAGTATAATCGCTTTACAATGGTGTGTTAGTTTCTGCTTTATGTCGAAGTGAATCAGCTATACAAAAATATGGAAGGCTTCATGAATTTGCGTGTCATCCTTGCGCAGGGGCCATGCTAATCTCCTCTGTATCGTTCCAATTTTAGTAAATGTGCTGCCGAAGCGAGCACCTTCTATATTTTTTTAAATTTTGGTATACGCAAGTATATTGCCTGTTCAAAGAATGACAGAATGTTAAAACGCTGAAGCTCAGGAAGGTTCCATAATCTCCAAGGCTGATGTTAAGAACTGGGACAGAGGTCTGTGTTAACCACCCCCCCACGGTGCCTCCCAGACTGTGGTGGGTGTGCATCGGTGACAGTACCGGGCACCAGGACATCCATTCCACCTGCACTACCTCTGTGGCCTAGAGCAGGCCTTGTATATTTCTGGACCTGAGTTCCCATCATCCACATGAGGGGGTCCTTCCTGTTCAGACGTGCTACTAGTTCCCTTTCCTCAGAAGTGCTGCCTCCGAGCAAAAGGCTAGGGCCAGGAGGTACCTGGAACAGAGCACACAGGAATCCTGGAAAGGATTCCCACCCAAAGCTCCAAAATCCTGACCACAGTTTCCCCCAACAAAAGCCTGCTTGTACCACCACAACAGCCTGCCAGCAATTACCCCCAATTACAAACCCAGAGCCCAGCAAGGCCTCAATTAGTCTGAAAAGGAGCCTGAGGAGGGGCCGGTACGCAGTGTAGTGCCCACGTATTGTCTCCACCCACAGGGTAGCACACTCCTCTCGGTGAAGCCCACGGCCTTGGATACCTGGGAACCATGTCCTCAGGATATGGTCCTGAGGAGAAGGCTGTTGGCTCTCCTTCCCAGAGTGACCATTCCCGGCAAGGCTCAGTCAAGTGCTATGTCCTGAAATGCAGCTCTCTCCCTGCACACACCACACACACCCTTCCCACTTACCACTTTCCCAGGCAAGGTGTGACATTTCCAGGCTATCATCCCCATCAACCCCAGATGAAAACATCCCTGGGCGAACCTGCAGAGAGAGGGATGCCCCAGGCTGATGCCTTTAAATCACCACTGTTATGGACTTGGCTCAAAGTGTTGGGAGGAGGACCAAATGCCCACCTCTTCCCAGGGAAGGATGGTCTCTGAATTCTTCTCAGAAGCATCCAAAAGCAGAATTGTCCCTAATCTTCTTTGCAGGCCTAATCTTCTCTGCAGGTCTAATCTTCTCCTGCAAATTCCCTGAGAGGAACACCGTCAGGTTGCAGAGCCCTGGGTTTGGCAAGCTTTGAGCTTTTCATGAATTGGCCCCCATGCCCGTCTTCTTCACAGTGGGTGTGCATGGCTGTGACAAAGACTGTGTGCATATGTGTGTGTACAGAGATCTCAAGTGGGTGTGACCATGTATGCGGGGAGGACCAGAGGTTATAGGAAATGGGCCTCATAAATGACAGCTTAGATTTGGTCAGATGGAAGGAAGGAGTTCCTGACCTGGAAGCAACAGAGGCACACACTCAGAGGTGAAACTTGGGGTTCCAAAGTCAAACTGCCATTTAGTGGCTGGAGGCCTTCAGCAAGTTACTTAACGTCTGTGAGCCTCAGTTTCTTTATCTATCAAATGGGAATAGCACCAACCCCTCAGCTTACCACTGGACCACCAGGGAATTCAGTTGTCATAAAAATGAAATGAGAGGGCTTCCCTGGTGGCGCAGTGGTTGAGAGTCCGCCTGCTGATGCAGGGGACACGGGTTCGTGTCCCGGTGCGGGAAGATCCCACATGCCGCAGAGCGGCTGGGCCCGTGAGCCATGGCCGTTGAGCCCGCGCGTCCGGAGCCTGTGCTCCGCGACGGGAGAGGCCACAGCAGTGACAGGCCCGCGTACCGCAAAAAAAAAAAAAAAAAAAAAATGAAATGAGACACAGCTTTGGGAAAGATCCCTAGTGTTCTCCTTACTTGCTGCAAATAATAAATCCTTCCTTCTCTCGAAAAAAAAAAATGAAATGAGAAAATGCATGTAAAATCCCTGGTTCAAAATAAGCGTTTAATAAAGGATAGCTATCTTAACCCTTTATAATGATGACAATAACAATAATAGCTGGAGGTACACAGCGGTCTTTAGAGAATGCTTTCTAGAAGGAAAAGGCCTGTTACAGCATGTCTGTCTGTCTGTATAACACTGTAATTTGTTCTTCCACTTTGGAAAACTGGCAATTTCTACTAAAACTAAACAGATGCCTACTCTCCTACGTAGTCATTCATGAGTAATGAAATGCCCTTCACAAAAAGACACGTAGAAAACGTTGACAGTAGCTTTATTTATGATATCCCAAAACCGGAAACAACACAAATGTCCATCACTAGGTGAATGGATAAGCAAATTGTGGAATATTACACAGCAATAATATCTGATACATTCAACAAGACGCATGGATATCAAAAACATATTACGCAGAAGAAACCACAGTAAAAAGAGTACATGGGGTACGCCCCATTTATATGAAGCTCGAAGCACGCCAAGTTCATCTATGGTGACAGAAATCAGAATACCTGTTACCTTTGGGAGTAAGTATGGATGAGGAAATGATAGGAGGGAACCTTCTGACATGACAGAAATGTTAAAGCTCTGTATCTTGATCAGAGCGGTGGTTACATGCTATATTATATGTAAAAATACATCAAGCTGTACACTTGAGGTGCATACTGTTTACCATATGTAAGTTAAACGGCACACACACCATTTTGGCGTGATGGAAATCTTCTTCGGAAGCCCAGTAATAGGGAACATAAAACTCAGCCCTTCTCCCTTCCTCTGGACTTCATCTAAGCTAGGCATCTAAAACTGCCCTCCTACATGGACGCTCTTTAGATGGTGCCCATTTTTGGAGAGAAATATGAATAAGAACCACGAGGAAGAGCTCTTTCAGGCATCGCCTCATGGGCCTGCTTAGGGCTCCAGACAGCAGGCCTTACCTTGCAAGCTAGCTGCCACAGATGCAGAGGCCTCTCTCTTTCTAGTAAAGTTAAGTCTGACTGTTTCAGACACATCCTCGCCATGATCGGGGGTGGGGGAGGGGTGGGGGAACCAGGAAGATGTCCTGTGTCCCTTCCTAAGGTTCAGCAACACGGCTGTCCCACCATAATGAGCAGATAGCCCCAGACGACAGAGGACTCTCAGATCCTGAGCTGGCCCTCTATGGTCCAGCCACTCTTCCCCACCTGCAGTCCCTTTCTTAGAAATTCCAGCTTCATAATAATGAAAGTGGCATCTCTCAATTCTCTGTGGAGCACAGCCATGTTCCAATTCCACTACAATGCAGTAAGCCCACCCTGGTGCAAAGCACTGAGTGAGAAGTGGAGGACACAGTCTCTGCCCATCAAGGCTTACAGTTTGGATGTGGAAAAAGGCAACTTTAAACAAGAATACATCACGCTCTCAAGCATGTGTTTGGGCCTACTGTCAGGGTACTCACTGTTCAGAGCTGAAGAAAATGGCTTTGGGCCATGGGAGTCAGAGCCATAGGATACCAGAGGAAGCTGGCCAGCAGCTCCTGCCACCCTAGACTTCTCTCTCTGAGAGCATTCCAGAGGTCTTTGGAAGGGAGAGGTCCTGACATGGCCCAGGAACCACTCCCTCTGCCTTTTCTTTCTGAATTAGGCTCAACCAGGAAAAAGGTCTGCAACTGCACTGCAGTCTACCTGCTACAGGGTAGGGCGTACACTCCTTGGGGCAAAGAGGTGCTGATGGACTTGAAGCCCAACGCCAGTAAGGTAAGGAGGAACGCAGAACTCTGGCCTGCTGCCTCCCAGCCCAGCCACCCGCAGACCCGGTGTGGGGTGGGGGGAATTCAGCAAGATACTTACCAACTGGAAACAGCTCTCAGCTCTGGTCTGTGAGTTCTTCCCCAGAATGGGTAACAGCGTCCTCTCTCCCTCTCTCCCTTCCTCTCTCCTCCTCTCTCTCTCTCTCTCTCTCCTCTCACTCTCCTCTCTCTCTCTCTCTCTCTCACCACTTCCCTACTCTTTCTCACTCTCTCTCCCAAGCACATATTTGGGTAAGTGACTCTGCTAATCCTAACCAGGCTGAATAATACCGGCTGGCCTGGGGCCTGGCGCCGTGTGGGTGTGTGCATGGGAGAGAGCCGTGCAAACTTCTCTGCAGCCTGTCAGTTCGGGCAGCAAGCACATCTACAAGACAGATGAAGCCTGTGTGAGTGGCCTGTGTGTGTTCAAGTGCATCAGGTATATGTTCTGTACCCGAGCTTCTCAAAAGAACTCTGAACACCAGCCTCGCCATGGTGACGTCCAGGTGGCAGCCCAGTCACCCTAACCGCGGGCCAAGGACATCAGAGAATCAGCAGGCTTCTTGGGAGTCAGACTTGCAGACATGGAGCCAAGAGATCAGTCTTCAGATAGCTGGGTGTGGGAGTGTGTGAAGAGGCTTAGAGTCCCAGCATCAGACTGACAGGTTTTCCACCAAAATGTGCAGGATCTGAACTAGTATATGTGACAGGAGAGTGTGAGAGAGTAGTGGGGGAAAGGAGAACTGGAGGGGATAATGGGGGTTGACTAAGAGAGAGATGGATGGATGGAGGAATGTGACCTGGGTAGAGAGACCTGGAGTCCGTAGGGTGAGGTGGGCCGGGACGGTGCTGACAGCTGTTGAGGTGTGGAGTCGCGCGGGTATGTACTAATCACCACGCGTTTTCAAGCTTCCCTTTTCCCGCCGTGGCGCCGCAGAGTTCCCTCTCGCCCCGCAGGAGCGCGGAGCGGTGGGTGCTCGGGGGCCTCCGCCGCCGGCGGCTCGGGGCCAGCTGAGCGGGGCCAGGGAAGCTCCTCTGCCTGCCTCGGGGCCGCCGGGCGGCTCACCTGGCGGGGCCCGGCCTCCAGGTTCCCAAGGCGCGGGCCGCTCCAGCGCTGTTGCAGGATTCCCGGCCGTGGGAAGAGGAGCGCCTCGCTTCACCGCCCCAGGGTCACTGAGCCGGAGCCCTGCGCGCCGCAACGCCCTGGGGCCCCACACAAGCCTCGGCGCGGTCTGTCTTGCCGGCGGGATGCCGACCTCGCCCAGAAGCAGGGCCCTACCCAGCCTGCCCAAGAGGGTTGAGAAGTAAACCAAGGCGCGCCCCACCGTTTCCTGGAGAGATCGATACCTGGGAGCAGGACTCCTCTTCCTTCCTACTCAGAAAATCCTTGAGAGCAACCCCTTCCTTTACCCCCAACCCCAACCCCTACACACACACACACACACACACACACACACACACACACACACACACACACAGTCCTTAAAGGCTGAAAAGGGAGCCAAGTTTGGAATTCAGGGAAGTGATGACACACACAACAATGCTGTCACACCTGGCTGCTGCAGGCCAGCAGCGGAAATGCCTGCAAGGGGGAGAGAGGGAGAGGGAGAGGGAGAGAGAGGGGGCGCCAGCCTGGGTGGTCAGAAAAAAACAGAGGAGAGAGCAGCCCCCACCCCCCAGCTGTATTTTCCCCTGCCAAGGCCCTGGGGGAGGATGGACAGTGAGGTCAATCTGCAGCAGCCCCAAACCCAACTCACACCACTCCCACCCATAGCCTGGGCACTAAGGGGGGTAAGGAAGAAGAAAACACCTTCGCTCTTGCTCAGGAAACAACCACAGAAGGTTTGAAGAAGAGCTGCTTGCCCCGGTGTATGTTGGAAGCAGTGAAAGAAAACAATCAAGCCACTTGGGACCTTTTCCCTCTTACTGTGGTGCTCAGGCCAGGCTGCCCTGCTGAGCTCTCTGGAGTCATCTTCAAGATGCTGAATTCCAAAGCCTGATCACCCTGTCCTCCTTTCCTTTAATCTCAGAATGCAGATCAGGGGCCTGAGTGGGAAGAGGCCGCACATGAGGGTACGGCCTGTGGATGCTGGGGAAAAGGCCCATAGGCCACCAGTGGCCCTTCAGGCTTCCTCAGAGACTGGGCAGCTTGGGAGGAAGAGGTAGTGACAGGCATTGGGCCAGCCACTCCAGACATGCCAACCACTACACACACCCGCATGACATCCATTCAGTTCACCTTCCTCCACAAAGTATCCTGGCCCCATCGGCGACAAGGGGTGTGGGGCATGAAGACTCAAAACACGGGCCATCTCTCTCACACTTTATGATTGCAGACTTTTTGTTAAGGCTGAGTTAACTGTTAAAAGACACACCTGACTATTTTGCCAACACTGATTTCCCCTGAGACAACCTCCCTGCATGCAACTGGGTCCCAATCAGACTTCTGCTGAAAGTAGGTGAGAATTCACCCCTCAGCCCTGGAGAAAGATCGAACAAATGTCTTGTCAGGAGAGAGATTTGAACAAGTACCTCCCTTACAGCCTGTTGTTTTTCTTCCTAGGCTGTGATAGATTATATACACCAGCAGCGAGAGAGGCAGGAAGAATTGAGAAAGAAAGAAAAGGGGAAATGGGGAAGGGAAGGAAAGAATAAATAAAGGAGAGAGAGGACAGAGAAAAGAGGAAAAAGAAAGAAGATGCAATATTCATGAGCCACATTTACTCTGATACATGATACACATATACCATTACATAGCTATAAGCATAAATGTGTTTTACCCCATAAATATAAATATCACACCTTGTATATGTGCATACCTGTGTTTCTGCACCAGCACACGCACACCCGGACAGCTGGTATCTCACGTGTCACAAGGACAGACCCTCCCCATGACTTCTATTTGTGATGCGGTGCACATACATATACAGTCCCCCAAAGCCCCACGGCAACATCTGCGCCTGTGTCGGCGCAGGAGCACAGTGGGGTCTACTTGGTTAAAGGGAGTCTCTGTGTGTTAAAGCACACATCCAACCCGTAGGATTACGACGCGGTTACTGAGTAGGGGTCTGGTCCCTAGGTCCAGGAGCGGCGCAAGGAGGGGTGCAGGGGCTTCAGGCGGAGCCCCTGCGCCCCTCTTCCCAGCGATCTTCTTCCCCGGCTCCGTCCCGGCCCAGTCACTCTGAGAGCGCAAGGGACAGGACAGGCCGAGGTTTCTTCGTTCAGTGACACGGGTTTCTGGGCTGAATTTCCCAAAGCCAACGCGCAGCTCTCTGCACCCCACCCTCGTCCGGCCCCCTCGCCGTCCCGCCCCTCCCCCGGACCGGAGCTAGAAGTTTAGCCCCCAGCCAGCAGCGAAGGGCAGAGCAAAGGAGTCGTTTTCTTTCACCTGGAAGCTGCGAGGAGGCTTGGCGCGCCTCTCCCCGCTAGGGCCCGAGCTCCCAGGGCACGGGCCAAGTGCGGACGGACCCCGCCGAGGCCCTCGGCATCTCCCGGCCCAGTCCGCAGAGCGAGCACCGGCAGATTCAAGGGCTTGTGAGAGCGTGAGCGCGGCTGTCCGCCGGGCCCCCTAAGCTCGCTGGGAGGGGGCAGGCTGGTCCGGGCTGTGCGGGGCGTTTACAAAAAGTGACTTGGAGATGAACTCTCCCATGCGCGGCTGGCCGCCCCGCTATAGGGGCGAAGGCGCCTGACGCAAGCGGAACTCGGCGGAGCCCATACGAATCAGAACAGAGCGAGGCTCCTGGCGCACTAGGGACTCCAGGAGGCAGCTCTGCCAGAGACGCGGGTCTTGCCTCGGGAAACCGGAGGGTGGGGGGAGGGGAAGAGCGCTGCGGGGAGGGGCGGCGGAGCCGGAGCCCCTCTCTGTTGGGCGGACTGCCCATGGCCAGAGGCTGAGTTCCACTCCCGCCGACCTCTCCCTAGGGGAAGGGAAAGAAGAGAGAGGCGCGAGAGGCCGCCAGCGAGAGCGCGGGCGGTATCCGCAGTCTCCAGAAGTTTGAGACTCGGCCGTGAGCGGACTTGTGCGCCGGGACTCTGCCGCGCCAGCGCCAGCGGAAAAGAGCAGGGACTACCCGGCCGCGGCGCGCCGGCTTTGTCATGATGGCTAGCTATCCCGAGCCCGAGAACGCCGCTCCGGAGAAACCGGACCCGGCGCAGAAGCCCCCATACTCGTACGTGGCGCTCATCGCCATGGCGATCCGTGAGAGCGCCGAGAAGAGGCTCACGCTGTCCGGCATCTACCAGTACATTATCGCCAAGTTCCCGTTCTACGAGAAGAACAAGAAGGGCTGGCAGAATAGCATCCGCCACAACCTCAGCCTCAACGAGTGCTTCATCAAGGTGCCGCGCGAGGGCGGCGGCGAGCGCAAGGGCAACTACTGGACGCTGGACCCGGCTTGCGAGGACATGTTCGAGAAGGGCAACTACCGGCGCCGCCGCCGCATGAAACGACCCTTCAGGCCGCCGCCCGCGCATTTCCAGCCGGGCAAGGGTACCGCCCCCCGGCCAGCTCAGCCCCGCCAGCCCGGCTACTGCCGCGCCCCCGGCGCCCGCGCCCACCAACGCACCCGGCCTGCAGTTCGCCTGCGCCCGGCAGCCCGAGCTCGCCATGATGCATTGCTCTTACTGGGACCACGACAGCAAGACCGGCGCGCTGCACTCGCGCCTCGATCTCTGAAAGGCCAGGGCCCGCCGGCTGCGAGGATGCAGGAACGCGCGACGCCGGCCTTGGACGCAGCCACCGCCGCCAGCCAGACAGCGTGCCCGCTGGGGCCGCCCCCTGAGCCAGCGCCCACGGCCCCTCTGCGCCTCCGCGCTCCCCTCGGCTCCCCTCGCTCCTCTTTGTCTCCGCTTCTCCTCCTGTGCTCGCCTCCCTGTCCTCTATGCCCTTTCGCTCCTCCGGCCTACACGCCGCCTCTCCACGCGTTTTCTACAGGCCTAGTCTTCTCCGGGCGCCCCAGAGTCCAAGCTGGACACCGGTTGCCAAAAGTCACGGCGGAGAGGAAGTGCCCGGGGCCGAGGTGCAGCCGGGCTTCGGCGGCGCAGACCTCCTGGCCTTCTCTCACAGGTCGGTGCGCTCGCGCTCGGCTCTCTCCGTCCGGCTGCCGCGCCATCCTTGGCTAGAAGCGCCGGCCTGGGCGGGCAACGAGACCCGTGCCGACCGAGAAAGGGACGAAAGTGTATTTGCTCCGCGTACCCTCTTGGAGCTGTTCAGAAGCCCCTTGCTGGGGTCCACTGGGCCGGGCGGGGGGTGGGCCGGAGCAGGGAGCCGGGGCCGCCTCGCTCGGCCGCCTGCGCCCGGGTTTACACCGCATCCGGGCTCGGAGAGAGGCTGCGTTTCCCCCGCTCTCCATCCCGGCGCTTCGGGCCCCTTCAGGCCCGGGCGTCTGGCTAATGTTTTGCTAAAAAGATGGGGAGGGCTATTTTAGATGATGTCAAAAAAATATATTTTTTAAAAGAAAAATCTCACCGGAAAACCGGCGAAGTATTGTGGCCTTGGAGTTTGCTAAAGCAAAACATGGAAATCTTCTCTACAGGAGATTTGAAGTAGAATTCCTGTCGGCCCTTCAAAAAGCTGTGTTCACAGAGGTAGGAGAATATGCCCAGTAACAGACGGTTTCCTCTGCAAACTAGAGGATTTCCCCCCTCAACCTATCTTTTTAAAAAAATATCAAAAAATTTCCCCTATCTTCCGATGCAAACCCCCGAGCGCCGGGAGATCACTGCCTGCCTGGCGGAAGCTGCAGGGACAACTCATCCCCTCCCTGATTTTTGTTTTTCAAACGTCTTGCTTCTCCCACCTTGGGCAGGAGAAATGTGAAACCCGGCAGCAGTCGGACCAGGCGGGCTTGTGGCCCCGAGCCTGCTGGCCCAAAACTCTAGACCTGGTTGTTCTGTAGTGTGTCGTTTGGAGGACCAAATTTTTCTAGAAAGAACTAGAGCACTTTTGTTGTTTGTTTGTTGTTGTTTTGTCTTGTCGATTCCCGAATAAATTTTTTTGTTCTTTTCACACGGACTTATATTATTTACGTCGCGTCTAAGTTTGTTCAGCAGCTAGTTAAAAGAGGGAGATTTTCGGCAAAAAGTTATCCTTTTTCAGATAAACAAGGGTTGAGGGCAGCCGGAGTGGGGGGCCTTTGTGGTGGTCGCTGCTGCTTTGTTTTCCCGGGGATTGTTTGTTTTCTGTGTCATCGCTGGTCTGTTGAGGCTGTTTCACGTCATCGCAGAGACATTATTTGCCGTGGTTCTTTCACAAGGCGTGACTGTACGTAGGATTTGTTCTATTTTTGCATCCACGCAAGTTTGAACTTCACCTCCTCCACAGCCGTGCTAGGTGTATGGGCTGTGTTTTTATTATATTGTCTTCATGCTTTTCAATTTTTCCAGTTAAATCTAACAGCCAGAAGAGTTTATTCCAAATAGATAAAATCCTGGTTGCGGAAATGCTCTGTAAGCTGAAAACCTCTGTACAAATGTAACGAGTGACTGATTGCCTTATTTTTAATGGTCAGAATTCATTTACCTTGAGATACGTGTAAGAGATTTGGCAATATCAGAGATAGGTGAACATACGGCCTGGCTGTAGAAATGTAATCTTTCCTCTCTCTTTTTCTTTAATGAGACTCTTCGAATAACGAATTCAGACTGGTGCTTCCGCGCAGGCACACGGGAGTTCGACCGGATTACAGGCCGGGGCTGAGAGGAGGATTAGAGGTGGTCAGCTTTCAGTCGTTCGGCGGGATGACGAGTATCAACCAACTCTTGCTGCCCCTGCAGCGGCGCAGCTTGAGCTGGACCCCGCTCCCAGCCATGTGTTGCTCACTGCCCCCCACCCAGCCTGTACAGCAGTGGCCACAGGTCCAGGCCGACCAGTAAGCCGGGAGGAGCTGCCCGCGGCAAGGAATGAGCCTGCAGGCCTCCCACTTCAGCCTATACTGGTGGTTACGCCTTGGCAATGTTAGAGTGGGAGCCCCGTTACATGTAGTTGGCCCCAAGGGGAAGTGGCCCAGGCTCAGAAATCCCACTTCTTCCTCGGGCATCCCGGGGAGGCTGGAAGGTGGAGGATGAAGCCGTGCGGGTTCTGAGGAACATCACCCCGAGACCGGGACTGGAGCCTGCCAGGGCCAGGGGAAGCAGAGCAGGCTGCAGACGAGCTTCAGCCCCGGCAGGCGAGAAACCCAAGAGGCTGGTCAGGCTTGGTGTCTGGGTGCTTCTGGCAACCTGTTGCACCTTTGTCTGGCTGACTAAGGTGAGGTGGGGAAAAGAAAGTAGATGGCTGCGTGCTTGCCCGTGCCTTCTGTGATGTGAACGTGTATCTCATTGGTAGTTGTATGGTCTATGCCTGCTGCAAACGTATGTGTACAGTGTAAGTCATGTCCTGGTGACAGGGAGAGAGGTGTGTATATCTGTCATTCACCCTCAGAGACGGCGTATATTTTAGGCATTGTAATAATCGCGTGGCTAATATTCAGGGAATGGTTACTGGGACCACAGCATGTGGCGCATTCATAAGTCATTGGTAACATATGCAGTTATGTTCTGGGTATATAATTTTGGTTTGTTGAATGAAAACAGAGAATACATACAGAGCCTTTGCTTCAGCTGGTCGAGGCTCTCTGTTCCAAGGCTGGCTCTCAGCACCCCACAACTGCTATTCCAAGCAGAGAAAGAAGAGAAGGGAAGTCTTCTGGGCAGAGCCTCCAGTGAGGTGGGGAAGTTGGCCTAGGCCAGCGCTGCAGGACAGAGCCTTTCTCTGTCCCCCAAGAACTGAAAGGCGAGAGGCACCCACGACTGGGGAAAGAGCAGTAGCCTCACCCAGTTCGGAGGATGAGATGGAGGAATCGGGGAGGGACTCCTGGTCTACACAGGGATTAGAGGAGTTGAGAGAAGGGAGCCAAGTCATACCCCACTTCCCCATGGATGCCCGCAGAAAGACATCTGTCTCTAATTCCAGCCCCAGGAGGTTCTCCAAATCTCTACAGTTTGGTCATTTCCCCCCAGTGTTACAAGTTCGGGGCAATGGTTGATTTTCTTCATCTTTCATTTCCTTTCTTTCCTCTCCCTCTTTGCACTTTTGAGTTTCTGTTAGAGAAGATGATTTAAGGAATTCCCTAAGCAAGGACAAAAGTATTTAAGAGAGTTCCTGATATGTAGCAATTATGCCTTAGCATATACAGTCTGGTCTAGATGGCCAGACCATGTGGGTATATGTATACATGTTTGCCAGAGTGTATTGTAAATACAACGTAAATAGCTTGATATAAATACGTTGCCAATTTCTGCGTGTCCTGGGTAATGAGTTGCTACACATGGCACTGAATGAGGAGTGTGTGCGCACTTGTATGCGTGTAAACATCCTCACACTCAGCACTGACAAGGTGAGCCCCTCTCCTCACATTTACACACAAATTCTTGGTCATCCCCACCCCCTAGAACTGCCCAGCCAGAGTACTTGGGTTCTGGTGGGGGAGAGTGTCCAGTTCTCAGGGGGACCTGGGAGAAATCTTTGCCAGTGCAGTACATGCACCAAGGGACTGTAAAATGGGGACCTAGGAGGTTCTCTGGGATGGCTCTGCACCCTACTCCAGAGGGTGTTCTGGGCCTGTTTCCCCCTTGTCTAAGTAAAGCGTTCACTGCTCTCCCTCCTGGCTTTGGGCAGGCAGGAAGCCCAAGACCTTTCGCCTGAGGTTAGGTGTCCTTCTGCCCTTGCCTGGGCCTCTCACTAGCCAAGGCTGGAGCTCCAGGCTGGGAAGAGCCCCCTGGTGGTGGGTAGAAACCAGGGGTGGACCAGGGCTTCTTGCAGCCAGATGGGCAGGAGAGGATGGGCCAGGAAACTGGGTCAGACCCAAGACAATCGGCCCATGAATAAGCTCTTCCCGTAATGGAGGTCTGGTGCACCAGAACCGCTGAGCCAGGCTCCTGGTCTCCAGGAGTGGGTCAGGCTCCAGGAAGAGCGGCTTGGTCAGGCTGAGGTTTCCTGCGATGCTCCCAGTCTGTGGAGATAAGCCAGCGGTGACTATGCCTTGTCAGTCCCGCTGCCTCTGGAGGGCAGCCCCTGCTTCTGGGAGTAGCCTGTGGAACCTATATGAAGGGGTGGGCCCAGGAGCCCACACCTCTCCTCTGTGGTGGGGACCGGAGGCCTGGAGTGGTTGGGAGCGACCTTCATGCCCCAGAACCACAACCAGAAATGAAAGATTCTTCACTTCACTTCTGAAGGATTCTTGAAACCAAGTGATCTGATTGGCTTTCTGCTTTCTGGAGAGAGGGCTCCATTCTGTCACAAGAGTGTCTGGGCCCCAGGAACCCCAAATCTTGTTTGGGGTCCTGAGAAGAGAAGGAGCCAGACAGAGGTCACCCAGCTGTCTGTCGGGCAAACAGCCTCAGAAGTTTTAAGGAGAGGCCTGAGAGTACCGAGCCCAGCTGCCCACCTGCCAACCGATGTTCGATGTTGGGGAGCTCAGTGGGTGAAGGGGGAGCCATCCAGAGGAGAAGGAAGCACAGGGCTGGGTCTGAGCTGTGGGCAGATTTTACTCTGGAAACGTCTGCTATGCCAGCTGTTTGCTGCTCCCTCCTCGGTGGTAAGCTCTCACAAGCTTGTTCTGGGACCATGTCACCCCAGGGAGATGGTTTGTGCAGGAGGGGGCAAGGACAGGGACTGTTCAGCCTGGAAGGACTAGTGTGGAGGCTGGTGACCTCCTTTAATAACTGTGGGACCTTGGGGAAAAAAAAAACCCTTCTGAATTTCAGTTTTCTCGTCTGTAAAATAGAATTACACATACCTTGCCAGGGTTATTAAAATAATTAAATGTTCTCATGTCAAAATGCCCAGTTTATAATAGATAGTCAATATGGTTTTCCTTCCCCTATTGAAAGAGGAAAGTAAGAAAGAAGGGAGGAAGGGAGGGAGGGATGAAGAGAAGGGGGAGAATGGGGAAAGGAGGGAAAGAGGAAGAAAGGAAAAGCCTTTGGTAGTAAATCTGTAGAGTATGACATCCAAATGCAGCAGCTGTGGCCACCCCTGCACGGCCCAAGAGCCCAGGCCACTGATCACCTTGGCCATCCGGGCTCGGACGATTGCATCCACCCTGCCTCAGCCCCTTGACCCTGGGGGTGAGGCACGTTCTGTTGCTGTAATACCCGATTCGTGGGGGCACAGACGGAGAACCTGGTCCGGGGCTCCTCCAACCGCCCTCTCGCTTCTCCTAAGCCAGTCTTCACCAATACATGAGGTTTTCCCTGAGAAAGGCCCACTGACCTGCGAAGTGACACCGACTCAGGCGCTTGGGACCAGCAGCAGCCGCCACTCTCAAGCTCTTGGGCCGACGCCCCCACGCCCTCAGGTGCCTCCCTCTGGAACGCGGTGCTGTTAGAACTTTTTCAGAAAAGCAGTAGGTAGCCACGAGGTGGGAGGTGGCGGAGGTCAGCTTGTGGGAGAGGCTCTCCCCGGTCTTTGTGGAGAAACGGGAAACCTGAGGGGTAAACGCAGGAAACGGGTTGGCCGAGCTGCGGCGGGCAGAGGCGCAGCCCGCGGGTGACAGCGGAGACCGCATGGGGCCGTGGCTCCGCACAGCCGGGCCCGGGCGCCAGAGCCTCCAGTCCGCGGGCCTTGTGACGGCGCTACAAGCGCGGATCCCCAGGCGCGGACCCGGTGCCTCCTGGCAGCTCTAAAACTTCGGTGATAACTACTGGGCCCGTCTGAGCTCAGGGTGCTCCGGACAGCAGGGCGAGCAGGGGAAGCGCAGGAGACCCTGACCGTCCCCAGAGGTGGCGGGGCGCACCGGGCATTGGCCGCCCGAGCCCCCGCCACGCCGGGAGACTGACTCCGCTTCTCCGCGTTGGGAGCTCAACCTGACCTCGTTGTCCTTAGTAATAGCACTATCAAACCGAATAAAATAAAACCTTTTCCGGATTCTCCACGGAAAGTTTTCTTTAGGCAGGCGAAGAAAAGGAAAGGACAGGATCCCGGGAAACTTCAATCCCTATGGATGAGGAGGGAAGGTGAATGTGCTTTTTGCTTTTTTTTTTGTTTGTTTCTAGGGAGAAAGAAGGAAATTCGACACATATTTTTAAAAATCTACCCCCAACAAGTCCCAAAGGCTGTGAGTGTGAGCAGAGTCAGGAAACCGAGCCCCTGCCCGCAGTGACATCGGGCCTTTGTCTTCTTTCCTGAAGCCCCCATGACTGCTGACCGCGCCAAGATAAAGGCCGGGTCAGAGCCCTGTGGAATCCTGAGGGAGGGGGCAGCGGGGCTGTCCATTGGCCGCTTCCAACAGGCCGGCCTTGCCGGAACGGGGCTACCCAGCCAGAGGCTGCTCCCCCAGCCCCAGGCCCAACTGAGGCACGGATCCGCGTTTCTCGACTTGCCCTGAGTCTTCTGCCACTAAGTTCCCTGGACCCAGTCCCCACCAGCGTTATATTTTCCTATTTAAAGGCTCCAGGAGGGGTGAGGGGCCATGCCCACCGTCTCCCCCCACCTCCCACCCCCGGGACGGACGTCGCCTGATTTGGTCCTCTAGAGTGGAATCGTGAGCAACTTCTGCTGCGTCTCTGGCGTTTGCGGCCGCTGGGCTCGGTTGGCCAACAGGATCCGAACCCGTGCCGTGACTTTGCCGCTGCGCCTCTGTGCCTTCTCGCGGTCCTGGAGACCCCTCCAGCTCTTGGCCTCAAATTTTCGGCGTAACGCCCTCCTGTCGGCCGAACGGGTCTGCGGAGGTGGCAGGAGAGCATTTGTGACCCTATCCTACCGCTTTTTGTGATTTAGAAACGCGCGTCGCCGCGGAGCTCAAGCCTCCGTGCAGTTGCCTTTGCACGGCGGTGTGGAGACCCCAGGGTACGCGTAGGGTCGGTTTCTCCGCAGACACACGCAGGTGATGCGAGTGCTGCGCAGCTCAGACTTCTTCCGAAGAATGAAGGGGAAGACGAGCCCGGCGACCTGCGCGTGCGGAGATGGAGGGATCTTCAGCAGTCAGGCTGCGCGCCTCCCGCGTACACCAACAAGGTTGTGCGCTGGGGCCCCCAGCCGGCGCTGCAGCCGCACATTTTCCCAAGCTGAGGGCGAATCCTCGGTTCCCTTCCCTTCATGATGGCTTGTGGGGGTAGGGGCCCGGGCCGTTCTCCCCGAGCCTACTGGAAGATCCGGGCCCCTCTTTTATCTTCCATGGGGACGCGACCTGGGGAGGAAAAGGAAAGGCGACAGACCAGGGAAGTGAGGCCCTGCAGCCTCGCGTGCCGGGAGCGCCCTCCACCTCTTCCTCTCTCGCCCCTGGCCCCCACCCGCTGACTCGGGGATCTTGGTCCCCACTGAAACTGGAGCTGCCCACCGGCCATCAGATGAGAGATAAAGGAGCCTGCCGGCGCCGAGGCTCTGACCGGATCCGGGCATTGCCGCACCCTGGAGCGGCACCTGAGATCCTACTTCCCCAGGTGGCACTGACTCAGTTGGAGAGAAACGGGTCGGCTGAGCAGTGTGTACATTCTGCCTCCAGGCACCAACAGTCGCGTCCGCGTGCGCAGTGTGCCTAGACACCTCTGCACGAGGGTGCCCCGTATCCGTGTGCGTGTACACGCATACGTGTGTGCATCTGTTACCAGTCTAGAAAGACAGGCAGACACATTTACACACGCGTGGTATACCTGTGCACACGTTTGAACTCTGTTCTTGCATCTGCCCTGTTCGCGCGCTGCGCAGACGCTGATGGAGCCGGCTGCTCGTGAGTAGTAATTGTGCCTCATATTTACATAGGCCTTTACAGTTTCTAATCACGATTTTTACAACTACCCTGGAGATACTGTCCTCTCGAATTTTAAGTGGGTAAACAAGCCAAGACAAGTTAATGGGTGCCCGTTTGCATGCAGACTGTGAGAGAGCGGGGCCAGCCAAAGACCTCGCCCGCTGTTGAACGTGGATGTGTTTGCTAGACGCGCTCCGAGGTTGGCCCGTTTACCGCCCTAAGCTACCTCCAGGCCCGGCGGGCCTTGGCCTTTCGCCAGGCTTCCAGGGAAACCCACAGCGCCGGGTGTCTAGTCTCAATTCGTTCGCTGATAAAAGTGCGCACTGCTAGAGCTCGGTGACCCTGGTGCCCAGAGCAGGGGAGCTGGGGGCTCGCCGGACTGCCGCGAAAGAGAACCCTAAGAGTCCAGGGCCGTGACCGCCCACGCGCAGCTGGGTCCCAAAAGTCTGGCTGGCCTGCATCCCCAAGGCAGCCACGACAGGCAAATGCGCGATCCTTTCACCCCAGCCGCAAAACCAGGAGCCCTGAGTTGTGCCAGAGCAGAAGCAGTGACGAACGAATTCTGCTGTCTTGAATCTCTAATGACCCTGCAAGAGCCGGAGCTCACCATGCCCATTTTACAGAAGTGATTAGTCGGAGGCAAGAGAGGTACAGTAAGTTGCCCCAAATTCAACAGCCGGGAAGTGACCAGGGTCGAGGCTGGAATCCCCAGTTAGCTGAGTCTGGATCCCTAGACCGCGGCTCCGATGCCCGCAGCCGGGATCGCCAGGTCCTTCCTTGCGCCACGTCTCCTGTGCGCGGCTCGAGACATCCGGCTCTTAGCCTCCGACTTCCCCCGCCAAGGACGCGAAAACTATTCTAGCTCTCACCAACATAATTTTAAAAGGTTCCTACACGCTTGGAACCTGTTTCTTATACATATATTCCCTGTGTGTTGGGCTTGGCATCGTGCTTTTTCTCCTGGGGCATTTGGTTGCCCCCCCGCCGCTTCCCCGCCCCAAGCCTTCGCACTCGGAGACTAAGGTTGCCCGAGGGCTGCAGCCTGACCACATCTCGCCGGGTGCCCTTGGGTCTCGGCGCCCGGCTCCGGCAGACTGAGGTCGCTGGTCCCCGGGCTCCAAGGCCGCCCCCATCCCGCCGAGCAAGGGCACTGGAAGGGAGCCCGCGGCACGGCGAGGTCGCCTTGCGGCCTCGCTGCCTCCAGGCTGCCCTCTGCTGGCATTAAGCGACATCATCGCAGACTCCCTCAGAGGCCCAGGAGCTGAGCCCACGAGAGAGGCTCGCGCAAGGCAAGGCTACCCCACAGCGCAGAGTGGCTGACACCACTCTTGCTGGATCCCGGGAGTGACCGACGCGCCTTCAACCACTGCCGATACCCTCTGATATCTCTCAGTTTCTGGTCCCTGCTCCCCGCCGGCCCCGGACTCCGGGTGCTCCAACCAGGGGCTGCTCAGAGAGCCGAAGCTCTGCGCGGGCAGTCCAGCTGCTCTGGGGCTTCCGTCCGGATCACCGTCCCTCGGGGGAAGCGGGGGAAGGGTGGGAAGCCGCAACCCGCAGGCGTCCACCAGGCACGTCGCGTCAGGTCATTTGGCGGACTCTGGGGAGCCCGAGGAGAACCCCAGTCTGTGCTCAGGCCCCTTTCTTCTCAGCACCATGGCACTAGCACCCCTGGGTCAAGACCTAGAAAACCCTGCCCTCCCACTCCGTTCGACTTACAACTCCACTACATAGTCTCCTTGTCGCTTGGCTGCCTCTATTTCTCGCAGAGCACTTGTCTCCTCAACCAAATTAAGGGAGCCCCAAGGATCCGAAAGGACCGGTTCCCGACCCGCACAGTTCCCGACCCGCACGGCACACTCGCTCAGAGTCGGCCTAGTGGTGACCGCGCCTCCGTAGTCACTCTTGAAACAAGCCTTGGGCCATGAGGGGAGAAGACGCTTCCGCCTGCTGGAATCTAAGGTGGGATAAAAATTATTCAGTAATTATACCTGTGCCCTTCCAGTGCTACATATTAGGACTTTGCACGTTTTCCCTTTTCCTCTTATTTACAAAGATAATTCAAATTGAAGAAAATTGAGAAAATAGAAAATTGAGAAAAGAAAACAAAAATTACAGGTGATCCCACCCCTCCTCCACGAGGTAACCACGGTGAACATTTTGGTGACTTTCCTCTGATCTTTTATTTATCTATTTTAATAAGTCTAATTTCCATAATTACAAGAATATATTTTATATAGGATTTGCCATTTTGTATCCTGCTTCTTTTAACCTCTCACTATGGGGGTTTCTCCATATCTGATTCTTTGAAAGATGATTTGGAATGAATGCTTAATAATTCATCATATAGGTGAGCCATAATTTTTTAATCATGTGGGATCTTCCCAGACTGGGGCACGAACCCGTGTCCCCTGCATCGGCAGGTGGACTCTCAACCACTGCGCCACCAGGGAAGCCCACTAATCAGCTTTGTTTCAGGTCTAGGAATCACACTCTCCTGGTCATTAAATATGGAATCAGTAGCTGATCAAAAAATCTTGAGTCCCTTGCTGGCCCAAAAAGGAATGTTGTGGTCCCACTCTCAGGGCACAAAGGATCCACCCAGAAATTGGGTATTGCCTTGAGCTGGGAGAGGGCCTTCCAGACTCTGCTGACAGCTATTATTTCTCTTTCCTGGAGACCAGTGGAGCTGGGGTGCTGGAAGAAATGTCCTGAAAGAGAGCAGGGACCAGCAATGTGCCTGAAGAGCTGCCCTGGCCTGCCTCTAGGACCAAGCCCTGTATCCCCAGCTGGCACTCAAGACAGTATCTGCAGCCTGGGTTTCTGCATGCAGTATCTTGTAATAGGAGTCAAACATGCATTTATTTGGATCCTGGATCTTCCCTCAGAGGCTGTGTGACCTCGGAAAAGCTGCTCAACGTCTCTGAACCTCATTCTAAAACTCGGAATAATAATGCTCTCACACTGAGCCTTTTTAAAGTATTCAGCTAAATTATTGCATCACTTAGCCTAGCGCCTGAACAAAGAAATTCTCAATACATGGTAACTACTGCTCCTACTGCCTCTGCAGCTGCTGTTGCTTCTGGCATTAGCTTTGGTCTTGGGGATCACTGCAGTTGCCCTCTCCCTCAACTCCTGACCCCATTGCTACTGTTAAACACAAGCCTGAATCCTGGCACTACGCCGGGTCCAGGTTCTCAGGGCTGAAGGAGTCATTTCCAGCACTCTGGTTGGGCTGCTCAGGACCTACTGACAATCAGGCCTGGGCTTGGGTTGTTTATACTAGAACCGTTAAAACAGGAAAATATGCAAACCCTTCATTCACAGGGATCCGGCTATTGTTGGGTCAGAAATGATATTTTTGTTTCTAAAATAAAAAGTACATTTGCTGCTTTACTCACACACACATACAAACACTTTTTTGGGTGTGGGGGTTGGATGGGGAGGAGTTGAGTCTATAGGCAAAGTAAATGATCTAATTCATTTGACCAGTTCAACAAGCCTGAACTTCACGGGGCTCTTTTGTATATGTCCACAGACTAGGCTCTTATCCATCTCTCAAACAAAATGTCTTCAAAATCCATCTCCCAGGGACTTCCCTGGTGGTCCAGTGGTTGAGACTCCACGCTTCCAATGCAGGGGGCGTGGGAACTAAGATCCTACATGCTACACGGGGCAGCCAAAAAAAAAAAAAAAATCCATCTCCCAGGGACTTCCCTGGTGGTCCAGTGGTTGAGCCTCCACGCTTCCAATGCAGGGGGCGTGGGAACTAAGACCCTACATCCTACCCGGGGCAGCCAAAAAAAAAAAGAATCCATCTCCCAGACATGATGGGGGGATACCACCTCCAACTAGAAAAGAGGCTAAAGGGGAATTTCATAAGTTACACTAATTCAGCCAGCCTGATCCCAGTAGACTCAAAGGCACATCAAAATCTCAGAGAGAGGACTTCCCTGGTGGCCCAGTGGTTAAGACTCCATGCTCCCAATGCAGGGGGCACAGGTTCAATCCCTGGTCAGGGAGTTAACATGGTGTGGCCCCCAAAAAAAATCTCACAAAGAAAGTTTTAAAAGTGTGGATTTCATGATCCTCTTCAAACTGGATAGCTTTTGCCTCTCTGGGGCTAGTGCTTGGCAATCCTTGTATGTGTATCTGTAAGTCAGTTCCTCCAGGTGATTCTGATGAAGCCCATGGAGGCACATTAGGGAACCACTGCTGTTCCCAATTGAATTGAAAGCTGAGGTTTCTCCAAGTGGACTCCAGAAAATACAGATTCCAAAGAGTCTTCCATTGGGACCACATGGAGTTACAAAAAGCCTGGTTCAAACACCGGATGTATGTATGAGTGTATGAGTGTATGTGTGTATGTGTGGAGTGGTGAATACACGCTTGTTTTTGTGTGCTTTTGTTGTACTGTTGCCTTTGCATGTGTCAGGCCTCTTCGGTCACAAGTAACGTAAACCCACTAGAGCTAGCTTAAGCCAAACAGTAGGGGCAGGGGGAGATTGTTATAAGGATTTGTGGGTGACCTCTGGCGCTCCTGGCAGGGTGGCAGCCACACTTCCTGAAGGGCTGGGACAACAGGGGCTGAAGTGATGGCAGAAACAGAGGTAGCTTCTCTCTGCAGACCAACTTTTTTCTTTTTAATATATATATTTTTTTCACTTTGTCAATCTTTTTTAAATTTATTTTTGGCTGTGTTGGGTCTTTGTTGCTGCGGTCAGGCTTTCTCTAGTTGCGGCGAGCGGGGGCTACTCTTCAGTGCAGTGTGCGGGCTTCTCATTGCAGTGGCTTCTCTTGTTGCAGAGCACGGGCTCTACGTGCGTGGGCTTCAGTAGTTGTGGCATGTAGGCTCAGTAGTTGTGGCTCACGGGCTCAGTAGTTGTGGCTCACGGGCTCTAGAGCACAGGCTCAGTAGTTGTGGCGCAGGGGCTTAGTTGCTCCACGGCATGTGGGATCTTCCCGGACCAGGGCTGAAACCTGTGACCCCTGCATTGGCAGGCCGATTCTTAACCACTGCACCACCAAGGAAGCCCCAGATCAACTTTTCTTGCTGCTCTGACCAGGCCTCTCCTCTGCTCTGTTCCAGGGAAGAGCCCAGTTATAGCTCAAATCTCTGAGTCCCAATTCCATTTTCCTGTGAGAGAGAAACTGACCCACCTGGGTTGGGTCTTGTCATCTGGAGCTGTTGGTGATGGGGAGGGTCTTGTAGTAGTTTCTGAAGGTTCCTTCCTGCGGGGAGAGAGCAGTCGTGGCACTCATTGAAGGCTAAGCAGACACCCCAAAAGTCTGATTTGCTTCAGAATGGCCCCTTCAACCACTCAATCAGTAGCTCAGGGGTTCATGATACTAGCTGCACTCCAAAAATCACCCAGGGATCCTCAAAAACTATTGTGTCCAGGTTCCATATATGGGGTATAACCAGGGCATCAGGATTTTTCAAAGCAACCCTGGTGATCCCAACATACAATAGCAATAACTAAATAGGGAACCTAGAGCAAATTTAGCCATTTCCTAAATATGCAGTGTCAAAGTACAACCAATTAAAAGAAAAAGTTTGAAAACCTAATGGGTTGCACATGGCTTATTTTCATCTTAATTGGAGACTGACATCCTAATCCCAATGTTAAATGCCATGATTATTCACATTTGACGTTTTCTAAACCTCCTAGTGTAAATGTTCATTTACATTCCTAAAGAAACTTGCCTTTTCTGGAGACCCTGAGCTACTAAAAACAAAGGATGCCTCCCTGTGGCTTTGGTTGACCCCAGCCCACTAAGGACCACCTGCCCCTTCTTTTCCTTGGTCTCCAGCTTGCTGAGACAGTCCCAAAGCTCCCAGCACTGAAGCACACTGACCTTGCTGGCTCCCACTCCAGGCTGGTGCTTCAAGGTTCCCACCCAGAGGCCTCTGACACAGGAGACCAAAGAGGAGAGACCCTGCCTCCTTAGCCAAGCTGGCAAACGCCTATCAAAACTTTGTCCTAGTCCATGGCAGGCTTGAGGAGAATCTTCATTTTATTCTATTTCCCCTCCTGGTAAGTTTCCCCAAACAGTTAATCAGCCGATCAGCAAGTATCTCATAAATAGCTACGATGTGCAAAGAAGGGGAAAAAAAAAAAAAGCATCACGCCCAGGACATCTTGTCGCTGGCAGAAGTGCAACAGCGACCCCTCTAGGCCTGGCCTTGCATGAATCTAAAGGAGCACATCAAAGGGATCCCTTCCTCAGGCCCTTTCCAGCCTGGCCCAGGGCTAGGTCTCAAGCACACCTAGAGGGTGAGGGATGGCAGGAAGGAGAAGGTAGCTATCAGCAGAGAGCTGTTCCCTGCCCCAAGAACCAGACAGCACAGACAGCAAGACCAAATTGTCTCTGAAAGCCGGGAAAGGCAGTCAACACAAAGGCCAGTGACTGATGGAGGATGTACAGAGGGTGGGGCTGGGCACACACAACCATGACCACTTTGCAGCTACAGTAAGGGCTTAGAGATGCCAAAAGAAGCCTAGGGTAGTGGTTTTCAAAGTGTGGAATCCAGATCATCAGCGTCACCTGGGACCTTATTGAAATGCAAATTCTCAAATGATTCAAACCCACTGAATTAGCAACTCTGGGGGTGGGGACTGCAATCCAAGTCCTCAAGTTGGAGAACCAATGGTCTACTTTACAGAATGCAGGGAGAGGAGGCACTCTTTCTAGACGTGGTAAGTCTAACTCTTCCAGGTTCTTAGATCTCTAAATGGGTTCCATGAAGCCAAACAGGACCTCAGAGATGTCACCCCAGCAAGAATTACTGCCCCTGTCTTCCCTAGTACCAAACCACTCACCCACCCAACACACACACGCACACACACACACACACACACAATCACTCACTCACTCCCTGCCAGGAACTTCTGGCACAGGCAGGGTGACACAGAGCCAGGAGACTCTCTAGAGCCAGGGAAGTTGGAACAGAAACATCACCCAGATGCGTTGCCTAGAGTCTTAGAGCTGTTACCAGTTCTTTTCCAAAGGCCTTTGGCAGTCGCCAGCTTACCTGCACAGGCTGCTGGGAAATTCCAATCCTTGAGCTTTGGAGTGGGACTTAATTGGTTCACTTTTGGACAGAGGTCTTTTAAGCAGTTACCAGATAGTTGACCCCCTGTAGACCGCGAGACTCAGCCCCCTGAATGCCAGGGCCATGTTTGTCAGATGGTTCTCAAAGTGCTGTCCATAGACCAACAGTACCAGCAGTACCTGGGACGTGCAAATTCTCAGACCCCACCCTACCTCACCTACAAATCCGAAATTCAGGGGGTGGGGCTCAGCAATGCGCACTTCAACAAGGCCTCCAGGAGATTCTGAGACTCCCTAGCCCAAGTCTGAGGACCACTGGCCTGGGGGTGATTTCGTTTCAACCGGGAACCAGCCCAGAAGCAGGGTGTTCAAATGACTTAAAGGATTCGGACCCCCGAGGGTCAGGGATCGCCTCTCCCCGCTGTAGTGCAGTGGGCGAGCAGACCAAGTGCTCGGTCCCTGCGAAGCTTCGCGGGGTCGGCAGGTCCCGGGGCCGCCGGCAGTGGCCTTGCGGATTGGAATGACGGCCGTGAGACTCCACTCTGACTTGTTTTGTTCCATTCCGGGAGGAATAATTTGTTTCGTATTGGAATCAAAGCGCCTCTCGCGGCGCTTCCGTTTTATCTCGGAGGCTCTCCGGCCGGGGCGCGGCGGCGGCTCCCCATTAGGACGGGCATGGTCCCCATGCTCCAGAGAGATGCTGGAGCGGCCCTGGCCGTCCCAAGAGCTGGCCTCCACTGCTTGGCTGTCCCGTGCCTGCCAATACACCATCAGGGCGCTCCTTGGGGTCAGGCACCGCCCTCCAAAAGGGCACTTACAGGCCCCTAGCTCTTCAGTGGAAGTAAGTTCAAAGAGCTCTCAGATTTAGGACTTGGGCCTACCAAAAACGGCCCCTAAAGAGGAAAGCATCACAGGGATTTTCTAGCTGGGGAAGAAAATGTTTCCAGTTTACCTGTTTACCCAGTACCTGAGCCCAGACCCTTTACAGCTGCTCAGGGAAATCAGGCCGACCTGGTTTTCTCCTACTTTGGTATCCATTTTACAAACAGTATAGAACATCAAGGAAGAGAAGATTAAGAAAGAAAAGCCACACCCAGTCCCCCTGACTTAATGTCCCCTGCAGATAAGGGGACGCTGAAGGCTCTCCACCACCTACTGAAGGAGGGGTCTCCACACACGCCAGCCAAATCAGGGAGCTGTGCCTGCCACATCCTGGCTTCCCCAGGATGGCGAAACGTCTGTGCTGGGGACCTGCCAGGGCTTGGGAACACAGCCAGCTATCCCAACAACCACCAGAGCAAAGTGTAACAAATGGCCCTCATGTTCCCGTCAAACTTCACACTTATTTTCTTTGATTTCATTTATTTTTTTATTGCACAAACAATACTCTAATAATCACAACTTTAAATTAGGATGGAAAGCCAATAATCATCCTAAGTCTGACCACTAACAAAGCAATTATTTTCATTTTTCCATTTTGCTACACAGTTCACAATATTTAGCGAGGGTGTGAGACTCAGCCATGTGGGTGTGGCCTAATTTTTTTAACTCTGCAATTTAAGATGCTCGCAAGCTTTTCACCGTTATAGAATGGAAACACTTGTTGAGGCGTGTGTACTGTATCTTAATAACTTTTATGGGATTAGGCAATGGATTTTTTTTGCAGGGAATTTGAAAACTTCATAACATTATAAAAATTAACTATAATCCCAACTCCCCTTTTGTCCATCAAGCTTTCCTCACCTCTGTACTCCTATAGCACGTGCCTCTATACTCTTACGACTTTACTCCCTTTCATCTGTCAGGTTTTGCTTTGTATTTAATGGTGGTTTGTCTTTTCCATACTCTTTGATTAACATTATTGCTTAACATTATTGAAGCAAAGACCATACCCTTTTCATCTCTATAATAATCATAAGAGCTAGTTTTTATTGGGTGCCTAGTCTGTGCCAGACATAATACAACATTATCTCACTGAATTCCCACAGGCTATATTTTATTTCCTTTTACTATATGAGGAAAGTGAGGCTGAGCAAGATTAAATAACTTGTGTGGGGTCACCCAGCTTGTAAAGAGCAGCCAGGGGACAGAAACTGACTTCACATTCATGCCCTTTCCCCTGTATGAACTTAGAGTAGAATCACATTGATAGATGACTTCTCAAATCTTTACTCGTTCAGAATCATATTAATCTAGTTGTAATTAATAACCTGCTGTATCTTTGCATCAATGACAATGCTTTTGGATTTAAAAAAAAGAAATTTTAACGATGAAGTCTTCATTATCTCACAAAAGAGAAGACTCAGAGATTAATAGCTCCTGGCTTTGGTTAGTCATTCAAAGATTTGGGTATGAGCCCTCATCATCTTTCTCCTCTGTAGACTGTAGCCAGTCCAAGCATCACATTCAGATTTTTAAATGTCCGATGGGAAAAGGAACCATTTCTTCCAGGCCCTTTCTTAGGAATCTGGACCACTTTCCCAGAAGCCCTCAGCACACCTCCCCACTCATCTCATGGGCCAGGACTGAGCCACATGCTTGCTCCTATTTGCTGACAAAAAGATGAGAGCACCATGGCTGGCTCAGACTAACTGTGGTCCGCCCAGGAGCGGGGCCAGGGTCTCCGAAGCATTCGAATTACCTGCATCGCTGAAGAAAATTAGGGTTCTCTGAAGAAGGAAGAGAGGCGGAAAGGGCGGTTAGAGAGGCAGCTAACTCGGTAATCTTAAAGGGCAATGTACCGAAAAATTAATGCATGTGAGCTAAAGTGAAAGCAATTTGAAAATTTCCTCCCCCGACTTGAAATACTATTATTTGTCTTTAAATCTGTCTATAGTTTTAAGTAAATCAGTTAAATGTAAACTGTCAAATGATTGTGTTTTAGTTAGACTATGAAGTGACGTTGGGGAAAGAAAAGGGGTTCAACTGTATGGCTTTGAGACTGAACAGCCATTGGGATCCGAGATTGCTCTGCTGTCTGGCCCTGTCTTTCTCCTCAACTGCCTGGTCTCTCCCAGGGCCACCCTGCTTCCCTTGCACATCCCCCTGCTTCCCCTGTTTTATCAAGTGCTCCCTCAGGCCACTGGCCCCCTCCTGGATTTGGTGGCCACCGAGGCCCCTCCAACCACCACTGCCACTGCAAATTAACAACCTCTCTTGGAAGCTCCTAATTCCAGTCTCCAAGAGAGGCGGCTCTGTTTGGGGCTGCTCATCCTGTCAGTACAGCCACTTCAGAGGCTGCTGACCCGGCCAGCATCTGGAGTGGCTGCCCTGGGGTCATGAGCTACCCCAGGTCCAACTGGCTGACCAAGGAAGGAAGCAGGTTCACTTGTCACAGAAACTGACTGCTGAGATCGGCCCCTTTGGGAAGGCGCTGGCGCTGGCGGTGGGGTGGTGAGGCTGGGCACCTCGCATTAGAAGGTCTGACACTTGGAGTTCATTTTGCTTCTCTATGGCTGAACTTCCACTGCAGATGAGTCTGCTCCTTATCTCGTTCAAATCTGAGCACACAGTATGTGCTCCATAAATGCAAGCTGGTTGGTCTAGTCATCCTAAGAGGCTGTTATAGGCCAGTGTTTATCCAACTTTAACATGCATGCAAATGACCTGGGTTTTATTAAAAATGCAGATTTTAATTCAGAAGGGCTGGGGTGGGGCCTGAGCTCTGCATTTCTAACAGGCTCTGCATCAGGCTCATGGGAGCAGGTGCAGCGCATCTGGGACAAGGTTGTAGGTGACCTTGGGACTTTCTTCCAACCCAGGACATCTGTGGTTTTAAGATTCTATCAGCATGCACCCTCCCCTCCTGCCAGGCTGCCTATGACCTGCCCCCATCAACCAGACACTTCTTCTTCCTTCAGTTCCTTTGCTTAGAATGCCCTCCCTTGGTTCCATGCTCTCCAGACTGCCACATTACTACTGACATTTTGAACCAGGACTCGGCTCTGAAGGGCTGTCCCGTTTGCTGGAGGATGTCTAGCAGCAACCCTGGTCTCCACCTATTAGATGCCAGGAGCCCCCTTCCTCAGGTGTGACAACCCAAAATGTCTCCAGACACTGCCAAAAGTCTCCTGGGGGGGGTGCTGGATGGAGGCAAAATTGTTCCTGGTTGAGAACTACTGCTCTGAGACGTTGAATCAGAATCTACATTTTAACAGGGCCCCAAGTGATTCACATGCATATTAAAATTTGAGAAGCACCGCTCTATGACACAGCTCCAGTCCGAACATTCACTCCCTCCTCCGAGCTCTCACAGCCCTTGCTCTCTGTGCCTCACGTCTGACGGGTCCTTGCACCTCTTCTGTACCGGTATTTAGCAGGATGCAGATGGGCCTGGATGTAGCACACACCTGAGATTTTGGTCCTACCTGACATCTGTCCTCCTCTCTTCTTCTAAGAGAACCTTGATTTTCTAGGGGAACTACCTCTCCCTCACTCTCATTCCAGTAGTTCAGATGGAGCCATACACACTCCTATCTCCACTCTCATGGGAGGGATGTATATTTCACCCCCCTCTTCCCCACGGATTGCCCCAATGGCAGGCAAGTGATTTAAGCCAAGAAGACCCAATTCCAGAACTTTTGTAGGGACTGAAGGCAAAGAGAAGCTCTCTTTCCACCAAGACTGATAGCTCTAGAGAAGACATAAGCCTGGAACTTTTTTTTTTTTTGGGGGGGGGTACGCGGGCCTCTCACCATTGTGGCCTCTCCCGTTGCGGAGCACAGGCTCCGGACGCGCAGGCTCAGCGGCCATGGCTCACAGGCCCAGCCGCTCCGTGGCATGTGGGATCTTCCCAGACCGGGGCACGAACCCGTGTCCCCTGCATCGGCAGGCGGACTCTCAACCACTGTGCCACCAGGGAAGCCCAAGCCTGGAACTTTTTAGGGCACCCAAGTGGAGAAAGTCTGCCTGATAGTGAAGCCAACACAAAGGAAAGCAGAATAGACAGGAGAGACTGAGCTCCAACCACATTGTTTGAGCTCCTGGTTCCAGCCATACCTGAAAACTTGCCATGAGTTTTCAGTGATATAAACCAATAATTTTCTTTTTTAAAAAAAATTGTAAGCAGCTTGAGTTGAGTGCGCATCAACTGCAGACAACAGACTCATGACTAATATGCAGGGCCTTTCTGAGGAGTTAGGTCATCACGGATGTATGGCAGGGTCCCTATGGAACCACAGGCTAAGGCGGAAGTGTCCTCATCAGGAGGGTCCTCAGAGCCCCAGGACAACAGGCAGCACTACATCTGTGCCCAGGTCACCAGGTGCAACCCTGAGCAAGGGAGGGGGCATCCTCCCACTTCCGCCAAGGTCACTGCCTGGCTGCAGGGAGACCACAACCTTGTGGCCCCCTGGATCCTCAAGGACTGCAGCTTTGAGAGGCTGGCTGATGCCCCCTGGACAGGAGAAGAGCCTCCCAGCCATCAGAGGCCTGGGCAGCTATGGCAGTGAAGAGTCACCACCCTCAAGTGGCGTCACAGGCAGCCACACTCCACCAGGGGGCGGGGCAGACCAGAGTAGAGGAAGGTGAGAGCCATGTCTGAGCTCTCCTGAAACATCGCCAGGCAACCCCAGAAGCACGGAAGGCCGGCAGCTTTGCAGCAAGTTGAGGTCTTGCATCCCGCAGATGGGGATCAAAGCCACCCACGTCGGGGTTAGAAGTACGTACCCTTAGCACCCACACACAGAAGAGGCTCCATAGCTCTAAGTTTCAATAAGTTTTCCTGAAGATGCCCTGGGGAGGTGGCAGATAATCAGAGGGGATGACCACGGGCTACCTGTGACCTGGGCACTGGTGTTCCCAGCTCCACCAGCATGGCACTGAAACAGCAGAGATGCCAGGCCCAAAGGGACCGCACAGCTTGGGACAGCAAATAACTCGGCAGTAACGTCTGAGGACTGATGTCCCAAGGCCCCTGATATCAGACAGGGTGGGTGATTAGAAAAAATTAGGATCATTTGAAGAGGACCACAGCTGGTGCTGTTTCTTTCACACCTGAGTTTGTAGAACAGCATTCAGTCCTCTGTGTGTAGTCTCTGCCCTGTCCAGGGCAAGCTGTCAGGGAAGGGAAGGTCCCTGAGTGCCTGAGCAGACTTAGGAAGGGTATCCCAGCAGCAGAGACCCGTAGGAGCCCAGCTTTCCCGTATCCCAGGGCCCCTGACCCTAGAAGCCTGGGTGTGAGGTCTGAAGCATCCTTTCCAGTTGGGAAAGGGCTGCCATGATTCAGCCACGCAGCCTCTCTCCTGAGCATAAATACAAGTGCCCCAACCTGCAACCACTTAGGAAGCAGAAACCAAACTCCAGCAATAAACAGACTGGCGGGAAACCTGCTCTGCAAGTGGAAGCATCAGAGGAAATTCTAGATTCAGAGGCTCTGAGATGGAAACCTCCTCACACACATCACCCAGCCCAACCTGCTCAGGAAGCTAGAAACCAACGAAGGCAGGGGACTTGCCTAAGGTCACACAATGAGTTGGTGGCACAGCCAGGAGCCAAAACCAGGCCTCCCCACCCCAGGTCTGGGGCTCTGTGCCCTGGGCTTCAGACACCCCCTCCCCACCCCAGGGAATCTCCACGTTTCAGAGGAAGAAAGGGACAAGGATTTTTTTTTTTGCGGTACGCGGGCCTCTCACTGTTGTGGCCTCTCCCGTTGCGGAGCACAGGCTCCGGACGCGCAGGCTCAGCGGCCATAACTCACGGCCCCAGCCTCTCCGCGGCATGTGGGATCTTCCCGGACGGGGGCACGAACCCACGTCCCCTGCATCGGCAGGCAGACTCGCAACCAGTGCGCCACCAGGGAAGCCCGGGACAAGGATTTCTATGCCATGTGTTTATCTTTGCACTTGGACTTCACCCTCTGGAATTTTATAGTGGGAGCTCATAGCTATCTCTTCCTTGGGATAATGCCCATTGCCCTGACCTATAAAGCTGCAGCCTTATTTATTGCCTCAAACCAGCCTTAGCCAGAATTCAGTTATATGGTAACAATAGTGGTCACCACTGATTGAACACTGTATTAGGGTTCTGCAGATAAACAGAACCAATAGGGAGAGAGAAAAAGAGAGTGATTGATTTTAAGGAATTGGGGGCTGGCAAATCTGAAATCCTGAAATCTGCAAGGATGCCAGCAGGCTGGAAATTCCAGCAGGAATCCACATTGCAGTCTTGAGTGGAAAGGCAGTCTAAAGGCAGAATTGCTTCCCCGTGAGGGGACCTCAGTCTTTTCCCCTAAGGCCTTCAACTGTTTCAAGGCCACTCACACTCTGGAAGGTAATGTGCTTTACTCAGACTCTGATGATTTAAGTGTTAACCACATCTAAAAAGTAACTTCATATCAACATCTGGATTGGGGGACTTCCTTGGTGGTGCAGTGGTTAAGAACCCACCTGCCAATGTAGGGGACAGGGGTTCGATTCCTGGTGCGGGAAGATTCCACATGCCGTGGAGCAACTAAGCCTGTGCATCATGACTACTGAGTCTGCGCTCTGGAGCCCATGAGCCGCAACTACTGAGCCCACGTGCTGTAACTACTCAAGCCCACATGCCTAGAGCCTATGCTCCGCAACAAGAGAAGCCACCACGATGAGAAGACCGCACACCGCAAAGAAGAATAGCCCCCACTCGCCGCAACTAGCGAAAGCCCGCGCGCAGCAACGAAGACCAAACGCAGCCAAAAAAAAAAAAGAATCTAGACCAGTGTTGCACCAAATAACTGGGAGCCATCACCTAGGCAGTGACACGTAAAACCAACCATCACAAGTACTTACTCTGTGCCGGGTACTCAGATAATCTTGACAAGACGCTATGAGGGGGCTTCCCTGGTGGCACAGTGGTTAAGAATCTGCCTGCCAATGCAGGGGACACAGGTTTGATCCCTGGTCCAGGAAGACCCCACATGCCGTGGAGCAACAAAGCCCGTGCGCCACAACGAAGAGTAGCCCTTGCTCACCGCAACTAGAGAAAGCCCGCGTGCAGCAGTGAAGATCCAATTCAGCCAAAAATAAAAAAATTAAATAAATTAAAAAAAAAAAAGAATGCTATGAGGCGGCCAGCATCATCCCCACCTCACAGAAGGAAAACCGAGGGCTTAAGCCCACAGGAAGTTGTGGACCAGGCCTGGAACCCCAGTCTCCCTTCCTTATTCAGAACTTCCCCCTACCCCACCATTTCCTTTCGCTCAGTTGCTAGAGCACAAAAAGATGCTTCTAGTCTACAGGCCCTCAGTCACTGATGCAAATTAGAATCACCGGGGAAAACTACTTTAAAAAACAAAGATGGGGGGCTTCCCTGGTGGCGCAGTGGTTGAGAATCTGCCTGTAATGCAGGGGACACGGGTTCGAGCCCTGGTCTGGGCACATGCCGCGGAGCAACTAAGCCCGTGCGCCACAACTACTGAGCCTGTGCGTCTGGCTCCTGTTCTCCGCAATAAGAGAGGCCGCGATAGTGAGAGTCCTGCACACCGCGACGAAGAGTGGCCCCCGCTTGCCACAACTAGAGAAAGCCCTCGCACAGAAACGAAGACCCAACACAGCAAAAATAAATAAATTAATTAATAAACTCCTACCCCCAACATCTTCTTTAAAAAAGATAGGGGAATTCTCTGGCGGTCCAATGGTTAGGACCCCACGCTTTCACAGCCAAGGGCGTGGATTCCATCCTAGTTAGGGAACTAAGAGCCAACAAGCGGTGGGCCATGGCCTAAATAAATAAATAAAACTACATAAACTTCAAAAAAAAATTTTAAAAACAAAGACACACTATTATATATAAAATAAACAACAAGGACCTACTGTATAGCACAGGGAACTATATTCAATATCTTGTAATAACCTATAATGGAAAAGAATCTGAAAAAGAATTGATGTATACTCCAACAAGCGGTGGGCCATGGCCTAAATAAATAAATAAAACTACATAAACTTCAAAAAAAAATTTTAAAAACAAAGACACACTATTATATATAAAATAAACAACAAGGACCTACTGTATAGCACAGGGAACTATATTCAATATCTTGTAATAACCTATAATGGAAAAGAATCTGAAAAAGAATTGATATATATATCATATATAACTGAATATACAACTGAATCACTTTTCTGTACACCTGAAACATTGTAAATTAACTATACTTCAATTTAAAAAAAAGAAAGCAGGGCTTCCCTGGTGGCGCAGTGGTTAAGAATCCGCCTGCCAATGCAGGGGACACGGGTTCGAGCCCCAGTCCGGGAAGATCCCACATGCCGCGGAGCAACTAAGCCCGTGATCCACAACTACTGAGCCCGAAAACCACAACTACTGAAGCCTGCATGCCTAGAGTCCATGCTCCACAAGAGAAGCCCGCGCACCACAAGGAAGAGCAGTCCTTGCTCACCTCAACCAGAGAAGGTCTGCGCACAGCAACAAAGACCTAACGCAGCCAAAAAAAATTTTTTTTAATAAAATTTATTTATTTATTTATTTTTGGTTGCGTTGGGTCTTCGTTGCTACCCACGGGCTTTCTCTAGTTGTAGAGAGCAGGGGCTACTCTTTGTTGTGGTGCGTGGGCTTCTCATTGCAGTAGCTTCTCTTGTTGTGGAGCACAGGCTCTAGGCACGTGGGTTTCAGTAGTTGTGGCACATGGGCTCACTAGTTGTGGCTCACGGGCTTAGTTGCTCCGCAGCACGTGGGATCTTCCCAGACCAGGGATCGAACCTGTGTCCCATGCATTGGCAGGCCGATTCTTATCCACTGCGCCACAAGGGAAGGCCAATATAATTTTAAAAACAAATAAAAATTTAAAAACCAGACCAGAAAACAAACAAAAAAACAAAGCTCAGACCCCATCCCCAGAGATTCTTATTCCATTGGTCAGAGGTGGAGCCCAGAGCATCAGTATTTTAACCTCTCCCAATTGATTCTAATGTGCAGCGAGGCTGAGAACCCCTGTTCTAGAAGATGGAGCGGTGAAAGGCATGAGTTCCTCTCTTTTGTGGAGTGTAGGTTGCCCAACAGAAAATATACATCCTAAAAGGAAATCAAATAGCTATAAAATAGCCTGCGGGAAAAACTAGCAAATACATTTCCTCTCTCAGCATGAAATTAGCTATTTCCCCTCTCATTCTGAAGTAGCTTACAATGAGGACTTCCTTAATTATTTAATTGGAAATACAAAAGAGTGAAATGGAGTATAATTCATTCGGGCAATAAGCATTTGGTGAGCACCTGCTGAGTGCTGGGCACGGTGCCGGGCAGCCAGCAGCTAGATCTAACGCAGTTCCTGTCTTTAGCCAGCAAGGCTTTAAGTGGGGCAGTCAGAACCACAGAATTATGTGGGGAGGAAAATGACAAACACCTGTCTCGAAGTTCCCAGATTCCAGAGATGGTGACCTGCCGCAGACCTGGCAGGTGGAACTTTGATACAGTGGAGTCTGTGTTTTCAGAGACTTACACCCTAAATGGATGTTCCTTCTAGGTCAGCAAGACCTCAAATACTCAGGGCAGCCAGCCTCCTATGAAGGAAGTCAGCCAGGGCTCCCAGATGCCCAAGAAGCATATGGGAGCCCTGTTACGCCAGTCCTTGGTGAAACGAAAAAAACTTCATTTTTTGAGTTTTCTTAAAACTCTTGGGGTTAAAATATCCCTTTTCTGAACCCATCATAGAATTTGTTTTTGCTAATGTCCTGGTGTGCCGAAGCAACAGTGGACAAGTCTATGTTGTTTCCCCAATAACCACAGGGGATACTTCACTGGTTTCCAAAACCTGGGAACCGCCAGACTAGACAATGACCTGAGGCCTCATATGAGCAGAAATCTCTGGAAACATCGTCTTCTGCACCCAGTCTTGTCCTGATCCTGTTCACCCACGGGCTCCTGAATAAATCACATGACATACATAGGTTGTCAGCTCTTTGAAAGAGGACACCTGTGTTTTGGAGCATTTTCTGGGCAGAATTGTTGAACTGGTATTTTCAGGTGTTTATTAGGAACAAATAAATACAATTTTGTACTATGTAAGGTAGAAAATGAGCATAACTTTGGTACTATTGGAACCTGGACTTCCGGGACTGGACACCCCTGACTAAACCGGGAGAGTGGGCCACAAACTTGGCCTCTGACACCCCAGATCTGGGATACTGGCCCATCATTGATGTGGCCCTTTGTGAGCAACTCAGATCAACTGAGAAAAGGGCTCACCCATGGTTTGAGTGACTACTAACATGTCAAGGTAAACCTACTTCAATAAAATAAAATTGTCTTTGAGTAGGCAAGAACCTGACAAGGACAAAAAATACCAAAACAATCAAGTTATGCAAAAAGAAAAAGAGAACAGTGAGAAACCTTGAGGGAGGCCCCTTGCCTTCCCCTCTGACTGCCCCCGGACTCCTCCAGTTCTAGAGCTGCCTCCAATGTCGTTTCCAGCCCTACCAAAATGAGGAAGGGAATGCTGACCCTGAGTTAACAGTCCTGCCAGGATCTAGGAAAGAGAACCAGCAAACTTGTACTTCCAGGGAGCACAGACCTACGTTCCAGTGAAGGGGAGGACTTCTAACAGAAACCATAAGATATTTTCTCCGTTTTTTTTTTCTTTTAACAATGATTATGCATTCCTTTTATAATCATACATGCCTTGTCCAAACTAGAATAAGAAGAACAATATAAGGACTTGCCTGGCAGTCCAGTGGTTAGGGCTCCACGCTTCCACTGCAGGGGGCACGGGTTCCATCCCTGGTCGCGGAATTAAGATCCCACAGGCTGGTGGCAAGGGGGGCAGAATCAGAGATACCAAAGGAAAGAAGAGTACAAAATACTAGAAACATGTAGGTAAATAAAAGTAACTATTAAAAACAAGAAAAGAACAATACATATGGGGGACAGGAGACAGTGTAGAGGGGAGGGAGGCTCACTTGGAGCCCTCACATGATCCACGAAGGCAGGAAACTAGAGTGCCAACGCCAACAGGAACCATCCTGTTTTTGCCATTCCTCGGCAATCCAAAACCTGATCCCACCTTAACGTACCCAGTTCCAATGATCCAGGACCCCAAACACTAAGTGAAATGGACACGGGGATCCTGCGTTAAGGGCAGGGCCTGGGAAGAGACGCCCCAACCAAGGATCCCTCTGACCAAATAGCCCCTAAGGCGCACCTGGGCTGCGGGATGCGGGCTGCGACCGCCAGGTGGCGTCCTGACCTCGGCTGGGGTGGCCGCCGGCTCTTCCCTCCCAATAGTTCGTGAGGCAGGGCTTCCACCAAATCGTGCCCGAGGGGACGCGCCTAGTGCCCGCAGACCGTGGAGCTCGATCCCAAACACAGAGGCATCGCCTCCCTTGACCTCAAAGCCCTTGGACAGGGCCGAGGGACGTCAGGTCCCAGGGAGGACACTGGCACGGCCCTCGCCTCCGCCTTCTGACGTCTCAGCCCCTCGCCTCCCGGGGTTGGGGGCGGGGAAAGGAGCGGAAGATAAGACCGGAGGGGGGCCGAGGGAAAAGCAAGGCTGTCCCAAAATGAGGAGACCTCGCACTTGAAAAACCACTTCTTTTTTTTCAAATGTATTTATTTTTGGCTGTGTTGGTCTTCCTTGCGGTGCACGGGCTTCTCATTGTCGTGGCTTCTCTTGTTGTGGAGCACGGGCTCTAGGCGTACAGGCTTCAGTAGTTGTGGCCCATGGGCTCAGTAGTTGTGGCTCACGGGCTCTAGAGCTCAGGCTCAGTAGTTGTGGCGCAAGGGCTTAGTTGCTCCATGGTATGTGGGATTTTCCCGGCCAGGTCTCGAACCCATAGTCCCTTGGCATTAAGAGGGGGATTCTTAACCACTGCGCCACCAGAGAAGACTGGAAAAACCTGTCTTGCGGATGACGTGGTGGAAAAAGGCGCAGGACCCCGACCTCCCTCCCGCCTCCCCGCCGGCCCCGCGCTTCTTCCTTCCCCAGTCCTCCTCCCTCTTCCCGCGCTGGGCAAAAGCAGAAGCGTCTCAAAGGCCGGAGGAAGCGGGCCCGGAAGCTCCAGGGCTTTCCAATGCGCCGGCGGTAGGGAGGTCCCTCCGCAGCCCAGCGCGGCGCCCGCTCCGGCCTCAGGGAGGCCGCCAGAGGGCGCTGTGGGGCAGGCAGGCCGCGCCCCTTGAGAGCACTCGCTGCCGTTTTCAGATTTCCTTAGAAACGCGCCCAGTGATCTTGAGCCCAGCGGCGGAGACCCTCCCCGGGCTCCTAGCCCGGGGCAGGATTCCTGTCGGGCCCTGAGGGCAGGTCGTCTGTCCCACTGGCTGCTGCAGCTCCAGCTCCTCGAACAGAGAAGAATAAGTGCCATATTCACCAAAAATTGATTGAAAGCTTGCTAAGGCCAGAAAATGTCCTCGGCACTGATGATAAATGAGTGATCAAAACAGACAAAGCCACGACCCTTGTGAGGTTAATATTCTGTTGTGGAAGCAGGGAGGGGAGACAAGGAAGATAGGCAATAAACAAAATAGAAGCGTTAAAAACTAGTAAATAGGTGTCAGAAGGGGATAGGTGCTATGGAGAAAAAGCGGAGTAAGAGGGATATGGAGACCGAGACCTAGGGTGAGGTGGGGTTTCTTATTTTATACAGGATGATTACAGAAGGCCTCTCTTATCTGAGGGAGACGCTTCAGCAGATACCTAAAGGAGGGGCCGAGGGCAGCCAAGCAGCTGTCTGAGGTAATAAGGAACACTTCACACTTGTGTTAAATGAATGAGTTCTCAAGGCAGGAGCCCACGCTGGGCAACGGCCCCTCTGATGTGACCTAGGTCACACCTGTCTGCCTCACTTCATCCATCCGACCATTTCTGAGCAGTCCTCAGGCACCCTACCTTCTTTATGGTAGACCTTATGCTGGGTGTATTTCATTTCGATATCCCCAAAACCCAGGATATGGAAATGAAGAAGACATAGTCCTTGGAGGAAAAAGAGGCCTTCATGGTCGCTCTGGTAGGATCAGAGAATGAAACAGCCTTCTTGGAAAGTAATTTGACAGCATCTCACTCTTAAATGTGGGCACCCTTTGAACCAAATTCTCAGTCTGGGACTCCAGGCCAGGCGTCTCAGCATGGTGGTCAGGACCACTGGTTGGAACTAGACTGACTGGGTTCTAACTCCAGCAGCAACTCTTATCAGGTCTAGGACCCCGAAAATATTATTCATCTGTGCCTGAGCTTTCACGTCAGTAACATTAAGCTAATAACAATATGACCTAACTCATAAGATTTTTGAGAAAATACATCTCAAATGGTTTAGAGCAGTGCCTGGCTGATTGCCAGTGTTTGATACATGTTAGCTATTATTATTTGCTTAGGCAACTGTTTGCACAGAAGTGCAAATTGACCTGTTCACCAAAATGCTTTCTGCAGGATTATCCACATAGCTCCAGATGAGAGCAACCTCAGTAAATATCCAACAATAGGGAGATGACTAAGCAGATTATAGTACATCCATTCTATAGAAGAAAATGTAATTTTAGAAAGATTGTGCTGGGATTTCTGTGGTGGTCCAGCGGTTAAGACTCTGCGCTCCCAATGCAGGGGGCCTGGGTTAGATCCCTGGTCAGGGAACTAAAAGATCCCGCATGCTGCAACTAAAGATCTCGCATGCTGCAACTAAAGATCCCGCATGCTGTATATGGAAATGAAGAAGACATAGTCCTTGGAGGAAAAAGAGGCCTTCATGGTCGCTCTGGTAGGATCAGAGAATGAAACAGCCTTCTTGGAAAGTAATTTGACAGCATCTCACTCTTAAATGTGGGCACCCTTTGAACCAAATTCTCAGTCTGGGACTCCAGGCCAGGCGTCTCAGCATGGTGGTCAGGACCACTGGTTGGAACTAGACTGACTGGGTTCTAACTCCAGCAGCAACTCTTATCAGGTCTAGGACCCCGAAAATATTATTCATCTGTGCCTGAGCTTTCACGTCAGTAACATTAAGCTAATAACAATATGACCTAACTCATAAGATTTTTGAGAAAATACATCTCAAATGGTTTAGAGCAGTGCCTGGCTGATTGCCAGTGTTTGATACATGTTAGCTATTATTATTTGCTTAGGCAACTGTTTGCACAGAAGTGCAAATTGACCTGTTCACCAAAATGCTTTCTGCAGGATTATCCACATAGCTCCAGATGAGAGCAACCTCAGTAAATATCCAACAATAGGGAGATGACTAAGCAGATTATAGTACATCCATTCTATAGAAGAAAATGTAATTTTAGAAAGATTGTGCTGGGATTTCTGTGGTGGTCCAGCGGTTAAGACTCTGCGCTCCCAATGCAGGGGGCCTGGGTTAGATCCCTGGTCAGGGAACTAAAAGATCCCGCATGCTGCAACTAAAGATCTCGCATGCTGCAACTAAAGATCCCGCATGCTGCAACTAAAGATCTCGCATGCTGCAACTAAAGATCTCGCATGGTGCAACTCAGCCAAATAAATAAATAAATAGAATTTTCTTTAAGGAAAGAAAGATTGTGCCAATGAAAGACATCATATCAGCAAGTCAGACCAAATGTCAGAAAGTGGTGAGTCTCATGGTATGCTGGAATGTGTGTCATGGAGGACTGGGGAAGACTTGTCTTTGGGGATCTCTGTTCCTCTGATAAGAGCTATTTGGACATGTTACTTGAATAGTCAGTCAATATCAATCAAAATTTTTAAATGTACATATCTTTTGACCCAGAAATTCTACTTCTAGGAGCTTATCGTAAAGACATACTTGCACATTTGCCCAAAGACTCATTAACAAGAAGGTTTGTGACAGCATTGTCAAAGACAGAAAGAACATTATTGTCCATCAACAGAGGATTAGTTAAATAAATTATGATACATCCATCCCATGAAAGATTGAGCAGCCATTAAAGTTAAAGAAGCAGATCTATATGTGCTGATGTGGAAAAATCTCCAAGATGCAAAGTTAAAAACACAACATGACAACAATGAGATACCACTTTATACCCATTAAAATGGCTAAAATTAAAAAGACTGACAACACCAAACATTTGTAAAAATTTGGTACAAATAGAACTTATGCACTCTGCCAGTGGTTGTATAAAATGGCACAACCATTTTGGAAAACAGTTTGGAGGGTTGTGTTTGTCTGCTTGTTTTTATTTATTTATATATTTATATTTGGCTGTGTTGGGTCATCGTTGCGGTGCGCAGGCTTTCTCTAGTTGCAGTGAGCGGGGGCTACTCTTCGTTGCAGTGCGCGGGCTTCTCATTGTGGTGGATTCTCTTATTGTGGAGCATGGGCTCTAGGTGAGCAGGCTCAGTAGTTGTGGCACGCAGGTTTCAGTAGTTGTGACTTGCAGGCTCTAGAGCGCAAGCTCAGTAGTTGTGGTGCACGGGCTTAGTTACTCCGCAGCATGTGAGATCTTCCTGGATGACCAGGGCTCAAACCCGTGGACCCTGCATTGGCAGGCGGACTCTTAACCACTGTGCCACCAAGGAAGCCCTGTTTGTTTGTTTTTAATAAAGTTAAACGTGCACATAAGCAGAGACCTAGCAAATCCACTCCTAAGTATTACCCAAGAGAAATAAAAATATATGTCCTCATATGTTGTACACAGACGTTGATAGCAACTTTATTTGTAATAGCTCCAAACTAGAAACAACTCAAATGTCCATCAGCAGATAAGTGAATAAACGGATTGTTGTATAACTATTCAACTATAAAAATGGTGTTCTTGGAACTTCCCTGGCGGTCCAGTGGTTAAGACTTCTCCTTCCAATGCAGAGGGTGCAGGTTCAAGCCCTAGTCGGGGAGCTAAGATCCCACATGCCTCGAGGCCAAAAAAAAAAACCACAAAACATCAAACAGAAGCACTATTGTAGCAAATTCAATAAAGACCTTAAAATGGTCCACATCAAAAAAAAATCTTTAAAGAAATGGTATTCTTCCTCCAGGAGTTCACCACTATGAACTTACGTCTCCCAGTCAACAATAAAAAGGAATGGACTGCTCATATGCAACAAATGAATGAATCTCAAAATTATTATTCTGCGTGAAAGAAGCTAGAACATAAAGAGTTCCATTTTTTGAAGTTCTATAACAGGCAAAACTAAGCTAAGGCGATAGAAATCTGACCAATGGGTTAGGGTTGGGGAGGTTTAACTGGAAGTGTCAACTGGGAACTTGCTGTGGTGACTGAAAGTTTCCATGTCTTGATTGGGATTTGGGTTATAAGGGTGTACGCATTGTCAAAAGTCAGAAAACACGGGCTTCCCTGGTGGCGCAGTGGTTGAGAGTCTGCCTGCTAAGGCAGGGGACGCGGGTTCGTGCCCCGGTCCGGGAAGATCCCACGTGCCGCGGAGCGGCTGGGCTCATGAGCCATGGCCAAAAAGTCAGAAAACTCTTAAGATTTGTGCATTTTATTGAAAGTAAAATATTCCTTAACTTGGAAAAAAGCAAAGAAAAGAAAGAAAAGGCTAGGCCCTCACAACAGGAGCCATGAAGAATTTGAGAGAGAGGGGGCTGCCCTGGGGACCCCAGGGAGAGGTGCGTTCTCATAGTGGTGAGCTCCTGGGGGCAGAACCCCATCGGATTCTGCACTGTTCTTCTCTCCACCCTCAGTGCCCAGGACAGGACAGGGCAGGACAAGTATTCACAGAGCACCCCAGGGAAGGGGGAGACCATGAGACGGGCACAAGGTCCTCTGAGCCTCACAAACAGCGGAAAGGACAGAATGTGATGGGGCAGCCCTTGGAGTGATGCCGAGTCAGAGCTCAGGAGGGCGAGTTCTGTGGGCCTGCGAGAAGGCTGAATGTGCAGACCCCAGGGCTCCCATCCCTTGTCCCTGCTGGTGCTCGGGGCTGGGCTGCAGCAGCTTGTTCTGGTAGATTTGGAACAAACACGAGAGCTTGGAGGTGGCCTAGTAAGACATACTGATCCTCTCACGGCTAGCCGAGCCCAAGGACTCCCTGGCTTTCTCACCATACATACCCTCTGAGGCTTCTTATCTGGTTCCTGTAAGTCTTGGCCTCCAGCCCATCTCCTGGCAGAGGGTCATCTCAATCCCAAACACCCAGAACCTCTCCCCTCGATAACCTGAAGTCCATAAACTTTCAATGAAGCAAGGCAGATCCCTTGCTGCTGCAGTTTTCAGTCCCAGGGCAGCGATTCCTGAAATGACTGATTTCACCTAGTACACGTGCTCCAGTATGAGAAGAAATCACAACAAAATTCTCATATAATCTTGGAGGGAAAAAAAGGGCATTTAAAACTATGACCTCAATCACATTCCATAAAACAAAAGACTGATAAATTCAACTAAATTTTTAAACTTTTATTTCTTAAAATTATTTATTTATTTTTGGCTGCCTTGGGTCTTTGTTGCTGTGTGCGGGCTTTCTCTAGTTGCGGCGAGCGGGGACTACTCTTCATTGCAGTGCACGGGATTCTCATTGCAGTGGCTTCTCTTGTTGCAGAGCATGGGCTCTAGGCACGCAGGCTTCAGTAGTTGTGGCTCACGGGCTTAGTTGCTCCTCGGCATGTGGGATCATCCTGGAACAGGGCTCGAACCCATGTCCCCTGTATTGGCAGGTGGATTCTTAACCACTGCCCCACCAGGAAAGCCCTAAAATTTTAATTTTTAAAGTTTTTTTTTTTTTTTTTAAATTTCTCTTTGGTCCAGCCGTGTGGCTTGTGGCATCTTAGTTCCCCGAACAGAACAGCAATCGAACCCAGGCCCTTAGTAGTGAAAGCGCTGAGTCCTAACCACTGGACCACCAGGGAGTTCCCTAAAAAATTTAATACTTGACTGTAAAACCTGTGTAAACAAATTCAGAAGACAAGTAGCAAACTGGGAAAATATTTTAAAATTCATATAACAGAAGAAGAGCTTAATTTCTCTAATATAAAAAGAGATCCTCTAAATAGGTAAAGAGCAACCCCTAAATTTTAAAATGGTAAAAGTTCTGAGAAGAAAATTATAGGTAAATGACTCTTAAAAATTAAAATATTCTCAGGACTTTCCTGGCGGTCCAGTGGTTAAGACCTCACCTTCCAATGCAGGGGGTGCGGGTTCAATCCCTGGTCCGGGAGCTAAGATCCCACATGCCTCTCGGCCAATAAACCAAATCACAAAACAGAACCAATATTGTAACAAATTCAATAAAGACTTTAAAAACTGTCCACATCAAAAAAAAAAGATTAAAATATTCTCGGTCTTACAATGAGAGAAATAAAACTACGTAAAGTAGGTGATAGTCAACAATTATTTTTACCTAAAATTCACGGCAATTTCCTATGGCTAACATCAATACAAATTAAAACAACATTGAGGTACTAGTTTCATCCTTTCGTATTGACAAAGGTTCATGTTGGCAAAACTGTAAAGTAACACAGACCTTGAGGGCAGAAGGCTAACTCATACAATCTCTATGGAAAGTGATTCAGCAGTTTTCTCTCAAATGACAAATGTAAATACCCTTCGACCCAGCTATTCCTCCACTAGGAAATGATTCTACAGATCTACTCACATACTTGAAATGTACACAGTTATTTGCCACATTGTTTGCAATCTCAAATGATTAGGAAAAAAATAAATGCCGTCAGTTGGTAGACTGGTTAAATAAATTATGGTACATTCACACACACCCACATACCACAAAGCAACAGTAAAAATAGAATGAAATGATCTCTAAGATACACTGATAGATTTTTAAAAACCATACACACAAGGCTCAGAACAATGTGTTACCATCTGGGCAAACAAATATAAATGTGTGCGTTATGGTATCTGGAAAAACTGAAGACGTTTGTTTTGCCTAGAAAGGGGACCTAGGGTGAATGAAAAACAGAGGTAGTAGGGAAACATTTCACTAAATATTATTTTGTGCCTCTTGGATTTTGAACCCTGTGAATAATTACCCGTTCAAAACGAACAACAAACAAAACAACCAGCCCTGGCAGGGCTCTCAGTATATCCTATCAAAGACCTCACTCTAACCAAGGCATTAGCATAACAAGAAGTAGAAAGATAGATAATCTCAGCAATTCGGGGTCCCTCCTCCAAAAGTCTGCTCTATTCTTGTTTTGTGTATTGTCCCGGGACATTCTGACTGGGCAAAGGTCTGTGGAGCCATTTGGTAACACTAGACTTAAGGTCTTAAGCAGATGCTAGTCTGAGCTTCCTGAGCTCCTGCTGGGCTGGCCCTGGCCCTTGAGGAATCAATGAGGCAGGAAGCCAGGGACCTGATGGCAGGAGCTTAGAGGCAACCTGAGGAGTCAAAACTAATCCAAGCTGGAGACTGAGTTCAGGGACAAGGTAGGAAATCTGCAAAGTGAGACTGGGGAGCAGGCTGCCAAGAGACAACAGGCCAGCTAAGCCTGAGAAGGTGATCTGCAGTGGACCAGGAAGTCCTCCTGGGTCTGGGAGCCAAAGCGGGGAAGCAGGAGTGGCCCCATTAACCATCACTCCCAGGACCCACTTTTGTGCTTCCCATGCCTGCAGCTCAGCTCTGCGTGGTTGAAGGTTCTGGCCCCCAAAGGGGCTGTGTTCTCGCCAGGGGAACACAAGCAGGGTCTCACTGAACTACGAACCACAGCTCCTCCTCAGGGTCCTGCCAATGCGAGGAGTCACCACACTGGCAAGAGAAATTGACCCTGCTGAGCAGATGCAGGTAGAACTGCTTTTACACCGTGACGGGGGTGAGGGGGTGGGAACCCACGTGATCCACATCAGTGCCCCTTGGTACTCCCTGTGAATGGACACGTGTAGCAACACCGGCCTCAGATGGTTATGATTATATTGACTGAAAAAAATGCAAAAATTCTCAACCTAAAAGTTGAGAGTTATGTTTTATTTGGCAGACGTTATGGGGATTTCCAAGCCCGGCAGGCAGCCTCTCAAATAGCTCTAGGGTCTGTTCCGAAGAGGGAGAGGAGGAACCAGGATATATAGGAGTTTTGCAACAAAAATCAGATAAAGAAAACCAGACACCAAGTTAATTTAGTGCTTTTCTATGTATGGGAAGATGCAAGAGTCAGGGCTCTTTGAAATCATTCCTTTGATTTGCACCTTAGCTATGTAGGGCATGTATCCTGTACTTCCCATCCCCAGTCCCCTCAGGGTGTGCCGTTGGGGGCAGCTGTAGTGGCTGATGGCTTGATGGCCAACATCCTTTGTTTGCTCATATGGCAAGCAGCATTCTTAGTCCACAAGTAACAAGAGTCATACCACCAGGTAAGCTACAGCCTGCAGAGGTGACCAATGAGGGTGAGTGAAATTTAGAGTAAGTAGTGGAGCAGAGAGAGGATAAGTGCCAGTTGTAACCGAGAGATCAGCTGCATGAATGGGGACTGTCATTGTCCAGTAAGCTCCTTCTGTTTCCCCTCAGAAAGAGAGACCTCCAGGAGCCAAGCAGGAGCTGCTCCCTGGACCTGTGGAGAAGAGAATTTGTACAGTGAAGTGGCCATGAGACTGTGCCTCTCATATCTCCAACTGCGGGAGTGTGTTTGACCATCACGACTTCCTTCAGGCCACTCACAGTCAGTGACTGAGCACAACAGGGGCCCCAAGGTGGGCCTGTACCCTGGAGACATGGGACTCTGCTGACAGGCAACTTCAGCTCAAGGACCCCTCATCAGCAGAGCCAGAACTTTTTTAGAAGTGCACTGCTCTCTGAGACTTCGTGTCTACCCTTCTCCCTCCTCCCCTCTCCTCCACACAGCCTGATGCTCTCTCAACCTCTTCCTCCAGCTTCCTAACTGGTCCCCTCTCAGGTCTTTTCCCAGTGAATCTCTTGGGGTCTAACCTCATCTTGGCATCTACTTCTTGGAAGACCTGAACAAACACAAACGTTATTGCTATTGTGTTTAAAACATAGTTCTGAGCTTCTCGGCAACCAAAGGAAAAAGCCTGTATTATTGTGCGATAACCATTAGTGCTCTTCATCAAATAATTCCAGTTCCCCCACTTCCAGGCACATTGGTAAGATTGCTTCCTTGAAATAAGTTGCTCCAAGTCAATAAGGTTCTTGGGACCCTTTTTATAACCTTAACCCAGCCTTTCCTGACTAATATACATTGGTTTCTTTTATCTAATTCATTGTTTGCCAATAGCCACGTGACTGCCATTTTGGATCAGACTACTCTTTGCTGTGGGAGACAGAACTTTGCATTGTAGGATGTTTAACAGCATCACTGGCCTCCACTGACTAGATACGAGTAGCCCTCCCACAGTTGTGACAAACAAAAATATCTCCCGACGCTGGCAGATATCACCTAGGGAACAAAATCACTGTCAGTTCAGAATCACTGACGTAACTAATAGCAGCAAAACTTTTCTTCAAAAAGAGATAAAGTTTAAAATGGAATTATATAAATGCTCAATTAAAACCAGACGGTAGGGACTTCACTGGTGGTGCAGTGGTTAAGAATCTGCCTACCAATGCAGGGGACACTGGTTCGAGCCCTGATCCGGAAAGATCCCACATGCCACGGAGCAACTAAGCCTGTGTGCCACATCTACTGAGCCTGCGCTCTAGAGCCCGTGAGCCACAACTACTGAGCCCATGTGCCACAAGTACTGAAGCCCTCGTGCCTAGAGCCCATGCTCCACAGCAAGAGAAGCCACCGAGCACACTGCAACAAAGAGTAGTCGCTGCTCGCCACAACTAGAGAAAGCCCGCACGCAGCAATGAAGGCCCAACGCAGCCAAACATAATAAAATAAATAAATTTATATATATATAAAAAAAAAGACAGTAGAAAGAAGAGGAGAGGAAAGAAATAAAGAACAAGTACAACAAATAAAAAACAGTTACCAGCATGGTGGATATTAATCTGATGATACCAATAATCACTTTATTTTATTTTTTTATTTTGACCGAGCTGTGAGGCTTGTGGACCTTAGTTCCCCACCCGGGGATCGAACCCGTGACCCCTGTAGTGGGAGCGTGGAATCCTAACCACTGCACAGCCAGGGAATTTCCCCCCAATAATCACTTTAAATGTTAATTGTCTTAAGCGAATGAGAAGGCAAGCCACAAACTGGGGAAAATATCTGGGAACTCTCTGCTTTCTGCTCAGTTTTTGCTGTAAGCATAAGACTGCCCTAAAAAATAAAGTATATTTTTAAAATAGATTAAAAATGTAAGTGGGCTAAATACACAGATTAAAAGACAGAGATTGGGCTTCCCTGGTGGCACAGTCGTTGAGAGACCGCCTGCCGATGCAGGGGACACGGGTTCGTGCCCTGGTCCGGGAAGATGCCGCGGAGCGGCTGGGCCCATGAGCCATGGCCGCTGAGCCTGCGCGTCCGGATCCTGTGCTCTGCAACGGGAGAGGCTACAACAGTGAGAGGCCCGTGTCCGCAAAAAAACCCTTCTGCACAGCAAAGGAAACCATCAACAAAACAAAAAGAAAACCCACAGAATGGGAGAAAATATTTGCAAACAAAGTGATTAGCAAGGGATAAGTATCCAAAATATACAAATGTTAGCGGAAGTTCATGTACCCAATGCACAGTGAGGCCAAACAAACCAAATGTCGGAGTTTGGAGCAGAGAAAGGCTTATTGCAGGGCCATGAAAGGAGACGGGTGGCTCATGCCCTAAAAAACCCTGAGCTCTCTGAAGGGTTTCAGCAAAGCATTTGTAAAAGCCAGGTGAGGGATTGGGGGTCACAGGGTAAGTGATCAACTGGTACACACTTCTCTGACTGGCTGATGGTGAGGTAACCAGGCAGTGTCACAGGGGTTAACCTTATCAGTCCTTAGGCTCCAGGAGGCTATGTGCTCATGGTCATCAGGTAGTTAACATCTTCCATTTAATGGGGGGTTTTCACTTCTGTAAAACAACTCAGGAAATGTGCATCAAATACTGTTATCTAGGTACTTCAGAGAGGAGCTAAAGCAGAGGATACAGGGGAAGGCCTGTCCCAGGAAGCCCCCATAGGGTCCTGCTCGGTTACACAAATAGCTCATGCAGCTCAATATGAAAAAAATAAAAAACCCAATCAAAAAATGGGCAGAAGACCTAAATAGACATTTCTCCAAAGAAGACATACAGATGGCCAAAAAAGCACATGAAAAGATGTTCAACATCACTAATTATTAGAAAAATGCAAATCAAAACTACAATGAGGTATCACCTCACACCGGTTGGAACGCCCATCATCAAAAAGAATAAAAATAATAAACGCTGGAGAAGGTGTGGAGAAAAGGGAATCCTCCCATACTGTTGGTGGGAATGTAAGTATTCTCCACTACGGAGAACAGTATGGAGGTTTCTTAAAAAACTAAAAATAGAACTACTGTATGATCCAGCAATCCCACTCCTGGGCATATATCTGGAGTAAACCATAATTTGAAAATATATACGCACCCCAATGTTCATAGCAGCACTATTTGCAATAGCCAGGACATGGAAGCAACCTAAATGTCTATCAACAGATGAATTGGTAAAGAAGATGTGGTGTATAAACAGTGGAATATTATTCAGCCATAAAAAAAGAATGAAATAATGCCATTTGAAGCAACATGGATGGACCTAGAGATTATCATATTAAGTGAAGTAAATCAGACAAAGACAAATAACATATGATACCACTTACATGTGGAATCTAGAAAATTGATACAAATGATCTTATTTACAAAACAGAAACAGACTCACAGATTTAGAAAACAAATTTATGGTTACCAAAGGGGAAAAGTGGGGAGGAGGGATAAATTAGGAGTTTGGGATTAACATATACACACTACTATATATAAAATAGAAAATCAACAAGGACCTACTGTATAGAACAGGGAACTCTTCTTAATACTACGTAATGAACTATATGGGAGAAGAATCTGAGAAAGAATGGCTATATGTATGTGTATAACTGAATCACTTTGCTGTGCACCTAAAACTAACACAACATTGTAAATCAACTATACTTCAATTAAAAATAAAACTAAAATAAATAAAATTGAAAATACATAAATAGGAAAGATGTGATAAATCTCCTTTGCAGAAGAATTCCAGATAATTTATATAGATATTCTCCTGTGTTATGGGTTGAACTGTGTCCCTCAAAAAGATATTTTAAAGTCCTAAACCCCAGAATTTCTGACTGTGCCCTTCTTCGGAGAGAGTGTTGCGGGTGGAATCAAGTTAAGATGACGTCATTAGGGTGGGCCCCAATCCAATGTAACTGGTGTTCGTATCAGAAGACGAGAAGGCCACAAAGACAACAGGGGGAGAACACTGTGTGCCAGTGGAGGCAGACTGGAGTGATGCATCTACAAGCCTGGCAATGCCAAGGGTCGCCAGCAGCACCTGATGCCAGGAGAGAGGCATGGAGCAAATTCTCCCCTAGAGGCTTCAGTGAGAACATGCGGGAGAATAAATTTCTGTCACTTAAAGTCACCCATTTGTGGTACTTCGTTACAAAACCCTAGGAAACTAAGTCATGCGTCCAGGAGCTAGAGCATAATTCCCCAGTCCTTAAGTGTGTGTTGGGCATAGTGATTTCCTTCCAAGGAGCACAGTGTGGAAAGGGGAGAAAGAGTAACTTTCCAATGGAGAAACCTGACAGACACGACCTCAGCCAGGTGATCAAGGTCAGTATCAATAGAGATCACACGTTGACCGTGTGCACCTGCATAACATACAATGGATATTGGACGTTATCTTTGTGCTCTTCCTCGCAAGAACCCGTAACTCCAGTCTAACCGCGAGAAAAACACCAGACAAATTCCAACAGAAAAACATGGTACAAAAGGGACTCGTGCTCCTCAAAATCGTCAAGGTCATCAAAACCAAGGAGAAATTCTCACAGCCAACAGGAGCCTTAGACATGATCACTCAGTGTAACTCAGTGTAATGGGATGTTGGATCAGAAAAAGGACATTAGGTAAAAATTAAGGAAATCTGGGCTTCCCTGGTGGCGCAGTGGTTGAGAGTCCGCCTGCCGATGCAGGGGACACGGGTTCGTGCCCCGGTCCGGGAAGATCCCACATGCCGCGGAGCGGCTGGGCCCGTGAGCCATGGCCGCGGAGCCTGCGCGTCCGGAGCCTGTGCTCCGCAACGGGAGAGGCCACAACAGTGAGAGGCCCGCGTACCGAGAAAAAAAAAAAAAAAAAATTAAGGAAATCTGAATAAAGCATGGTTAATGATTAATGATTATTTATCAATATTGGTTCATTAATTGGAACAAATGTACCATATTAACATAAGATGTTAATAGTAGAGGAAGTTGGATATATGGGAACTCTCTGTGCTAGCTCCTCAATTTGTATGCAACTGCTCTAAAAAATAAAGTGTATTAAAATAAAAAATTTTTTAATGACAATAAAAGCCAATGCTGCAAATATGTCAGTATTCTCCAAACTATAAAAGTTGACAGATTTTGTTTAGAAAAGAGGTCAAATTTTCTCTGGTGCTCACTCAAAGAAAATTTGGCATTGGCTCTTTATACCAGTGCTGGCGGTCGCTGTAACAGGGCCACTTGTCTTCTACTGAGGCTTTGTGTTTTTTGTGACAGGAGTGTTCCCTGTGTCACTTGATGACTGTAGATGAAAGATAAGGGCCAGAAAACCAATCTGACCAGGTGATCTCTTAGGAATATGCAGAAGCAATAAACAAGTCTAGGTAATGCATAGAACTTGCTATGTAAGCATTTTAATTATAATGACTCTTTTTTCTTTTTTTTTTTGTGGTACGCCACTGTTGTGGCCTCTCCCGTTGCGGAGCACAGGCTCCGGACGCGCAGGCTCAGCGGCCATGGCTCACGGGCCCAGCCGCTCCGCGGCATGTGGGATCCTCCCGGACCGGGGCACGAACCCATGTCCCCTGCATCGGCAGGTGGACTCTCAACCACTGCACCACCAGGAAAGCCCTATAATGACTCTTTTTATCCTCACAATATCCTTATAGAATAAATATCATTAATTCCCCATGTTACATTATGGAAACTAGGGCACAGAGAACTTTTAATAACATGCCCAAATCATATAGCATGTAAATAACCTAGCTGGGATTTGAACCCAAGCCAGCTAGCCCCAGACTCTGGATCTAGACATTATAGCATACTGTGGGAAGCCAAAATGTAATAGAGAATTTCATGATAAATTATGAAATCATGGGAAAAGGGTGGCTGGAGGGATTATGCAAGTCATAATAAACTATTCCAAACCTGTTACTTAGTACGTTTGTATAGGAAGCATAACATAGGGATCAAATTAACTGTACTTCAATAAAATTTTTTTTAAAAAAGCAAAACATAGGGATCAAAAATGTGGGCCCTGGAACCAGACTTCCAGAGCCTAAATCCCAGCTCTGCTACTTACTTGCTGTGTGAACAAAGCAAGTTACCTTCTGTGGTAGCCAGAATAACGGCCCCTCCAAAGATGTCCAAGTCCTAATGCCCAGAAACTGTGAATATATTAGGTTATATAGCAAAGGAGAATTAAGGTTGCAGGTGGAGTTAAGGTGGACTAATCAGCTGGCCTTAAGATACGGAGGTTGTTCTGGGTTATGCAGGTAGGTCCAGTGTCATCACAAGGGTCCTTAAAAATGGATGAGGGAGACTGAAGTGAGATTCAGTCAGGGTCAGAAGAGTTGTGGCAATAGAAACAAGATCGGAGCGATGCTCTATGAGAAGAACTCGACCCACCATTGCTGGCTTTGAAGCTGGAAGGGGACCATAAGCCAAGCAATGCAGGCAGCCACTAAAAGCTGGACAAGGTCAGGAAATAGATGTTTCCCTAGATCCTCCAGAAGTAAAGCAGCCCTGCCTACACCTTGATTTTAGTCCAGTGAGACCCATTTCAAACTTCTGACCTCCAGAAAGCTAAGATAATAAATGTGTTGTTTTAAGCCACTGAGTTTGTGGACTTTTGTTACAGCAGCAATAGGAAACGAATACACCTCTCTATGCCTCAGTTTCCTCACTTATAAAACGGAGAAAATAAAATTATCTCATAGGGTTATGGTGATGATTAAAGAAAATACAGGTAAAACCCTTGGAAGAGGGCACAGTACATAGTAAGTTGCTCAAGAAATGCTAGAAAAATACTTAATATAAACAGTTGAGGGAAGGAACCACAGTGGATGCTAAAAATATTAGGTGAAATATTGGTCAGGAACAGGATGTCACAATGGTGACCAAAGGTTACCCCATAGTTTACATACTCATTGCAAAAGGGGCAAGTGACTTTATGATGGAGAAATCTGCAACCACCACCTAAGCTCAGTCTTCAAACATAACATCACCGTAGGTGGGACCCCAGACGTTGATGTCCCTCCTGATAGGATGCAATATAAAGTACAACATTAACTTTGAAATACTTCTTGCTAAAAAATGTTAATCTGAATCGAATCAAGCTACAGAGCTGACTTTCCATTTGCAGCAAATGCAAGGAATAGAGGAGGAAGTTAAATAACAACATGAAGAAACATTGAGATAAATCCTGTACGTGGGGATACTCTACAACTGTCCTTTTCTCTTCAAAACTGTTGTGTCATGAACCAAAAAAAAGGTTGTGAAAAGGTGGTTCTCGACTCTACCCGTCATTCAGGAACCCAGGCCTCTCCCATCTGTGATGCTGCCATGGTTCACACTCCTCCTGTAAGGAAGGAGAAGGGGGCAGGATGTTGTGGGATGGCTTTTAGTACCATGCCTTAAAGTGACATCCTTCAGCTGCCACTTACATTTCTTTGGCCATAACTTCACCTGGCCCGTACCTAACTGGAAGAGAGCTGGGAGATGTGCCTGGACTCTTGGAAAGGTCAAGAAAGGGGTATGGGGCTTCCCTGGTGGCGCAGTGGTTGAGAGTCCGCCTGCTGATGCAGGGGACACGGGTTCGTGCCCCGTTCCGGGAAGATCCCACATGCCGTGGAGCGGCTAGGCCCGTGAGCCATGGCCGCTGAGCCTGCGCGTCCGCATAAAAAAAAAAAAGAAAGGGGTATGGTGACAATCCAACCAGACTCTCCACACATGTTAACACCACTTACCCCCAGTAATGCAGCGCTCAGCATGGCCCCTGCCAGACGGTCCTAAGCCATGCACACCTTCAGTGTCGTGGTATTCCTCGCTCTGAGATGGACCAGCAATCCAGGGTCCTCCCTTCCCCCTTACCCCCACACAGCCAGTCGGTCACAAATCTGACTGGTTTTACATATCTCTAAATAGCCTTCCCCTCTCCCACTGCAACTGCCAGACCTAGTGCAACAGCCTGTGGTCTGGCCTCCCTTCACGCAAGGATCCTGCTCTTGGAGGAGCGGGTGGGAGGTGGGACTATATTCTTGTAACAGGCGGCAAGTGAGCAAATAAATGGGCAAGACAACTTGCTGTGAATAAGCCAGAGACTGAAATGGTAAAGAATGACTCTGCGGGGTGAGGAGGAGAAGGGAATTTATATCGGGCTGTCAGGGAAGGCTGCACTGAGGAGGTAGCCGTGGCAGAGAGAGTCATCCGGAAAAGCAGTATTCCTATTTCTGTGTGCTGTTGCAGAACCCTGCCGCTCCGCCTTCAAGTGGTAGAACCTGTGTTTCCTCCACTTGAACTTGCACAGGTGTTTCTTTTTGTTTGTTTGTTTGTTTTAATATTTATTTATTTATTTACTTTTTGGCCGCGCAGCGTGTGGGATCTTAGTTCCCTGACCAGGGATGGAACCTGCGCTCCCTGCAGTGGAAGCCCGGAGACTTAACTGCTGGACCGCCAGGGAAGTCCCTGGACAGGTGTTTCGACTTGCAAAATTAATAAAGTACAATAGAAGTGATGCTATGTGACTTCTTAGGCTGGGTCATAAAAGACATCACGGCTTCCACCTGACTCTCTTGGGACCCCTTGAACAACCAAGGTCCCTCGCCTTCAACCCTGGTTTAACTAACAGACGACTGCCAGCCCCAGCGTGCCAGCCATGAAAGTGAGCCATCTCTGAAGCAGATCCTCGGATCTCGGTTGATTTGCCCCAGCTGTCGCCATGTGGAACAAAAATGCATCTTCCTCATCAAGCCCTACCCATATTACAGATAGATAATAAGCGAAATAGATAACTGCTGTTCTGAAGCCACTGAGTTTGGGGGTGTTCCATTAGGGAGCGATAGTACTGAGTTAAGTTCTAAATACTAAGGAGCCAGCCATGAAGAAATCTTCACAAAGCATTTTAAGCATTGCTAACAACAAATCCCATGGCTCTAAGGCAGGAACAAACTCGGCACAGGTAAGCAGGTAAGGCCATGTGGCTGAGGGGGAGAGTAATAAGACGTGTGGCTGGAGAGGAAGGCTGGAGCCGTATCACGCAGAGCCTCGCGCACTGTGGTAAGAAGTTTGAAACGTATCAGAAGTTCTGTGGGAGCCTTTGGAGGGTTATGAGCAGAATAATAGTGGGATGGGCTTGTCCCTGAAAGATGGCTCTGGCTGCTCTCGGGGGGAGTGATCTACAGCAGGACAAGAGTAGAAGCAGGAAGACCAGTTAGCACATCACTGCAGTTGTTCAACACAAACACAACGGTCACTAAGCGGTGAAGAGAAGAAAATAGATTCTGGGCATATTCTGTAGACACAGCAGGCCTTGTTCTTTTTTTGTTTTGTTTTGTTGTGTTGTGTTGACTCTCAACCACTGCGCCACCAGGGAAGCCCTGAATTTTTTTTTTAAGTATAGTTGATTTACAAAGTAGTGTTAATATCTGCTATACAGCAAAGTGATTCAGTTATATATATATATATATACACACACACACACACATATACCTTCTATTTTATTTTTTTAGTTTTAAATTTTTGATTAATTAATTAATTAATTAATTTATTTATTTTTGGCTGCGTTGGGTCTTCGTTGCTGCGCATGGGCTTTCTCTAGCTACAGTGAGTGGGGGCTACTCCTTATTGCGGTGCGTGGGCTTCTCATTGCGGTAGCTTGTCTTTGTTGTGGAGCATGGGCTCTAGGCACACGGGCTTCGGTAGTTGTGGTGCATGGGCTCAGTAGTTGTGGCTCACGAGCTCTAGAGTGCAGGCTCAGTAGTTGTGGTGCACGGGCTTAGCTGCTCTGTGGCATGTGGGATCTTCCCGAACCGGGGATCAAACCCATGTCCCTGCATTGGCAGGCAGATTCTTTTTTTTTTTTTCCTTTTAAAAACACTTTTTTTATTATGAAACATATCATACACACAGATGATTATTTAAAACCTACATGTTCAACTTAACAACTAGGTATAAAATAAACACCCATGCCACTATCACCCAGGTCAAGGCAAGAACATGGCCAGCAGTCCAGAAGTACCCCCAGTTATAATTATTTTTCAGCTGAATTAGTTGTCAGCACTTCAGATTCAGGAGATTTTATACGAAAACCCACTTTCTGGCCTCTCTTGAAAAATCAGACAATGCAGTCGCACTGGGCCCACATCCAGCAGGCAGATTCTTAACCACTGCGCCACCAGGGAAGTCCCTATACCTTCTTTTATAAAACATTATTTTCCATTATGGTTTATCATAGGATATTGAATATAGTTCTCTGTGCTATAAAAGGACCTTGTTGCTCATCCATTCGGTATATAACAGCCCACCTCTGCTAACCCCAACCTCCCACTCCATCCCTCCCCCAACCCCCTCCCCCTTGGCAACCACCAGTCTGTTCTCTAGGTCCGTGATTCTGTTTCTGTTTCATAGACAGGTTCATTTGTGTCATATTTTAGATTCCACATATAAGTGATGTCATATGGTATTTGTCTTTCTCTTTCTGACTTACTTCACTTAGTATGATCATCTCTAGTTGCATATACAGTACGCCTTGTTGATACACAGGATGAGAGGTGAGGGATAAGGAAAAATGAAGGTGAACTTCTAGGTTTTTCTCTCAAGCAGTCAGGTGAATAACACTGCTACTGGCTGGAAGGGGAGGGCTTGGGGAGGAGCAGGGTTGGGGTGGGGAAACTTCCCTTTCCCTCAGGATATCCAATTTTAATGTGGTTATAGAAAGAATTTCAAGCTGCTTAAACAATGTTCACTAAGTTATGGGGAGGCGAGTATAGAGCTTCTGGGTCTGGTGGGGTTGGAGATTCTGATAACTACTTGACTTTCCTTAAGAACTCCTTTCTGTTTGCTTGCCTATATAGCTTTAAGATCCTCCATACAGAGTGTGGTTATTATAATTACTATGGCAAAGATCCCAGTTGGAAGCTAAAACACACCCAGAGGAGGAAATTGAACTCAACAGGTAGAGGTTGAGTTCAATTTCCATTCCATTGGCTGTTTCAATTTCAACAGCCAAGCACTTTCTCCAAACCAAATTCCATTAGCTGGTCTGGAGAAGAGTCCCTGAGTGACCAAGAGAAGGGGACCAGGCCTTAGGTGCCTACTGGAAGAATGGCTAAGAAGAGTCAGGGGAAAGAAGGATGAACTTCTGGAAGGGCTCTTAATATAGGCAGAAGACCCAGACTGTTGGAAGCAGCTGCTGGGTCTCCTATGGGGAGAGGGAGGAGAAGGGGACATGGGGCTGCCCAGCAGCAGAGGAAGCAATTTCAGGCCAAGCCACACCTAGATGCCTTCCTTTACTTTCCTCTTCAGCCCAAGTTCCAGGAGCTTGCCTGATTCACTCAATTCCCTCCCTCATTGGAGGCATCTCTGAAGCTCAGAAGGAAACTGCTCTTCACCTGGTCTTCGGTGAGGGTCATTCACCTCCAGGCTTCATGGAAATCACCTCACAGGACCCCAGGTTGGATGGGTCAACAGAGGGAAGCAGGGTATCCATCCAGGCTCTCTATACAGGCAAAGGATAGGCAATCACAACAGCAGGGACAAGGACACTCAGTGACCTGGATTGTCTTTGCTGATTCCCACTCAGAGTCCCAATTCTACTGATTCCTCTCTCCTGTATTTTTCAAGTTTGCTTCAACTTTCCACCCCATTGTTTCCTCAATGGACCCACAGTACTTGCTGCCCAAATACTACTTCTTCCCACTCTCTCTCCAAAATATGGTAAAGAGTCTCAAGATTAACCATGACCCATCAAACAGCCAAAGATAACTCATACCTGAGAATTGCTTCATTTATTCATTCAACAATTATTTATTGAGGTCCTACCATGGGTGACTGTTAAGGAGGTTATTGCAGTAATCCAAGTAAGAGATGATGGAGACTTGGACCAGTATGGTAGTAGTGGAGGTGATGAGAGGTGATTGGATTCTGGATATATTTTGAAAGATAGAGCCAACAGGATTCCCTGATGGATTGGACATGAGGAACGAGAGACAAAAGAAGAGAAAGATGCTTCCAGGTTTTGGGCCTAAGCATCTCAAAGGGTGGAGTTGCCATTTTCTGAGAGAGGAAAAAGAGCAAGACAAGCAAGTTGAAAGGACTAAATCAAGAGCTTGATTTTTGGACATATTAAACTTGAGATGCTTATTTAGACATTCCAGTGGCAATATTCAGTTAGCAGCCTGGAGTTCCTGAGAAAGGTTCAGGCTGGAGATAAAAATTTTCAAAACCTTATCCTGCCTTACTCTGCTCATAAGCAAAAAGAAATGCTGGAATCAGAGGGAAACTGCAGAATTTCAACCAACAAATAGCAGGAAGCATAACACCAACCAAGATATCTAGAAATGTTGTGGTTGGCATTGTCTAACAGAGTTGGTGAGCAACTTCTCTCAGAGACCGAATGAGATCATGTATCTAGAGTTCTAAGCTCCTATACAATGGGCACCATCACTGAAAGTGTCTGCAGTGGTCCCCTGCCCATAGAGACTGATGTAGGAATAATCTTACCCCCCTAAAATGGAACCAATGGCTTTTCTAGATCTCTTCTCTCCCAAGGTCAACATCACTATTTAAAACCAAACACCCTTTCCTCCCTCAATAAACTTTCTCCTCTCTTCCTTCACGTTGGCCTATCCCTTCTCCTACTTAGAAAATAAAAGCTACCATCCACATTAATGAGGACAAACAGAGGGTAGGGGTAAGGGAGTAGGAAATACGGCATGACCATACCTAGCAATAACCAACCTTAAATTCTTGTTATGTGTATTTTATTTTATTTAAATTTTGTTTGTTTGTTTTTTTGGGGGTACGCGAGCCTCTCACTGTTGTGGCCTCTCCCGTTGTGGAGTACAGGCTCCGGACGCGCAGGCTCAGCTGCCATGGCTCATGGGTCTAGCCGCTCCACGGCATGTGGGATCTTCCCGGACCGGGGCACGAACCCGCGTCCCCTGCATCGGCAGGCGGACTCTCAACCACTGCGCCACCAGGGAAGCCCTAATTTTTTATTTTTGTCTGGATTGGGTCTTCTTTGCTGCGCACGGGCTTTCTCTAGTTGCAATGAGCGGAGGCTACTCTTCATCTCATTGCCTGGGCTCCTCACTGCAGTGGTCTCTCCTGTTGCAGAGCACAGGCTCCAAGCGCACGGGGCCAGTAGTTGTGGCTCACGGGCTCCAGAGCACAGGCTCAGTAGTTGTGGCACACAGGCCCAGCTGCTTTGCTGCATGTGGGAGCCTCCCGGCCCGGGGATCGAACCCATGTCCCCTGAGTTGGCAAGTGGACTCTTAACCAATGTGTCTCCAGGGAAGTCCCTGTTATGTGTATTTAAAAAAAAAATTTTTTTTTTGCAGCTTCTCGAATTTATTTGGATTTGCTTCTTTTTTTTTAATGGATTTTATTGAAGTATAGTTGATTGACAATGTTGTGTTAATTTCTGCTGTACAGCAAAGTGATTTAGTTATACATATATATACATTCTTTTTCATATTCTTTTCCATTATGGTTTATCATAAGATATTGAATATAGTTCCCAGTGCTATACAATAGGGCCATTTTGTTTATTCTATGTATAATAGTTTGCATCTTCTAATCCTAAACTCCCAATCCAACCTTTCCTCAGCTCCCCCTCCCCCTTGGCAACCACAAGTCTGTTTGTTAAAAATTTTTTTAAATTATTGTTTTGTTTTAAGATATTTGCTGTCAGCGTAATTGTCCTTTTATTGTTGGTTATTTGTTTTTCTTTCTGGATGCTTGGGTGTTCTTTCATCCTCTTGGATATTTTTTTTTTAATTTATTTTTATTTATTTATTTTTGGCTGTGTTGGGTCTTCATTTCTGTGCGAGAGCTTTCTCTAGTTGTGGCGAGCGGGGGCCAGTCTTCATTGCAGTGCACGGGCCTCTCACTGTCGTGGCCTTTCTTGTTGAGGAGCACAGGCTCCAGATGTGCAGGCTCAGTAGTTGTGGCTCATGGGCCCAGTTGCCCCATGGCATGTGGGATCTTCCCAGAAAAGGTCTCGAACCCGTGTCCCCTTCATTGGCAGGCAGATTCTCAACCACTGCGCCACCAGGGAAGCCCTCTTGGATTTTTTTAATAGACTTTATTTTTCAGAGTTTTAGACTCACAGCAAAATTGAGTGGAAAGTACAAGGAGTTCCTATTTACCCCAGACCTCTACACACACACAGACTGTCTTTACTATCAACATCAGTCACCAGAGTGGTAGGTACATTTGTTACAATCGATGAACTTCCATTAACACATCATTATCATTCCAAGTTTATAGTTTACATCAGGTTTCACTCTTGGTGTTGTACATTCTATGAGTTTGGACAAATGTATAATGCTATGTATCCACCATTATATTATCACACAGAATAGTTTCACTGCCCTAAAAATCCTGTGCTTCACCTATTCATCCCTCCCTCCCCAATAACCCCTGCCAACCACTCATCTCTTTACCATCTCAATGTTTTTGCAAAACTTTTTTGCATTCTTCTGGAATGTCATATACTTGGAATCATACAGTATGTAGCCTTTTTGGATTGGCTTTTTTCACTTAGTAATATGCATTTAAGTTTCCTCCATATTTTTTCCAACTTGATAGCTTATTTCTTTTAGCACTGACTATTCCATGTATTAATGTACAATGTACACATTGTGTGATGTACCATTGCCTACTTACCCATTTACCTACAGCCTTCAGTAGTTGATCATGCATCTGTGTTGCTCTCAAGATGCTATTAATATAGTCTCCCTGTCTTCAATCTTCTGCAGTTTCCCTATAAAGACTGTAGGTTTGGGGAATTCCCTGGCGGTCCAGTGGTTAGGACTTGGAGCTTTCACTGCAGTGGCCCGAGTTCAACCCCTGGTTGGGGAACTAAGATCCTACAAGCCATGCAGCACAGCAAAAAAAAAAAAAGTCTGTAAGTTTGGATTTATTTTTATTTATTTTTATTCTTGAGATTCATTCTGATTTCTGAACCAGAGAGTTCATATTTTTCACCAATTCTGGAAAATTTCTCAGGCATTTTGTGTTTGAATAATATCTCTTTTCTATTTTCTATATTCTTTTCTTCTGGAGCTCAGTTGTCTGTGTGTTAGACCTCTCACTGCATCATTCATGTTTCCTAACATCTCTTTGTTTCTCTGTTTTGCATTCTGAATAATTTCTGCAGCTATATCTTCTAGTTTATTAATTCCCTCTTCAGTTATATCTAATTTGCTTTTTGACCTGTTCATTTGGTGTTTTATGTTTTTTAATTGTAAAAACACATAACTTAAAATTTATCATCTTAACCATTTGTTAGCGTACACTTCAGTAATGTTAAGTGTATTCACATTGTTTTGCAACCAATCACCAGAACTTTTCCATCTTGCAAAACTGAAACTTTATGCCCATTAAACAACAACTCCCCGCATTCCCCTCCCCCTGGCAACCACCATTCAACTTTCCGTCTCTACTAATTTAACTAATTTAGATACCTCATGTAGGTGAAATCAGACATACAGCATTTGTCTTTTTGTGACTGGCTTATTTCACATAGCATGATATATTCAAAATTCATCCATGTTGTAGCATGTATCAGGATTTCTTCCTCTTTAAGGCTGAATAATCCTCCATTGTATGTATATAGCACTTTGTTTATCCATTCATTAATTAGCTGACACTTGGCTTGCTTACACATTTTACCTATTGTGAATAATGCCACTGTAAATGTGGGTGTGAGAATATCTCTTTGAGACCTTGCTTTCAATTCTTCCAGATACATACATACCTCCAGAAGTGAGTTTGCTGGATCGTATGGTAATTTCAGTTTTAATTTTTTGAGGAACTGCCATAATGTTTTCCACAGAGGCTATAACATTTTACGTTCCTGCCAACAATGCACAAAGTTTCCAATTTCTCCATGTCCTCATCAACACTTGTTATAAAGCACAACTGTCCTGGATCAACAAACATAGACAATTTTGAAATTCCTCAGTTTTGAGGGAAGTCTCCAACCACCCCATTTGTGGTTAATTGTTCATTGCCCAACCTGAGCTATTGACTCCTAAATGGGGAGTTTCATGGATGTGTGACAATAACTAGTGAGAGAGTGTTTCCCCACAGCTTCTGGAGATCAGTCCCCAGGGAAACCTGAGAATACAACTCTGGAGAAAAGTAGGGGGAGGAAGTCACTCCTGGGCAGCTGAGGACCACAGATACTTCCTCAGGGCGACCAGAGATTAGCAGGTCCTTTGAACAGGTTTCTCTATTCTCTTCCATTCCAAGGACAAGAGTTCCTCTGCCCTTGTCAGAGAACAGACACCTGCTCTGTTCATCTAGAGGAGGATACTAATCAGAGAATATTCAGCCTTTAGAAAATGGAATGAATTCCCTGGTGGCCCCGTGGTTAGGAATCCACTTCCACTGCAGGTGGCAGGGGTTCAATCCCAGGTCATCCCACAAGCTGCATGGCGTGACCCCCCACCCCCACCCCACAAAAGAAAGAAAAAGGAGACTTTCTTTGGTGGAAAGAAAGCTGCACTGAGAATCTGCAGCTCAGAACCCTGGATTTCAGTTCTGCTCCTTTGGCTCAGAGGCTGTGTGATATGAATTGAAGTTTCTCCAGGAATTTCCTTTTTCATGGAATACAACTCACTCACCCGCTCTGGACCCAAGCGGGAGACAATGGCTCTCAGAATGCTCTGAATGCCTGTTCTGGTTCAAGTGTGCCTTGTTCTTTTAGCATTCATATAGAGCAGTGAAAAGTCCACCTTTATGAGAAATCTTCATTACTATGTGGTTCCTTCCACCACAGCAAGCCAGGCAAAAATATGACCATGTGTGATCCCTGCTCAGGGAAGTACATAGAAATGAAATGACTTGTGCTACAGTAGTGAGACTACTGGGTGGGAAGGGGGAGAGTTATGGGGGCATGAGAGTTTCTTTTTTAAAAGTTAGCTCAACCTTGTTCTTATAGTTTCTATTTAATGGTAATATTTAAACACAAATTAAAAATTATACAAGTCTTATAAATAAATTATTCCAGTTTATGTAAGGGAGCAAAATGTGAAAAACCCACCCACCTACACTCCACCACTCAATAATTTATTGCCTATGGCAGGAGGCTGGGTACCCCAAGAAATAGACTGTCAGACAAACTTGTGTGCGGATGGGTTATTAGGAAGTACTTTCAGAAACATCTGGGAGGGAATGAGAGAAGTGAGACGCGGCCAAGAGAGAAGTTAGGTTGTCAAGTAGTAGCAGGTTGCAGCAGAGGCTGCAGCAATCCCTGGGGGAGCTCTGAAGCTAGGATTGCCCTTCATAACTGTCCCAAACTGAAGCAAAGAAGATATGCATTTATACTGCATAAGAACCAGTCATTAGGGCTTCCCTGGTGGCGCAGTGGTTGAGAGTCCGCCTGCCGATGCAGGGGACACGGGTTCGTGCCCCGGTCCGGGAAGATCCCACATGCCGCGGAGCGGCGGGGCCCGTGAGCCATGGCCGCTGAGCCTGCGCATCCGGAGCCTGTGTTCCACGACGGGAGAGGCCACAACAGTGAGAGGTCCGCGTACCGCAAAAAAAAACAAAAACAAAAACAAAACAAAAAAAAACTTAAAAAAGGAAAAGGTAGGGACTTCCCTGGTGGCGCAGTGGTTAAGAATCTGCCTGCCATTACGGGAGACATGGGTTCAAGCCCTGGTCCGGGAAGATCTCACATGCCACAAAACAACAAAGCCCATGCTCCACAACTACTGAGCCCCCGCGCCTAAAGCCAGTGCTAAAAATAAATAAATAAATAAATGGAAAAGGTAACACCTGCTGGTAGAAAGGATATAAAGAAAACTGAATCACTTTGCCCTGTACAGCAGAAATTAACACAACATTGTAAATCAATGATATGTCAATAAAAAAGAATAATTATTTTTTAAAAAGAAGAAAAATCAGCTGTAATCTCATATTAAAAGAAAAATCTGGGGCTTCCCTGGCGGCAGTTGTTAAGAATCCGCCTGCCAATGCAGGTGACACAGGTTCGAGCCCTGGTCCGGGAAGATCCCACATGCCATGGAGCAACTAAGCCTGTATGCCACAACTACTGAGCCTGCGCTCCAGAGCCCGCAAGACACAATTACTGAGCCCGTGCGCCTACCGCCCGTGCTCCGCAACAAGAGAAGCCACCGCGATGAGAAGCCAGCGCACTGCAATGAAGAGTAGCCGCCCACCCCCCGTCACCGCAACTAGAGAAAGCCCGCGCACCAACGCAGCCAAAAATAAATTAAATAAATCAATTTTAAGAAAAGAAACATCTGTCAACATTTTAATGTTAATCTTCTCAGCTCCTTTTCTATGTATGACTAATTTTTTAACCTAGCTGACAGACTGAATGGTATTCAAATTCTGTTTATCCTTCTTTCTTTAACTTTCTCCGGAGCTTATCTCTAGTCTGGAATTCTCCCTCTTCCTTTGAAGTCACTATCTTCTTTCAAGCTCTGCCTTTGGGTGAAAGACAAGGCCACTAGCTCAGGAAGGACTCTCCCTTGCTGATGACTTGAAACTCCAGATCCTAGCCCCAGGGCACAGGAATGGCCCAGCAGGAGCCACTATCTTCAGACTGCTCTGGGGTAAGCAGGAAGAAAAGGCATTCCAAGGTGCAGGACTGATTGGGCTTGAGGATCAGAAAAGGGGACTGAGGATCCCCTGGCTGTGGCTGACGCTGATTATTGAAAACAACTATTCAAAAGACAACAGTTAGTAAAAGAAGTCTCCCCAGGTGAGACTGGTCACTGCTTCTGCCAGGATCAGGACCCCACAGAGCCTAAACTTTGCTCCTTTTAATCGGGTTGCAAGGTGGTGTGAACCTGAATAAGGGCATTTACTGCACCATGAGATTCCTTAACACTTGAGCCTAATTCAGGAGGGAAGGTGTTTACCTAGACCACAAGGGCAAATCTACATTTCTGGTTTAGAAAAGACCCTTGGAAAATGCTCCTTTAAACTTAACCGCAGGAGGAGCAAGCCAACCTTCGGTCAGTCTTAGTCAGAAAACTACTCCTTAGGGGTTCCAGCTGTGCCTGCGCAGGACTGCATCTGCTGGGGTGCGCAGAACCTGCACCTCAGTGAGCGGGCCCTGACGTCTGGAGAAGGAGCCACCAGTTACGCTAGCATCTGAACTTTCTATAATAGTGATCTTATACACTATGGGATAAGAATCCATGGATACATTTATAATCAGAGGAAATAAACATTTAGTATACAAGAGTCAATAAGGAGATGAAAATCCATTACAGAACCAAAAATGAAAGTTACCGAGATTGTTTCAAAATCCCTTAACAGTAATCATTTTGCAAGCTTCATATATCAAATCATTATGTTGTATACCTTAATATAATGCAATGTTATGTCAGTTATAGCTCACTAAAACTGGGAAACAATAAAAAATAAAATCCTCTTTGGGAATTCCCTGGTGGTCCAGTGGTTAGGACTCCGCACTTTCACTGACGAGGATGTGGGTTCAATCCCTGGTCCGGGAACTAAAACCCGCCAGCCGGCCAACATGGCCCCCTCCCCAAAAAAATCCTCTGGTCCTCTGCCATCACAATCTAGACCCTAGAATATTTTAGAAGTTCCTATAGCAAACATACTTGCTGATTTATAAATGAACACTATGGCAGTAATATTGTCTTTGCAATGGCCAAGGTCTTCATGATTAAGGTTTGGACCTGCCACCTCTTTACATCCCCTGCTCTTCTACCATAGTCTGAAGCTTCATAAATGTTTTTGGTTGATGGCAAAGCTGTTGAGTTCCAGTAGACAAATCCGATTATTCTCCCAAAGGAGTGGGGAAAAGGCACAAATAATTGACTCCATGAATATATTTGATTTTGAAGTATAGTGTGATCATTTTATGATAAGTTCGCCTTGGTATTCACTTTACTAGTAGCTCCTGAGCATAAATTAATTACTAGGAAGCTGCAAGTGTCCCTAGAAGATTCTTTTTTTTTTTTTTTTTTTAATTTATTTTATTTATTTATTTTTGGCTGCTTTGTGTCTCCGTTGCTGTGCGCGGGCTTTCTCTAGTTGCGGCGAGCAGGTGCCACTCTTCATTGCGGTGCGCAGGCTTCTCTTTGCGGTGGCTTCTCTCGTTGCGGAGTACGGGCTCTAGAGTGCAGGTTCGGTAGTTGTGGCGCACGGGCTTAGTTGCTCCGCGGCATGTGGGATCTTCCCGGACCAGGGCTTGAACCCGTGTCCCCTGCACTGGCAGGTGGATTCTTAACCACTGTGCCACCAGGGAAGCCCTCTAGAAGATTCTTTCAATAGGAAGTTCCTCTCACTGCCCCCTTGGGGCATGTGACAGAAGCTCTGCCAATCAAATGCTGTCTTCCAGGGTTTTGATATTTCAACAAACAGGAGAGGAGGGGTATAACCTTTGGTCTCAGTGAACTAAGAGTGGGGTAGAGCTCTAAAGACCAAAAGGAATTTACTGTCCATATAGTAAACTCAAAAAGGGACACTAGGATTCAATTCCCTCATTAAATTATTCATTTCACAAACATTTACTGAGCATGCAATGTGTGCCAGGCATTGTACTAGATGTTTGCACCTACTCATTTCATTTAACAGACAAAGACAGATTCAAAAACTTTCAAGAAACTTGCACAAGGTCACACAGCCAGGCGAGGATCCGGGCCCCTGAGTCTATTCTAGTGCTTTATCTTCTATTCCACAGTTTACACCAAGGCTTGCCCACATCTAGTTTTAGGGGTAAAATGAAAGAAAAACACCAAACAGATGAGGCTGACTTAAAAAGTAGAATTAACTTTATTTCAAGTGAGTATTAAAACTTATGTACAGTTCCTGAGAACACATGGCTGGTAGGGGCGGAGACTGGAAGGGAGATTTCCCAGGAAAGAATGGGTGAGGCCACACGCACACACACCAATACACACAAAACAGAATTCTCCCCCATCAGAAGGGATGAACCTCAAATAGAAAGCTGATGGTTGAGGTGCTTGGAATGAAAACGGTAAACAGTTAGCGTGCCAAGTGAAAGAAACCCAGCTCTACTAGCTTAGACAACCACAGAAACAGCCTCAAGGGCAATGGCAAGTAAGACTGACTCTCTCTTTCTCCCCTTCCTTTTCTTGTCTGTGCATCTCTCTGTAGGTCAACCACTTTGTCTCAGTCAAGTTTCTACAAGTGAATGGAACAATAGTTGTTGGCAGTTTTCAGACTGCACCTCCCAGCCAAGAAGAACTTTATTCCTTTCCCTAGTGCCAGTTCAAACATCCTGGTGTACTGCCAGATTGTGTGTGTGTGTGTGTGTGATTAGCAGTGAGGGAGGGGGAGGCAGCCAGTGGTGATAATTATCCAGGAGAAATGGGGAGATATGAGCCTGCAATGAAAACTTTAAATGTCCTCCACATGGAGTTATCATTCTAATTAGCCTCTGTTCTTTCTGGTTATAATTGCAGCATGGTCTCCACAAGTTCAGGAAAGATGTGACTGAAACAGGAGGTTAATCAGCTCAACTGTATCCCTCATCTACATTTTTAAAATTTTATTTATTTAATTAATTTATTTTTGGCTGTGTTGGGTCTTTGTTGCTGCGCACGGGCTTTCTCTAGCTGTGATGAGCGGGGGCTACTCTTTGTTGCAGTGTGCAGGCTTCTCATTGCGGTGGCTGCTTTTGTTGCAGAGCACGGGCTCTAGGTGCGTGGGCTTCAGTAGTTGTGGCTCACGGGCTCTAGAGTGCAGGCTCAGTAGTTGTGGCGCACGGGCTTAGTTGCTCCGCGGCATGTGGGATCTTCCCAGACCAGAGCTCGAACCCGAGTCCCCTGCATTGGCAGGCAGATTCTCAACCACTGAGCCACCAGGGAAGCCCCCTCATCTACATTAATAGCATCATTATTTTCATTTATGGGTCTATTCTGTTGATTAGCTTTTATACCTATTAGCTTTGATGGACTGTAACATATGGAAATTTGAGTGTGCTGATCATCTCTGATAACCATCCTAGATTTTTCTGTAGATTTTCTTTCTATATTGACTCAACTTCTATTTCTGTATGTGGCCCATTAACAAGAATAATTCCAAAGGCTTAAATATAACGTTTCAGAATTGATTAAGCATGTTATATCCCAGTAGATAGGTTCAAACTGATGTTTGCTTGCAAAAGAATTCATTAGACTGTATAGCAAAGGGAACTATATCCAATCTCCTGGGATAAACCATTATGGAAAAGAATATTTTTAAAAATGTATATATGTGTGTAACTGAGTCACGTTGCTCTATAGCAGAAATGAAGCACAACATTGTAAATCAACTATACTTCAATTTTAAAAAATAGACTGGGGCTTCCCTGGTGGCGCAGTGGTTGAGAGTCCGCCTGCTGATGCAGGGGACACGGGTTCGTGCCCCGGTCCGGGAAGATCCCACATGCCGCGGAGCGGCTGGGCCCGTGAGCCACGGCCGCTGAGCCTGCGCCTCCGGAGCCTCAATTGGGGTGGGTGTGTGGGCTGGATTGACTCCCTGCCTTATCACACACCCTGTGACCTTGGGTAGGTCCTTTAGTCATTTAAATTTCCTTTTCATTCTCTCTGAAATGGTTAACATCACCAACTTAGGGGTATTGGGAGGAGTAGAGATAACAGATGCTTAGCACAGGGTATGGGAGGCTTAAAAAATGGTGCTTATTGATTTTAGCCAAAGCCATTCTCCTACAATGCCCTGAGAGATCTTTATCCCAGGTTGGGATGACCCAGCAGTGCTCCACTATACACTCACTCACCTGTCCAAGGTACACAGAAAGCGATCAACCATCAGTTTACTGGGATATTCCCTCTCTGAGCCCAAATTGCCCTGCACGGCTCATGGTCCATTTGATCTTCCTGTTGCACTGCTGTATGACATGGCTTGCATTGTTAACTCAGACTGTTAACTCTTACATTGTACAATGTTTCACCAACAGTTGCCAAACTGACCTCATTTCCTGCCAAGTTAACCTCATTTCCGTTTTTGATAAGGTTACTAAACTGAACGGATCCTGAGAATACTGCAGACAGTATTATCTGGGTTCTGCCAGGGAGATGATAAGGTCCTGTGGTGTCTCTGTGGCCAGGATGGCCAAAGCAGTGGGGAGACAGTGTAGATAGCAGGAGTCATAACTGGCTGGACAGTTCCTCCAGCAGCCCTTTGATCAGACCAAGAAGTTTGGTTGTGGGAAGTAGGTAGGTAGGTACAGAGAGGTCAAGCTGGGAATAAGAACTGAAGTGGTCATGAAAAAGATCCTTCAAAATCCAGAGTAGGAAGCCCTTTGGCTCATTCACAGAGCAAACTGAGTGCATGGGCAGGGCACTGTGTAAGGCTCTGGGGACAGAAGAGAACAAAACAGACATGACTTCTGCCTTTTTGGAGCTTATATTCTAGTGGTGGGGGGAGAGACAACAAACACACAAATCATCTGGAAATTTCTAAAACTGATGTGATACCAAGAAAGTAGCATGACTTGGGGCAGGAGAGGGGTGCTCCTTTAGGTATGATTGCCCAGTGAGCTAGAGAATGAGTAGCCAGCTGTGCAAACTTCTGGGGCCATAGCCAGCTAGGCAGAGGGAAGAGCAAAGGCAAAGGTCCCGAAAAGAGAACGTGCGGGGCTTCCCGGGTGGCGCAGTGGTTAAGATTCCGCCTGCCAATGCAGGGGACAAGGGTCCGAGCCCTGGTCCAGGAAGATCCCACATGCCGTGGAGCAAGTAAGCCCATGCACCACAACTACTGAGCCTGAGCTCTAGACCCTGTGAGCCACAACTACTGCGCCCATGAACCACAACTACTGAAGCCCGCACGCCTAGAGCCGGTGCTCTGCAACAAGAGAAGCCAACGCAATAAGAAGCCCGCGCACCACAATGAGAAGCCCGCGCACCGCAACGAGAAGCCCGCACACCGCAACAAAGAGTGGCCCCCACTCGCTGCAACTGCAACTAGAGAGAGCCCGCGGGCAGCAACGAAGACCCAACGTAGCCAAAAATAAATGAAATAAATAAATTTTTACAAAAAAAGAGAGAGAGAATGTGCTTGGTATATTAAGGTCTAGAAAGAAAAGCAGGTCTGGGGAGCAGAAATGAGGTGGAGAGGGGCAAGGAGTGGAACTTCTAATGAAGAGCCTCCCAGATGATGTGCCCTAGGGGGGTTTCACAGGGTCCCAGCTGTAGCTCCCTCAGCAAGTCAGCAGAACTAGGGCTTGGAGCAGCCTGCTTCTCTCCTTACCAACACCATCACCTTGGATTGCAAAAAGTTCATCTACTTACCCCAGTGTTCACTGCACATTTACAATTTCCTTTGTGTTCCATGATGTAGAAGGTTGAGAAGCGCTGATGTAGCTTTTTGTAGATCATGTTTAACACTTTAAATGTTAACTCCTGTATAGTTTCAAATGACAAAATTAGAACTATTGCTTAGAAAATATAAAGAGATATACCTCAAAACAACGGGAAATTGAAAAACTATCAGAATCATCCAATGATAGAATGGGTTGCCTCAAAAAATAGTCTGATAGGGCTTCCCTGGTGGCGCAGTGGTTGAGAGTCCGCCTGCCGATGCAGGGGACACGGGTTCGCTCCCCAGTCTGGGAAGATCCCACATGCCTCAGAGTGGCTGGGCCTGTGAGCCATGGCCGCTGAGCCTGCGCGTCCAGAGCCTGTGCTCTGCAACAGGAGAGGCCACAACAGTGAGAGGCCCGCGTACCACCAAAAAAAAAAAAATAGTCTGATAGGAGGAGGAAAATACATATATTGGGTAGGAAGACTCAGTATTATAAAGATGTCAATTCACAATAAACTAATCTACACATTTAACATAACCAGGATTAAAACATCGAGTTTTTTTTAACTACACAATTTTAAAATTTATATTCTAAGAATATCTGGGAAAATTCTGGAAAAAGAAAGATGACCATCTCTTCTAGGTATTAAACATATTAAACACAGAATAATAAAAACAGTGTGGTAAGGGACATGAGGAAAGTTAAAAGGAAAACCACAGTCCCAAAATGGCATCACTCATGTTAAAAGCCCATGACGCCAAACCTAGATTTAATACCTGATCTAATTGCAGTTTCAACCTCTCCCAGAAATGTAATCTTAACCAACCAGTCTGGAATTTTCCAATCAAGCACCAGTAAGGTAATCTGTCACATGGGCCCTCTCCCTTTCCACCCCGCCTCCCCCAACCAAGAAAAGCCAATCTGCATGATAAAACCTTTGCTGCTCCCTTCCTCTAAAAAAAGATGCCCTAGCCTAAAAATAATCTTTTCTTTTCTTTTGCTAATAGCTGCCTTTCCCCACCCTTCTTCCCATAAAAACCTTCCATATTGTACAACTCCTTGGAGGCTCTTCTATTTGCTAGATGAGATTCCACCCAAATAAAGTCAATTAGATCTTCAAATTTACTTGGTTGAATTTTGTTTTTTAAACACTAGGCAGGGAAAAAAAAAACAACACAAAAAAAACACTAGGCAGGGGACTTCCCTGGTGGTGCAGTGGTTAGGAATCCTCCTGCCAATGCAGGAGACACGGGTTCCAGTCCTGCTCCGGGAAGATCCCACATGCCACGGAGCAACTAAGCCCATGCTCCACAACTACTGAAGCCCGCACACTGCAATGAAGAGTAGCCCCCGGTCAGCACAACTAGAGAAAGCCTGCGCCCAGCAACGATGACCCAATGCAGCCAAAACAAAAAGCAAACAAACCAAAAGAAACAGTAGGCAGATAGATCAATGAAACAAAATTAAAAGCCCAGAAACATATATATGTGTAAAATTTTATATATAATTTATATATATAAATTTAGTTTATTATAAAGATAGTATTCTAAAAATAGATTATTCAGGGAATTCCCTGGCTGTCCAGTGGTTAGGACTTGGCGCTTTTGCTGCCTTGGCCCGGGTTCAATCCCTGGTCAGTGAATTAAGATCCCACAAGCCATGCAGCGGGGCCAAAAAAATAAATTAAATAAAAATGGATTTTTTTTTTTTTGGCTGTGCCGGGGGGTTTGTGGGATATTTGTTCCGCAACCAGGGATTGAACACATGCCCCCTGTGGTGGAAGCACAGAGTCCTAACCACTGGACTGCCAGGGAATTCCCCAAAATGGGTTATTCAATAAAAGATGTTAGGAAACTGAAGAGCAATCTGGAAAAAAAAATACAATTGGATCACTACTTTATAGTTTAAAGCAAAATAAATTACAGATGGAGGAAAGGTTGGAATGTGAAAAGTGAAAGAACAAATGTACTAGAAGAGAACGTGGTAGAATTTTTGTATCTTGCTATAGACAAACTTCGCTCAGTATGGTAAAACAAACACTAAAATAAATAGGTAAAACAAGATGTTGTAAAAGAAAATACTAATAAGTTTCATCTTTTTTTCCCCCAGTTTTACTGAAATACGATTGGAAAGTGAAATTGTATATATCTAAGGTAAACAACATGATGTTTGGATATACATTGTGAAATGATTACCAAAATCAAGCTAATTAACAAATCCATCACCTCACCAAGTTTCCTTTTTTTTTTTTTTGGTGATGGTGGTAAGAACCCTTGAGATCTACAATGTTAGTTGATTTACTTGATAGTTAGTTGATAGATAGTTTAGTTGATAGTTAGATAGTTAGTTTAGTTAGTTGATCTACAATGTTAGTTGACTTCAACACAATACATTATTATTAACTCTAGTCACCATGCTATACATTAGGTCTCCAAAAGTTATTCATCTTTTTTTTTTTTTTTGCGGCACGCGGGCCTCTCACTGTTGTGGCCTCTCCGGTTGCGGAGCACAGGCTCCGGACACGCAGGCTCAGCGGCCATGGCTCACGGGCCTAGCCGCTCTGCAGCATGTGGGATCTTCCCGGACCGGGGCACGAACCCGTGTCCCCTGCATTGGCAGGCAGACTCTCAGCCACTGAGCCACCAGGGAAGCCCAAAAGTTATTCATCTTATAACTGAAAAGTTGTATCCTTTGACCACATCTCTCCATTTCCCCCACCCCCAGCTTCTAGTAATGAGCCTCCTACTCTGTTACTATGAGGTCCATTCTTTTAGATTCCACATATAAGTGAGATCCTATAATATTGGTCTTTCTTTGTCTGGCTTACTTCATTTACATTCACTGAATTGAACAATTAAAAAATTAAAAAAAATTTTTTTTTAATTCCTGCATGGAAAAAAACAGTCATAAGAGAAATAACAAACTGGAAAAAATTTTCAATTTAAATTGTTCTTATTCTCAAAAACGTATGTATATATAAAGCCTAATATTTACAAGAAAAGCAACAAGGAGAAAAAAATAGAGAAACAGGTAAAGGATATGAACAGACGGCACACAGAAAATAAACACGATGACTCTCACATATATGAAAGGATGCTCAACTTCATTCATAAGAGAAGTGCAAATGAAAACAGCTAAAGGTAACTATTTTTAACCTACCAAGTTGGCATAAGTTAAAAAAAAAGTAATTAATATCCTAGTAATAGCATGGGGAAAAAGTACTCTCATAGTTGATGAATGGAATACAAATTGATACAACATCTACTGAGAGCAACTGGCAATATCTATCAAAATAACAAATGTATCTGCCCTTTGATCCAACAATTCTACTTTTAGATATTTATCCCACAAACTTGCGTGCGTATGAAAAATATGTAGTATAGTCAAAGTTATCCATTGCAGCCTTGTCTGTAATAGCAAAAGGGCAGGAACCCCAAAATAGTCATAAATAGATTGATTTATTAAATTATGACATATCCATATAATGAAATGCCATGCACCTATTAAAAGGAATAAAGCAGCTTGCTCTAAGTATGGAATAATTTCTAAGATATGTAATTAAGGGGGAAATATTGTATTTAATCTGCTAACACTTGTGTTAAAAAAAAAAAAGAGGGACTTCCCTGGGGGTCCAGTGGTTAAAACTCCATGCTTCTACTGCAGGGGGGGTGGGTTTGATCCCTGGTCAGGGAACTAGGAACCCATATGCCATGCAGTGTGGTCAAAAAAATAATAATAATAATAATAACATATATGCTTGTAAAACGCACAGACTATCCCTGGAAGGATACATATAAAAGTAGTAACAGTGGCTGCCTCTGGAGAGCGGAACTGAGGTGCTAGAGGGAGAGGGATAGAAGAGACTTTCTTTTCATTGTATATTCTTTCATACCCTTTGATTTTTATATTGTATATGTTATCTAATTTAAAAAACAGATTACAATTGAAAGTATGGGGTGCAAATGTCCATATATGTGTTTGTACAAGTATAGAAAATAGCCATTCTTAGCATCCTGTAGCAAATGGTAGGGAGGTGAGGGATTTGAGGTGAGGCTTGACTTTTTACTTTGATACTCTGCCATATTTTTTCAATGTGTTACATTAAGCAAATACAGCTTTTCTAATTAAAAAAATTAATAGTAGTTTCCTCACCAGAGGAGAGTTGGTACAAAGCTGAAAAGACTATTTGCAAAGTACTTTGTTTTTTTGTTTTGTTCTGTTGTTTTGTTTTTGACTTTATTTATTTTTTTTACATCTTTATTGGAGTATAATTGCTTTACAATGGTGTTAGTTTCTGCTTTATAACAAAGTGAAATCAGTTATACATATACATATGTTCCCATATCTCTTCCCTCTTGCGTCTCCCTCCCTCCCACCCTCCCTATCCCACCCCTCTAGGTGGTCACAAAGCACGGAGCTGATCTACCTGTGCTATGCAGCTGCTTCCCACTAGCTATCTATTATACGTTTGGTAGTGTATATATGTCCATGCCACTCTCACTTTGTCACAGCTTACCATTCCCCCTCCCCACATCCTCAAGTCCATTCTCTAGTAGGTCTGTGTCTTTATTCCTGTCTTACCCCGAGGTTCTTCATGACATTTTTTTTTCTTAGATTCCATATATATGTGTTAGCATACGGTATTTGTCTTTCTCTTTCTGACTTACTTCACGCTGTATGACAGATTCTAGTGCAGAGTACTTTGTATGGGGAGTTCCACCTTGGTAGGGAATTTCAGACCAGATGGGTCTTTAGCAGCTTTCAACATAAAACATTCCTTAGTTCTATGATCTATAATTCTAGGTGGACTGGCCTTATTTCTCCAACTGGATTATAAGCTATTTAAGGATGGGGAGTGTCAATTTTGCTTAAAAAAAAAAAATGTCCGTCATCTCTTAGCACAAAGGTACATAACTTGCCAAATAAATTCTGCGACTTGAACGGAGGGACATCTCTTTTTTTCACAGGTGACATAGTGCAGATTCAGTGCCCAGAGTTGTTAAGGTCACATATTGTTGTTCTAACCTTTCCTATCACAAAGAAATGTAATACAATTTTACTGGTAAAGAAGGCTTAGTCAGCACATTTTGCTTTGGGTTTAGTAAAACAAGAATTTATTTGGTCAAAGTTAGTGGGCCAAGAACGGCTGGCCAGCGCACCGTCGTGATCTCGATTTACACAATGCCAGCAACAGGACTGTAGGTCTGGAGCCTGGGACTTTTCCCTGGGCACCCACTTGGGTCTCTAATTATCATCAATCCTTCTGGCATCAAAGTAAAGAGTCATAACTCTTTTTTTTTTTTTTTTTTTTTGCGGTACCGGGGCCTCTCACTGTTTGGGCCTTCCCCG